>NC_141368.1:23809002-24131731 GCF_963921425.1 Dryas octopetala | reverse complement strand
TATTCTTCTTGGTTGAGGGGAAGCGTTCACTTGGTACGCACACGTCATGGAATATCTTTGCCACCTTGAAAGTTGATCTAGGATGCTGGTATGCGACCAACATCTTTGCTTATCGATTTGAATTTCAAGTTGTCCACTGAGTCAGGTGATCTATGACCTTATCCACCAGCATGCGTCTTGTAGACAGCATGCGTCTTGTAGGTAGACTCATATATCTGACCAACGCTAGACCCATGATTATTTTTATGTGTATTGTTAGTCAGTTCATGCATGCACCCCTTACATTCCATTTTAATGTTGTCCATCACATCTTACGGTATCTTGTTTCACCGATACAGACTGTGTTGGTCCATGTATAAATAGGTGATCTACTTATGGGTTCTGTACCTTTAATGGGAATCATGTTATTTCATGGAAGAGTAAGAAGAAAGGTGAAGTCTCTAGATTGTCTGAGGCTGAGTATTGTACTATGATTCAGGATACTTATGAGATTTTATTGCTTCATTCCATCCTTGATGGGTTGGGAGTTATAGTGAGAGACTCGTATATATTATTTTATGATAACAAATCTGCCATTATACTTCAGATACTGTTCTTTATGAGAGAACCAAGCATGTAGAGGTTGATATTCACTTTATTTGAGAGCAGGTTCTGTCTGGGGTTATTATATATTCCATATTCTTTGTTCCATCATTAGAACGTGTTTTTATTCCAGGGAGTTTTTCTTTGCTTTGTGAAAACTGGAAAGCATAAGGTGCTAGGGGGCAGCTCTATATTGAGTTATTTTTTAAAAAAAAAAAAGAGGGAGGGGGGGCAGCTCTCTCTCTCCTACAATGGTCACAAAAAAAAATATATAAAAAAAGGGGGGGAGAGATGAGGGTGTGGAATCTTTATATTTGGGCTCTACCATTTAATTCCAGATTTTCATAACATCCCACCATTAAATTGGAAGGGATTTGCTGAGATTTTGCGAAGCGTCTACTGCTCGGAATATAGAGCGATCAAATTCAAAATTCACAATTCAAAAAAAAAAAAAAAAAACACTTTTATATCTAACCCCCCAAGCTTTCCTACAGTACAGCTTTTCTTGCTTAGGAACTCGGGGGACTTCTGGACAGTATCTTAAGCAGGAACAAGTATGTGGACACTTGTCGTTCTGCTCGGACTTCTTTGTATACAAAGTTCCCAACCAAGAAGTATCTTTTGCTTGGAAACTTGGGGGACTTCTGTTCGTATGACTAATCATCTGGGCATAACGACAAGTCACAGAAGGCTTAACATCATGTCGTTTGGGCCTAGGCCCAAAGGATAAGCCCCTCCTAAGTTCTTGAGCTCCGACTTCTTAGGCCCAAAGACGAAGCCTTTCCTGGGCTTCTGGGCTCCTAACCCCTGACCTCTTAGGCTCCGGCCCCCTAGGCTCTGGCCTCCCAGGCTCCGGCCTCCTAGGTCCTAACCTCCCAGGTTCCGGCCTCTCCAACTCCAGCCTCCTAGGTCTCGACCCGTGTCGACTCATTCGGATCCACGAGACAGGTGACACGTGGCGCTCCTATAGTGCGAGTCATTACAAGTGACACGTGTCATCACCGGATTGGTTGACACTCTTTCAAAAGTACTATAAAAGAGGTACTTTCTTGTCACAAAAGGACAATTCAATCAATATTATACTATTCACTCACTCTGCTCACAGATTCTCTGAACACTGACTTGAGCGTCGGAGGAGCTTCGGCCGGTACCACACCGGTGCCCTTCCTGCTCACTTTTGTGTGCTTGCGCAGGGTGCTTTGGATATTATCACTTCTTCACTATTCACTAGTCGAACCTAGCTACCCGTTCCTACCCCACTTCGACGTGTCATCCACTCAGTGGTAGGTCAACGGGTCCACGTGGTTTGACTCGACGTTGACTGCTTTACCATTTTTCAGCATCAACAATTCACATGTGGTATTCGAGTATATGTGAATCCATACACTGACTTGTGTTGTGTTTACCATGTTTTTTACATTTCAAACATTAAAAAATACCAAACAACTTGAAATATAGAATTTATAATTTGGGTAATAAAATTAAAATTCCAAATATATTCAATATTGATCTTATATTAAAGATCTCTTTAAAATAAAATCAATGGTATAATTTTTATAAATATTGTTATAAATTATAACTTAATCATCACTTAATCTACATTAGGCTTAATTTAATTAGGTATAACTGTATTACTATCAGTTATGATTCTCAACACCACTGCAGCTTCAGCACATATGACTATCACTCTTATATCACAAAATCACTTTTCAGGCCATGTATTACTCTCATTCTCACTTTCACCACTGTGGATAGTCTTATGTGTGCAACTCTTCACTAGTAGCTTGTATTAATTGTATTGCTATAAAATTATGGGCCAAATACAAAAAAGTTAATAAAAAGTTTCAATATTATAAATAGGTCAAGGAACCTTTTCAAAATACTATTATAGTCAATATTGACTAAAATGTAATAAACCATATTACAAACTATGCAAAAGAGGACATAACATTACAAGAAAGGAAAATTTCATTAAATAGCCCTTTTTAATACAACAATATCTTTTCTAACCCTTCCTTCACATCTTTATTTTTTTTATAGATCTTTAGTCAATTTTCGGACAAAAATACCCTCATATATAAGTCATATGTAGATAGTGTCTGTGTGTTCACAACACTGTCGACCTTCACCCCTAAGAGCAGCCATTATCTCCGATCAACAACCAATAGCCATTAACCCTATGCTCGCAACCATTCTCCGATCAAATACTTTATCCGATCAATATTCCTCGATCAAAGACCTTTATTCGATCAATATTCTCCGATCAAAGACCTTTGTCCGATCAATAGCCATTCTCGCAATGTCCATCTTCGATCTAGCAATATCGAAGGCCCAAGTCTTGCAGAGCAACAGAGCCCATTAACATTGATGAAAGATCCATTACACCTAGGTATGATCTGATCTGAAAACGATTTAGGTATCCGTTCCATGGGGGTTATTCATTAATAAGGTCACTGATTAAACCATATGTATGTCCAATTTTTTAGGGTTTATGAGAGAACTTTTTCCAGAATGAAATTTTTTAGGGTTTATGAGAGAATGTGTGTTTACAAAAGTTTATCCAGAATTTTGCGAAATAATGTGGGTTTACAAAATCCTGGACTGTGTGTTTACATTATTTACAAAAGAATTTGTTTCCATAATTTTTGACTATAGGTTTACAAAAGAATTTGTGTTTAGAAAATTTTTGAAATAAATTAGCAATACAGAATTTTGTCCAGTTGATTTTGTATTTACAAAAGAATGTGCTATAGCAAAATGAGATTCATTGTGGGACGTTTGAATCTATTGCGGGCTACAGCACCAAGTATGCCTAGTGTTGCAGCACCAATTTAGTATGCCAGGTGCTGCAACACCTTACAACCAGTATCCGGACTTGTATATGAAAATGGCCTTTTTTACTTAGGGCTTTAAATTGTCTACACATGTTTCACTTTTCCATTAATTGACATTTGCTTTATAATCTGGAAACCTTTTGCAGGACATGGATGGGGGCATAAGGTATAAGCTTAAGCACAAATGCCCCCCACACCAGGTGAGGATGTCGTGTAGGTTAGTGATCAACGAGTGCTTAGGGAACATAAGGAGCGTGTTCAGCCAGCATCAGCTGGAATAGTTCAGGACCATCTGTTTTGGTCACTTCCTCGAGGTCGAGGACAAACTTAAATTCAGTGGACAACTATTGTAACGCCCCGATCCTCGGGCCCATAAAAACACCGAAACATCAACTTTTTAAATCTGTTTTCTCTTTCTTTTGAGCCATGCACATAAATATAAATAAATAAATTTCTTTCAAATAAAACATTTATGTAAAACCTCTGTATAAAAACATTTAAACAAAACAAAGTGGGTCCCATTGCGTCGACTTCTCTTTACTGCCTCCTCAGCCTGCTTAACCTGCAAAAACTCAAATAATCACACTACACCATATCCATGGTACACCGGGTCATTCAAACAAACAACCCGGTAAGCTCACTAGAATTCGTATGAGTGAAATGACTTAAACAAATAACCTCAATAATTTCTTCAATTTTCATACTCAAAAGTAATCCACAATAATAACCAAAATTTACTCAATCACATAATAATTTCATCACCAATCATCCAAGCATCAAGATAAATCATAAATCCTCGTATTCAAATCAAATCTCATTAATAAATAATAATAATCATTCTGCAATTTAAATGCATAATCGTCAACTATTAACCTTAACCTCAAATCATTCACATCCTAATCAACAACCTCAATGCATAATAATCATCAATTCCATCCTCAAGATTCAAGCCTAGATTTTACCAAGTCCTAGCAAACAATGCAATACAAGCACACAATACAAATAATCATCTATCTAATTTCATTCACATCGCTCTTTGAAAATCCCCCAGTTTTAAAACCATTTCTCAAATCCATTTTTAAATCATCTCCAAAACTGTAAATCTCACTCCACACTAGTACCCGGGGAACTGATGGTCATACACTGAGGTAATTAAGCTCGTCACATCTCGTGCATAGGCACAAGCAAGCAGATAAGCTCGCCACTTCCTGTGCAGAGTGATCTCGATGCACGGGCAGGCAAGTAAGCTCGCACAACCTCAATCACAGCATTCTTGAAACTAACTCATAACTTTTGATTGTTTAAAAAAAATATATATTAATGTCCCTTGTATTTCTTTTCAGATTCACCTCTACATATGCTTCATCATCCACACTTGCTGTGAGAAAATTTATTCCTAAAACATTTATAAAACAAGGTCCACTCACTATTTACTCCGAACTATGCCGAATCCTTTCCGAAGTTGATTCCTACTCACGACCCCTCACTTGTTTGTCACTCAAATTATACCCACTTCCTCAATAATTAATTTGATCATTTTGTATAATAACTGCCTAATCATCATTTATTTATCTCGACAATAAACATTCCTTCTCTAATTCAGCAATTATCCTCAGAGCAACTCTATAATTCCCAATTAATTTCTTAGCCTCAAATCCTTGTCAATTCATTCTCATGATTCAAATCCTACACTTACCTTCTCTAACATATAACAGTAAACACACAAAACAGACAATTCACTAACAGTACTTCACAATATAACTAGATAAGTCTCACTCACAGTTTAACCACGTGAAATGACTGAAATGCCCTTCATGGCGCCATTGCTCGAATCTACAATCCGGCAGCATAATGGCATCGGGAATGAGATTTTACGAGCCCGTATACCTGTTAAAACCAGACAACCAACAATTTCACAACCCAGAAATACAAATGGCTGCTAAACGACTGAAACGAGCGGCCGCCACCACACACGGTCGCTGCCCGACTTAGAACAGTACACAAAACACACAGAAACTCACCCACGGGCTTTGGGTGACTGGCCAGAGGCCAAAAACCAATAATTCAAGTCATCGGCACGGCCAAATGCCCGTAATTCTTAAACCGTAACTTGGATTTACGCGTGCTTCGTGTCTACGAACTCGTGGACTCGAGACCTATCCAACGTAGCCAAAGTCAAAGACGAAAGCCCACTAGTTTTAAAGGTCAACTTTGGGTCAAGCCCAATTATAAACATTAATTTAAAAATAAACATTTAAAAAAAAAAACTATAACTCTCCAGCAATTCATGTAAAAACAAGATAAATTATAAAGGAAAATTTGAATTTTCTAGGATATTACAACTATTGCACTTGCTGCTGCTTCGCCAGGGGCACAACGAAGATGACCAAGGTGAAGGCATGGTGATTATGCTGTCCAACAGCCAGGTGGCGAGGTTTGGCAAGAAGGAGTTTGCCCTTATCACCGGCCTTCGCTTTGGCAAGAAACCACTAATTAAGTTCAGTCCTAGTGGAAGCGTGGACTAGATGGACATCAGTTCTAGGCTAAACGCAACATATTTCAAGAAGAGGAAACACGTTACCAGAGGGGATTTAGAACTGGTGTTTATGTCTTGCCAGAACAATGAAGACATATATTGTTTGGGAATAGGTTAGTAGTGAATGTTCACTTGTTGTGTGCAATGTGAAACAAAGGCTAGTAGTGAATAGGTTTGGTTTAGCTTTGATTGCTTGCATCTTGATAGTAGCTGATAGTTCACTTGCATGGTAAAACATAAACATACACACATGCACAGTGTATATATATATATAGGCTCGATCAGGTGCGGACGTTCGCACCCTACACCTGAATAAAATTATATATATATATATACACAAACAGACACACCGCAGAGAAGTTGTCATTTTTGTGTGTAATGTGAAACAAGTCTAGTAGTGAATAGTGAATAGGTTTTGTTCTGCTTTAGTTGCTTCCAAAAATCACAGTAGCTGTGCCATAGTGTTTGATTTCTAAATTGTGAAAAACCCTACTTATTTTCGCCAAATAAAGGTTCATAATGTGCCACAGTGTTTGTTTGATATTATGAGTTCATTGTGTGTTTGTCATACACTGGTACACAGATACTGACACAAAACTTATGCACCTGCGCAGATCCAAAAATAAATGGCACCAAAAAAGACACAGAGTGAGGACGAAATGACACTTAAAAAGGCCCAATATCAGTGCAACTTGCAGGGGTTCTTTAAACAAATTGAGAGAATTAGAGATGATCTTTCTAAAGATCAACTTGATTTGTTGAAGAAGACACACTTTTGGCCACTTATTGGGCCATTTTACTTTGGGAGAATGGATAAGTTACATTGCATGAAGTCTGAAGATGATCTTTTAGAGTTGCTAAAAGCTTACGATGTTCAATCTGAAACTTTCAGATTTAGAAGTAAAGACATGAAAATCACACCAAAGGATGTGTCTAGAATATTTGGATTCAAAGAGGAGCGTCGTAAGCCAAGAATAACTCAGACTCTTTCAAGGTACACAGATGGCAAGAGAAAACTTTTGGAATCAAAACATGCATGACCATCAAAGAAAAAAGTGGAAGAACAATTGCAGGAAGCACTACAAGCAGCTAAAAAATATGAAGCAAAAGAAAGAAACTAATAGAGAAGATCGAAGAAGAGAAAGACCAAGACAGAAAAGTTGTACGATTGATAATCATAGATCTAATGACCACTGTCCTCTTTCTGAATTTTGCCAGCTCACTTGACTGGACTTTTATCAAATGTTGCAATGGCTTGGAGAAGCTGTTCGAATATTCATGGTAAAAGTTGTAGCTTTCTACCCCCATAAGTCAATCAATAGCAAAGCTAAAGAAAGGGGAATCCAAAAAGATTCCCTTAGAAATGTTGTTGGGGCTACGATACTAATATTGATGAGTAAAACCAAATAGATAAATTTAGAAACATATTAGATACTGTTGAACATATACTAATGATTTCCTTTTGGTTATGCAGTACAAAATTTGTGAGATGATGACTGTAGTCAAAGAAAAAGTGGGATTTGAAAACCAAAAGCCAAGTATGGTAAAGTGGAGCCTGCAGGATCTAAATTCAAAGTTTGTACAAGTAGGACTTCCAAATCTTGAGGTAAAACAAAAACAGACACACATGCACACAAATTTGTGAGATGATGACTCTAGTCAAAGAAAAAGTGGGATTTGAAAACCAAAAGCCAAGTATGGTAAAGTGGAGCCTGCAGGATCTAAATTCAAAGTTTGTACAAGTAGGGCTTCCAAATCTTGAGGTAAAACAAAAACAAACACACATGCACAGTGTCTATAAATATACATATTTATACACAAACATATAAATGTATACTTTTCTATACTAAGTTATTAAACATATAAATGGGTTCAAACACAGGAATATATAAAGAAGGACTGCACAACAACAATTGAAGTTGAAAGTGATATGAATGAAAATGAAAATGAAGAAGCAACAAGTGAGGAAGGTGATGAAGGAGGTGATGATACTGAAGAAGAAAGCAACAAGGATGAGGCTGAAGATGACGACGATGATGATGAGTATGACCATGACTGTCAAAACATGGAACTTTTTGCATCAGACCCAGTGTCACCACATTTTGTAAGTATTCTTAAACAGTGGCTACTTGACAGTGTGCACTTCTAAATTCAAGTTTTGCTGGAATAACAGTTAGAGAAAAAATTTAAAAACTCTTTTTTTGCAATTTTACAGGTGAAAGAAAGAGACCCAACTGTCTCAGACCAAGCGTCAGAATACCATTCACTTGAAGAGTGTGAAGCACAAGACATTAAGATGGTTCACTATGATACGTGCAACTTGTTCAAAAAAATACTTGAAGAAGAACAAAGAATTATACCCAGATTGGGAATGCCCCAGAGAAGTTAAAACGTGGTTGGATCATAGTGACCTAAATAAAGATTGCAACATAGATGATTTATGGGAATTGTTGATCAACTCAACCACTAAAGCACAAAGTTACAAGGAAAAAGAAAGGAAAGGAAAGGCAAAGATGCCTATCCAAAATGAAACTGCAAAAAATGAAAGAAACAAAATGCTTCGGTCTTTACATGAAGAGATTTACGTGCTGATTACACAACGAGACTCGGCTATTATTGAGCTGTAGAAAATAAAAGAAAGAAATGAAATGATAGAACAAGAAAACAGTGAATTGCGTTTGCGCAGGTTTACAGTGTATCAAGAGGCCCTAGATGAAATTGTTGTGCTGAATATTGAGAAGAGAAGAGCACTCCAAGAAGTGGAAAATCTGAAAATAAAAATTGAAGAGTTGGAATCTTTACTAAAGCAGAATGCTCATTTGAAATCCAAAGTAAATCTGACGTAAGAAGAAAAGCAAAAAGACAGAGAGTGAGGATGAAATGACACCTAAGAAGGCCCAATACCGGTGCAACTTACCTGGGTTCTTTAAAAAAATTGAGAAAATTAGAGATGATCTTTCTAAAGAGTTGGAGACGTTGTTTGACTATTCATGGTAAAAATTGTAGCTTTCTACCTCCACAAGTCGATCAAGAGCAAAGCTGAAGAAAAGAGGAATCCAAAAGATTCTCTTGGAAATGTTCGCGGGGCTACAATATTGATCTTGGTGAGTAAAAACAAATAAATGAAATTTAGAAAAATTCACATACTACTGAACATATACTAATGATTTCCTTTTAGTTTATGCAGTACAAACTTTATGAGATGATGACTCTAGTCAAAGAAAAAGTGGGATTCGAAAACCAAAAGCCAAGTATGGTAAAGTGGAGCTTGAGGGATCTAAATTCAAAGTTTGTACAAGTAGGGCTTCCAAATTTTGAGGTAAAATAAAAACAGACACACATGCACAGTGTTTGTGTATATATATATAAGGGAAAACTGCAATTTAGTACTTCAAGTTTGCCTCGTATTGCAAGTTGGTACTCCCAGTTCAACTTTTTGGCAATTACATACCTCCGATAAATTTTTCATCCAAAACTCTGTTAAGTGATGATGTGGCGATGACGAAGTGCACAGGTGGCGTTGAAAAATAGCCACGTGGCAAATTAACATAAATTATAAGAAAAAAAAAGCATTTTTTCATAAATTAAAGAATTTAAAATTAACATAAATTATAAGAAAAAAAAAAACATTTTTTTCTTTCTTCTTCTTCTATTTCTTGTTTGCAACTCTCTCCCAATCTCCAAAAAAAATATGTTCTTTGTTCTTTCTTGTTCTTCTTGTTCAGCTATTAAATTAAAAAAAACCCACCTCCTTTGCAAATCGCGGGACCTGGTTAGGCAACAGTTTAGGCTTGACGATCCCGATGTAGAGGAAGCTGGAGGGCGGCGCACACAAAGATGAATCGCCGTGGAACCTCTGGGAATTGAGGTCGCCGCCGCCATTGACAAGCTTCTGGGACTTGGAGGGGTGTTTGACGTGGTGGCAGTATAGGAAGAATGCGAGGTCGAAGAGCATGCTGAACGTGACGATGCCGACGGAGATGGCAATGGCGACTTTCTTGGTGGGTTTGGTTGGCTCGATGCTTGTGGGAACGATACGGTGGTTCCATTGACTGGTAGTGCGGGGTTGATTCTTCATAGATGCACATGATTGTCTTATGCTCACAGTTTATCCAAATGAATTGACAATATAGACTTCCAATGAACGTTTAGTCTCATAAATTTCAGAAAGTCAATGCATCAGGATAAAGATACCACATGGCTCCCACCACTTGTACCACTATCCTTTTCTAAATTCATTCAAGTCTCAATACTCTATCTCTCTCTCTCTGTGAACATTTTTCTTATTATATATTGTTCTTTTTGTTTTTTTTACAGGATTGAATTCATCATGAAGAGTCATTCTTTCTCTTTCTGATTCTTCTCTGTTTGGAAAGACACAAATTCGAAGACAGAGAAAAAAGAAAGTGTGAGTGAGTGGGAGGGAGAGATTGGGAGAGAGTTGCAGACAAGATATAGAAGAAAGAAAAAAGTGTTTTTTATTTTATTTTTTATGATTTATTTTTATTTTAAAATATTTTATTATTTATTTGCCACATGTCTATTTTTCAACGCCACCTATGCGCCACCTGTGCACTTTGTCATCACCACATCATCACTTAATAGAGTTTTGGACGGAGGATTTAACGGAGGTATGTAATTGCCAAAAAAATGAAGATCGTTGAAAATTAAATTGAGAGTACCAACTTGCAATACGAGGCAAACTTGAGGTACTAAATTGCAGTTTGCCCTATATATAACTATATATATATATATATATACACAAACATATAAGGGCTTGTTTGGTATGTCAGACTGTACTGACTAATTTCTGTCGAATAGTATTAATCTATTTCGGAGAGTACTGACTGTTTATCCAGAATATTATCAGGCGTTTAGTACTGTTCCGGATAAACAGTCTGACTAAGTTATACTGTGTTTGGTGCTCCATCGGATAGCAGCGAATCAGACTATTTTTTTTAATTCTTTAATAACTTAGTGAAAATTGAAATTCATATGACACATTATTTTTGGCAAGATTCATATGACAAGAAATTTTTGTTTCTTTTGTTTTTGCCAAGATTTATAGGACAAGAGGACATGAACTAACCCTTTTTGAAGAAAAACTAAACCCTATTTGAAGGAAAAATCATAACATAATTCCCATAAAAATGTAATAAAATCTATTAAATAAATCTAAAAGAAAATGAAAAATAATTAAACAAGAAGAAATTGGTTATGGTCAGGACCTAGCAAATAAATAAATAAACAAATATATATTAAAAAAATAAGAAAGAAATCAGCAAGCTTATATTGATGGACTTGAACAATTTTGTATCATTATAGGCCGTCCTAATGATTCAACCATGTCTTTTTATCTCATTCAAAGAGCAAAATTGCTTTCGACCCAAGAAAAAAAATTGCTCTCTTCATTAATTAGCAAAGACTCAAGGGAATTTGCTACCATGTTGTGGTTTCTGAGAAAAGAACAGAGAAGAAGCATATTGAGAAAGAAAGAAAGAGGGAGAGAGAGAGAGAGAGAGAGAGAGAGAGAGAGAGAGAGAGAGAGATGGATACCTGGAGAATAGTGAAGAGAATAACTTGTGGAGAAGATAGTAGAGAAGAACCTTAGGGAGAAAAAGATGAAAAGAGCGTCTGCTGGATTTCACGTAGAAAGCGTGTTTTTATTTTCCCAAGTCTTTATAAATAAGCATGTATTATCTAATCCGGCCTGGGTGTATGAGTTGTGTTAGTTAGTCAGATAAGAATAGTATTAAAAGCCCAGTCCGGTTTACATAGTCAGATAATTAAATAATACAAGTTGACACCAAACAACTGATATGGACTATTTACTCCTATCCAGAGTCTAATACGGTGTACCAAACATGCCCTAAATGTATACTTTTCTACACTAAGTTACTGAAAACATATTATTGTTATTTTTTAAATTCGATTCCACAAGACTTTATCAAGGATGACAAGAAAAAAAAAAAGACAAGCCAAGATGATGATGATCAAGAAGACAGTGTAAATGGCATAGATCAAGATGGTAGAGATGATAATGATGATGATGATGATGATGATGTTAATCAACAAAATGGCAGCAATGAAACAGATTATCCAAGAAAAAACTTAGCAGACTATGTAAGTGTATATAAAATTAGAAGTTCAATTAAGCTAATAACTGTCGAACAGCTACAGATACCAAAAATAACAAAGTTGAAAACTTAAATTTCGCAAGTGAATGAGCTGAAAGAAAAGCAAGAACAAGAAAATGATAAAAACAAAGAAAAGAAAAGAAGAAAGCAGATACTGACATAGATGATTGGTGATGAGATATACAAGTCTTTCAAAGACTATGTGAAGAACCATCTACAATCACATCCACATTGGGAATGCCCAACACCAATTTCTTATTGGCTGCAAAAGATCGAGTGATGAATATGATGACAAAGTGGATGAGTTGTGGGATATGTTAATCACTGCAGTGAATGATGCCCAAGAATACAAGGAGAAACAAAGATAAACTACTAGAAGTCAAAAAGCTTACAGAAAGAGTAACAATCTTGGAAAGCCAGCAAATGAGAAGAAGTCCAAACATTGATGCATATGTGCAGATGGATGATATAAATGTTGAAGTGATCGAAAGACACCAATGAGAAGGAGGAAAACAGTGAGGGGGACAAAAGTACTATTTTTTATTGAATATATAAATATATGTATATTAGACATTGAATAAGTGAAACATTCTTGGAAATTTAATATGTTCTTATAAAAAAAACACTTATTCGTGTATGCAGAAACATACATTGTCCAACAGTCACCGAAAAGTGACTTGCACAGGGAGGCGAAAATGTTCAAGAAGAGAATAACATTCGTGAAAGTGGCAAGGGAGACTTTAGCTCAAATTCAAATACCAAAAGAAGAAGGTCAGCAACAAGATGACAACGCATTTGAAGAACAAAACCAAACTCTCCAAGAAGAAGGTAAACATTCAAAAATTGGTCAAAAGAGAAAGAGCCATCCACCAATGACATCAACAACAAAGAGACTAAAATCAAAAAGCAGAAGGGAGCTTAAGGACCCATAATATAAGTAAAATTTGAAGGGAATGAAAACAAAGAAGGGTGCAAAGCCAATTACTATAGCAGAGCCGCTACAGTAAGTACCAATGGAGCAAACAGATCAAGTTGCTGATCATTAATTTTACAGTAAGTACCAATGGAGACTGTTGTCATCCATTTTGCAGATCTCGAATGTCCTGTAAAAAGGAAGAAAAAAAAAATTAAGGTGAAAAAGCAAGCCGGTCTTTGCAAACATGTTGCGAGATCATCAACAAATAATTGAAGATTTCATGCTGAATGAATATGATCGAGTAAGTAAAGTTTAAATAAGATATATTGCAAACTTAAAATTCGCATTGAAATAGTAACTGTCCAACATTTACTGTTAACAAAAAAACATTATTTCCCTTTTGTACAGCTTAACATTGTTGAAGTTGAAGGATGAAAGCATTAAAAACAGTGAAGTTGAAGCTATAGTCTTGGAAAGTGCACTTAAACAAAATGTGAGCACAACCAAAAACTTATTCTCTCAATGAAATTCAAAAATATATTACATACACTATGCAACAGATACTGACACAAAACTATACACTGTGCAACATATCGTTAATGTTTTCATAAGTTTGGAAGAAGAAAAATGGATACAAAAGCAGATACGAGCACCACTATACTTCAACACATGAATTGCGGTAATCATTTATCTTAATCCACATACTATATTACTAATACATGTGAACTAATCATCAATATTAATGATAACAGGAACACACCAAAGAAGATGAAAAAGCAGCGCGGCTGACAATGAATGTATACAAGCCACACTGGAAGCATTTTGGAAAGAGCACAATGATATTTTTCCCAATAATTTCAGGAGACGCTGCATACTACAATCTTCTTGTCCTCAACAAGGATACTTGAACATGGACATTGTATGATCCATTAAGGAAACTTGCTCAAAGGGATGCTCAAAATTGTCGCAACATAGGGATGAAAATTGTAAGTCACTGCTTCCTACAAATTCTCTAAAACTTTCAAAACACAACATGAACTAATCACACACATGTACTGTGGCATGGTTCACTTTTTAGGAGATTGTGAAATCAGTGACTGTGCAATAGTGTTTGGTTTCTGAATTTTTAACAACTCTTGTCATTTTTCCCAAGTTGAATGACTAACTTATACTTATTTTTATGCAGTTTTACATTGTTGGAAACTGGATGTCTGACTTGAAGGAAAACGCATAAGCATTATTCAAAGCATGAAAAAGAGAAATTCCACAAATAAAGCGCAAGGAAATTAAGTATGTGGTCAAAGAGATGGATGAAGATGAAAAGAGTACTATTGAGTGGATAAAAAAAATGACATCAACTTTAAATTGATGTTTGACGGTGAATCCGCACAACAAAGAGATGGATCGTAAGTATACCAACTTTCAAAAAACATAATATAAGTGCGTTGATTATAACTGACCAAAACTTACTTTTTATTTAATTTCAGGAATGACTGTGAAATCTTCATACTGCACTACATGACAAAGCTTGCAAATGGAAACAAAATTCCATCTAATTTGACAGATGAGTACATACTTAGTCTCAGAGTAACATTGCTTCATGACATCATCAACCATCCGGAAATTTGGAGCTCGAAGAAGACAAAACAAGTTCAAGCATAAGCAAACATATCAGAAACAGACTTCCTAATATAAAAAATGAAAAAATAGTGGGTTTCAATTGCACATTGAACAAGTTCAAAGTTTTTTCCTCTTTCAGTTTCAGTACTTTACGTATTTTCCAGTCATGTTTAAGTACTTTAAGTTCTTGATTCACACAAACAAGTGACAGTTTCTATTTAGCAAAATTAAATTATCAATTTTATTTGTTTTCGTTTATTTAAAATTTGATGATTGTGCCACAGTGTTTACTTTCAGAAATTTTGAAACACTCTTCTTATTTTGCCAAAGTTCAGTGGCTTACTTATACATGTAATTCTGGTTTTGAAAAATCACAAAATGTATAACAATTTGCAATAAAAATAAAAAAACTTATTGAGAGGGTTGCGGTGCAGCGGCACACTACTCTTTTAAGTGATTGAAAATTCGATAACTGTGCAACAATTGGGTTCTAGTGATTGCCTGACAATGTGCGAAAGAATGAATGATGAATATTTAGAACCAATTACTCAATGCAAACACTACCTACTTAGTGTTTGTCCAGCTTATGTTGTTTTAATGTTGAATGACTAAAATGGACTTAGCACAAGTAAGAAAAAAATGAGGTTAAAAAAGAAAAGAAAAATAAGAGGCAGTCATTCAGTACTACTTGATAGTGTGCAGACAGTGTGACAATGACTGACTTATTGAAAATTCACACACTGTGTGACAATGACCATTTGTACAACAAAAAAAAAAACTTATTGAGAGTCTTAGGGTGGAGCGGCATGGTGCTCTGTTAGGTGATTAACAAATCGATGACTATGTAACAATATTTGGATTCTGAATTTTGAAAAAAAAAAAAAATTAAAAAAAAATATATAAAGAATAAACATAACCGTTCAGTAATTGCCAAACAATGTGCGAAAGAGTGAAAGATGAGATATGTGATTGAGAAACCAGTAGCTGTGCAACAATGTTTGGTTACTAAAATTGTTTGATAGTCTTGCGGTTCAGCGGCACGCTGCTCTTTCATATGATTGAATAAACCATGTGACCCTTCCCTCACTAAGCAAAGAATAGCATTTACCATTTCAACGAAAAAGGACCTTATTGAGAGCCTTAGGGTGCATCAGCATGCTACTCATATAGGTGATTGAGAAACCAGTAGTTGTGCAATAGTGTTTGGTTACTAAAAAATTTTCAGTCTTGCGGTGCAGCGGCACGCTGCTCTTTCATAGCATTGTCCAATTCAACGATAAAATACCTTATTGAGAACCTTAAGGTGTAATGGACGGTGCTCTTTTAAGTGATTAAGAAACCAGTAGCTGTGAAACAGTGTTTGGTTAATAAAATTGTTAATAATATGTATTTCAGTAATTATGTGATAGTGTACGTATTCATTTTGGATCCTCATAACAAGTAATGGACAAAACCATTAACAAAGCAACTTTATAACCAAAATGAGTTATAATAAAGCAAAATATTACTATTTCAAAATAAAATCCATAATCCAAAATGACAATCTTAAGTAACCATTCCAATTCTAAAAATTCAAATGACCAAAAACTAACAACTACTGAACAAAAAGCACAAGAAAACATCAAATATCATTATGAATAATCCGAGTGCAAGAACACTTGTTGTGATCTCCAACTTCGCCACAACGACCACATGTCATCTTCCTTTTAATAGCTTTGCCAGAAGACTTTGCTCTTGAAATTTTTGGTCTTCCTGGAGGCCGTTTACTAATTGGGGAAATGATAACATATGATTATGTGTTATCCTCAACCAAATCCTTCTGAAGATATGGAATCGGTTTAATTCCAAACTCGTATGCCAATATGTGATAGTTAACCTTGAAATAGTTTTCAATATAATCATACACACATTTTCCGGTTTGTCGAATCACAGCCACTGCATGTGTGCATGAAAAGCTATTCAATTGCCACTGACAGCAACTACAATACCCTGTGGACAAATTCACCATAAAATTGTAATTTGTTTGAACCTTGGCAATATTCTCATCAGAATGTCTAACCATCCAATGTCTTCCAACCTCTATATTTTCTTTCAACTCTTTCTGCATGTTTGGACATAGGACAGTAGTCCAACTTTCTCCTTCCATTTTATGTTTAGCATTAAAAACCATCAATTTCTTCCGAATCTCTTCAATCATTTCATGGATTGGCAGCATTCTGAATTCTAAAATCCAGGAATTGAATGATTTTGAAATGCTGTTAGACATCTTCTCATAGCGCTTACCTACAAACTATGCACTTAATTGCATAATGCTCTTTAGGAAAATTATTCAAAAAGTATTGAATCCTAGGACGACCAACAGCAAGAAGATCATCCATATATTTATGATAAGCAATGAGAGTAGGTGCATAAGCAACCTTGGTAAACAAGCTCAAAACCTTTTCCCGAAGTGCCTTCTCTTGTGGTTGAGTTCCACCAAACTTCTTGGATAAATTCTGGGTTAAATGGTGAAAACAATATGAATGTGAATAATCTGGAAAGACATTAGAAATTTCATCGAACAAGCCTTTTTCTTATATGAAGAAAAGGTGATGATCCTTTGTTGCGGAACAATAATCCCAGACAATTTATTTGCAAACCAAGTCCAATTATCCTTTCTCTCAAGGTCAACTATAGCAAAAGCTAGTGGATAGAACCCTGGAAACATTAAAAAAAAAAATTAGAAAAAGAAAAGGAAAACTAAATAGATAAACAGACATTGTTGCACAGTTACAGATACAAAAACTGCAATAACAATTTAATTCTAAAAAGAGACATAACATTATAAAACAATAAATGGCATGGGAAACATTATTTATTGCGTCGTGGTACACCAGCACGCTGCTATTTGAAAATGTACAATTTGTGATTGTTCAAAAATATCTCATTTTCATTATTTGATAAAACCTGACACTGTCTAATAGTACACAATTCATGAAACGTGTCCTTCCAGAATTATGAATTCAAAATAAATATTATCTTGATTCCCAGTCCTTCTAGTTGCTCCGAGAAACTATCCTTTGTACTTTCCTTTCAAGAAGGTTGCATTAATGTAAAGAAGTGGCAAACAGTAGCTAAACGTATGCAGCAATATAACTCCCAAAAGAGAGAAAGGAACGCTAAAAACGATGCGTTCGCGGGTCACATTCCAACAAACAAATTGAGTCAGGGTTTGTAGAGTGCACATCGTCAACATACCAACGTAAATGGTCATATGATAAGGATTTGTGACCATGCAACTCATGTGAAGCCAAATTGTTTCCATACCAAGCTTTACGACATGTCACATTAAGACCATAGTAATCCTTGAATTACTTCACAATTTCTTTCAGTGTAAGACCTGAATTTTCATGAAGTTGGTCCTTAAACAATGAGGAAACAATGCTGGCCTTCATCATTTTGCTAGTAGGCTCAAGAACTAGACCATAGCATTTATGAAGATTGTTCAGCTTTCTAATAACAAAAGCACCAATAGATTTATCAATAGCAACATACACTCGCCAATCACAACTTTCATCTTCTCTCTTTGAGCACACAAACAATGATACGCTCCCTATCATTCGTTTTATACAAAAATTTGAAACCTCTTTTAATAGCATACTTAACCAGTTTATCTAGAAAATCTTCAACCCCTCCCTCAAACCGTTGAACTACTTCACTTATGTAAGAAACCCAATCACTAGAAACAAATGTTTTTGGCTCGGCTCTCTTATATCTTCCAAGACATTGGTTTTCATCAATGGTAGCACTAGATGATGAACTCACAGTAGAATATCCACTTTTATCCTCATAAGCAATATCACTGTTCGCCATACCTGTAATTGCAACAGTGATATTGCGAACTAGAATATCTATAAACTTGCTGTTAGCTATATTTATGCACACCAACATCAACTCAAAATCTTCTTAAGAATCTAGAAGAGAACTGGAATATCCAGGAAGAGAATACCGAATAGTAAAGCTTCTTGGTCTAAGGCTATTGAACCTCAAACAAATTGTATTCAATACATCCATATAAAAGCTATTGGGCAAGATACAAAATATCACCATATTTGAAATGTAAGTACAGCGGGAAATAATATCAGCGTCCATGACTTCACCAAAAAAGTCTTAATTAGTAAAATAAAAGATCAAAAAAATCAGACACTATCGTACAGATACTGAAACAAAAATGATGTCACCATATAAGAAACATAGCATAAAAAGAACAATCAGACATTAAAAAAAAAAAAAAAACACAAACATCTTAAAACAACCTATTGAGCCTTAAAACAAAAAAAATGGACAAACAAAAAACAAAATTTAGAAGAACAAAATAAAGAAATAACAGGAACTGAAACTATAAGTAAAAGATAGATACATAAACAATAATAACAATATAATTTTAAACCAAGACATGAAATCAATTAAAACTTACACTCAGATACAACCTAAAAGAAAAAAATACAAAACTAAAAAAGAGAAAATGAACACCATAAAGTTGTATCTGTCATACAGATACAATAAAAAAGAAGAATCAAAACCAATAGAGTAAAACAGCTAAATCAACGTAAAAAGAACAAATGAACAACTAAAACTACCATAGAAAACTTAAATTTAGAAGCTGAAAAACTCTATGTCGAACAAATTTCACCAAAACAAAGCTAAAAAAATCGGCGAAAATCAATATCAAAAGCGAAATTTGAATAACAATCCTCAAAAATTGAAAAAGCAACCAAAAACTAACAAAAAAAAAAAATAAAACCTGTTTGGATAAAACTCAAAGAAAAATGAAGAGATAGATGGATCAAGTAGAACCTTTTTGGAAAATTGAAGGACGAGTTTGAACCAGAGTAGACGCCAAAAATAGAAAGACAAGTCCAAGTACAAGTAAAAAACTGCCAAAAATGGAAAGAATAAATTGTACAATCGTAATTAATGGGCTGGGCTAGAGCAGAGCAGACGCTAAGAATAAACCAGAGCATACCCCAAGAATAAACCGTACAAATTAATCGTAATGGGCGAGGCCAGTGGGCGATTGACTAAAATGCAATTCTTCATAATATCCAATTGACTAAAATTAAAACAATTAAAAAACATAAAATGAACTCAATCACTGTTTCAAGTAAATCCGGTAATGAGCTGGGCCATTGATTAAAATGTAATTTCTTAAATATACCATTAACTAATATGAGATAAGAAATTTTGTATTGACAATAATGTAATTTCGAAATTTTTTATTGACTTTTTTGTAATTTGCTATAAAATTAATCTATGAATAGTACTAGTTTCTAGGCCTATGTTTTGACAAAAGATAGATTTAGAGGTTAAACCTTAGGGCTTATATATATATTTAATCTATGAATTTATGAATAGTACTAGTTTCGCGACTTCATATATGTCATTATTTAATTTAATATATATATATTCCTTAGTATTGTTTGGGTCTTTGACAAAATTATTTTCTTTTTCAGTCCAGTTCGCAATTACTGGAGATTGACTTTTGAGGAAATCTATGTCCGACCTGGCTGTGATGCGGCCAAGGCGAAACACGTTAGTTTTTTATCTTTTAATTTTTTCCACAATTATTTATATTTATATTTAATTTCCTAGTTTCTAACTTGTGTATAACATTTTGAAGGATGAGATGGTGACCAACAGGACAAGGTATTTGGAGGACTTGGCCAAGGTGCTCCCTCCTGATACTCCGTTGGAGTTTATCCAAGTATCTGATCCCGAAGTTGGCCTTCATTTTATGAAATGGATTTGCAACTGAGTCCTGACGAAAAAGAAACATCGATCATTCGATTTTTGTTTCGTTCAAGCAAGCAAAAGCACATTATGCCTAGTTCCATTATTGGGATGGTTGTGATAGGAAAGACAAAGTTACAAATAATATGCGCGAACTCATCGCTAACAATAACCGTAAGAATGTTCGAAACCTTGTTTTATATATTTATCAATATGATATTGTGTACTAATTAGATGAGTTATGCATGATTATCACTATGATAGTGCATACTAGTTATGTGTGCAACTCTTCACTTTCACATCATGATCGTGCAAACTATGTTTTTATACTAAGGTACAAAGCAATTTAGTGTTGAGCCATGCATAAGTATCCTTCTGGTAATTATGTCATTATTCAGACTTTTCTTGTTGTCTAAGTTACTTGGGAATGTGTGCATTGTGAGGGTTTTTCACTTTATTTTGCACTAATGAGCCTCTCTTTCTTTCTTGTCTTTTTCTTTTATGTCTAGATCCAACACGGACTCTGTGATGGAAGTCACTGTGGAGGTAGAGCACCTCGTGGAGATTTTGGACTTAACCACGGAGAGTGATGATAAGGGGGCCTACTTGGAGTCAGAGACCCAGTGGTGGAATATATTTGCTTGGACACGGAGCTTGAGACAGAGAGCAAGTCAAAGAGTGACTCGGACTTTGATGATGACGCTTTTGTTGATGGGATGATGGCTGAAGCTGGATAGGAAATTTGGACAGATAGCGAGGATGATTACAATATGGATGAGATGGTTGTAGTGGAGCCGATCCCGAAGGGTGTTGAGGACCCCAGAGTCGACAGGATCCTGGCAGATATTGCTAGAATACTGGCGAATTTGAGGCAAGAGGTAGAGCTAGTGGAGCAGGTTGAGCCACTACCTAAGCCAAATCCTGATGTAGCAGTAGTGCCGAAGATTCCTATGAGAGTTCTCATTGTACCTCATCCTGTTGTTGTAGACTACATGGGTATATTGGCAAATATACACCACATCGTGCAGTCGGTTTCATTAGTTCGCAAGTATGAGTGTCGGTTTAGGGCACTAGCTTTTTAGCTTCCTGCTTACTTATTCTTGGAGGCTGATTGGGCAGCGAGGTTTGCCTTCGGGCTTGACGATTCAGTTTGCGAGTATATTCGTTGCCAATTTGTTCCGCTGACCTATGATAACATGGTCCAACGTGCTTTGGAGTGGGAGGTTATGCGTATTACAAGGGGAAAGGCCCCCATTGATCCGAATGCACCCGGACCATCCCACTGATTTGGACTTGACTTGTTTGACTTTTGCTACTTTCTGAGACTATGTTGTGTTGTAATTATTTCTGCTACACTTTGTGTTGTACGTGTTAGATTAGGCTGACCACCAAATTTTGTTAGCCTTCCTTCGATGATGACTCCTATAGTTTCGAGGGCGGAACTTATTTCAAGGGGGAAGGATGTGATACCCGGTGAAAGTTCACTCTGAATTTTTCTCATTTTACTTTAGGTCACACGTACCTTCTTTTGTTAGCTAGACGTGCCACTACTTTTGATTTTGTTGTAAACGTGACTCGTCTACTTTTGCTTATTGATGAAACTACCCTTGTCCTTGTTACCGTTACTTTTCATTTTATTTTCTTTTATTTTGTAGCTCGTGCCTTGTGAGTGAAGTGAGGATTAACGGTGACTAACCTCATAAGGGTAATTTAGTAATTTCACACCCGAAGCCCTTAAACCCGAGCTTAAGTGTGACACGTGGCAAGTGGGGGTCGGCTTCCCATTTGTTCGGAAGCCCATTTATTTTTCCTTAGAAGAAATTATTTGTTTTGGACTCTAGTAAGTAACTACAAGCCCACTATTAAATTGCCCAATCAATTGGAGCCTTAACTAGGCCCAACAACCTAGTATTAGCATTAAGTGAGGCCCAATTATTGCACCCAAGACAGCTGGGTTTATTTTATTTTAATTTGTTAGTTAATTTAAAACCCTATTTAAGACCAGCACAGCCCAAAAGCCTATTTTAAAGAGCCTAAACTCAGACAAACCACAAATACACACATGCCAACTCTTCCTCTTCCTTGCAATGTTCCCCCCTCTGTCTTCTCTCTGGGCCTGTTTGGTTCACGAAATTGATTTTTTAGGAAATTAATTCCTTTACATTTTCCGGGGGGAAGAGAATGGGAAATCCTTTTTCCAGTGTCTGGTAAACTTAGGAAAGTAAACCAGAAATTACCTTTATATTTTCATTCCCATGCTTGGGTTGTGCAGAAATTGGAAATGAAAGTGTCATTTTTCCAATTATACACTCATTTATTATTTATTTAAGGAATGACAATAGATATGACATTTTAAAATAATAGCAGAGATAGTTTTGTCAAAAAAAAGAAGAAGCAATAAATGTTTTCCCAAGAGGGGGAAAACAAAACCCAAGCTGGAGCAAGGGTTTCATTCCCCCCCCCCCCCCCCAATAAGGGCATCAAATTCCATAAACCACTAGAAACCCCAAACCCGAACACTACCTGCCGAAAACTTATACCTTGAGTTGTTCCGTGAGGTTGGAAACCAGTGAAGGTTTTGATTTTCTTTTCTACTTTCCTAGCATCCAAACATCTAAAAAGGGGCTCTGATTAAAGGATTGGAGCAAGGGAGACCATAGCAGCCATCAAACTCAGGTAATAGACCTAAACTCGATACCCATTGTTTCGAGTTTGAAGCTTTTCACAATCAACCATTGAGTTATTTGTTTCTAACCCTCTGTCTTGTTGGAAACCTCATTGCATGTTGAATCTGAGAAGGGAGAAGGTGAGATACTGGTAAGACCTGAAACCAAGACCCTTTTTCCTAGACCTTTTATTCCATTCAACATAATTAACCCTTGTGACCACTAGTTTGTGACATACAAGGTCAAAAATTGAGTTTTGGGAAACAAAGTCGCTGCCTTTGCTCTCGGGTTGGTTCATTCCTTAACTAAAGGTAAGGTCTTGAAGCTTTCAGCCTTTGTGTGTGTTGCAAGACCTTTAGATATTCCTAATCCTCAGGCTTGTTTGTGACAGTCTTTCAGAGCTTGGGTAGAATTACTTGCATGCAGGGTAGTCCTTGAGCTTTTCTCCAAGCCGAGCTGTATTTTAGGGTAAGGACGTACCCTCTAACTGGTTGTGAACCCTGTGAAACACTTGCATTGATGTGTTTGACTGTGCATGCTTATTTGATGTTGGCAAGAGAGTCCCTGGTCTCAAGTTCTTACATAAAATTCCTATTTTTATGGTTTTGATAGTCACTGACCTTGTGACACACTTTGCAAATTCTGTATTGATTGGTAAGTGGGTTGAGCTAAATTTTGGTGAGTATAGACTAAACATCCTAATGGTTATTTAAAGACCAAGATCACCTCAATTGAACATCAAATGCATTAGTTATGCATTTTCTAATTGACCCTGAATTTCTCAAATCTGTCAGCAGCTATCCTCTTTGCATGTTTATATCTTCTTACCCTTCTCGTGTTCCTTGTGATTTTAACCCAAACTAAGATTGATGGAATGATGTTAGATCTTTGGAGATTGGTTTTCTTACGTTAAAAGATAGGGTTTGAGGTTGTGGGACATTAATCACTCAACCCTTGGATTTGGAGGATGAGCATTGCACCCAAATCCTAGGCTTGATTGATTAATGAAATTGTATTGATCTACAACTCCACAAAATTTGAAATTTTTTGTTGATGAACCACTGTATGTCTAAAATCATTCCACCAATTTTCAAAGCATTTGGAGGGGTACTTATTTTTTAAAAAATCTGAGAGTATACCCTGCCCCTGTGAGTCTATTCCTTGGCAGTCAACCTTGCAGTATACTTTCTTCCTTTCAAAACCCTCTCATTGATTTGAAAGTGATTTGTAACCTAATAAACATCCCCTGGAGTCTATCTAGAGCTCAATAAAGTCTTTTCATCTTTGATTGATACCCGATATCACTCTTGTTTGCCAAACAAGTACTAACACTCAATAAAACCTTAGTTTTGGACTTGTGTGTAACCTAGAGTGTGGTTGTGTCTCTTTGCATAACTTGTTGGTTTCTTGGAACTTTGGAGTTGGGGCAGCTACTTGGAAAGGTATGGAGAGACCCTACTTGACCTTGTTTGACCTTGTGTGTGGTTGTGTGTTGTTTACTTTGTAAACTTGATTGTGATCTTGATGCATGAGTTGTGTACTGTTGTAAGCTTATTGCAGAGGCTGCCTTGATCCTTTGGTTGTTATGCCATGCCTCATTTCTTGTGTAGTTGCTGCCATGAAATGTGTGTGTTGAACCATTACATAATTGCTTGTCTTTATGTGTTTTGGAATGGATTAAGGGCTGCCATGTTTCATGTGTTTGAGAAGGTGTCAACATATTTAGGCATGTTGATGACTTCAACTTGCTTCTTGGGAGTTGAGATTCGGCTTGTGCTGTGGTGAGTTCATTGAGATCAATGGCTCTATTGGAAACCTTTTGGTTAACAAGGGAATGGAAAGAGAAGTGTCAAGGTCGTTGACCCCTCTATTCGAATTTGGTTCCTTGCTTTGAAGTTGTTGTTTTGCTCTTTCATTCTTTTCCTTACTTACTCTTGATTACTTGAAGTGTTTCCTTGTTACTCTCTAATGGCATAAGAGCATGATTAGAGTTGTACCTTGTAGGTGAAGTGAGAACTTAATCAATCTAGATAACATGGCTTTATTAACTAATCTTGAGCATGAAACTGGTTAGGGTAATGTGACTCCACTCTTGCTTTGCTTGCTTGCTTGTCTTGTACCTGAACCCTAGAACTAGGTTAGGATGCATAACCGGTTAGAAGTAGATTTAACAACCTAGACAAGATGGTTTTGTGTTGCTTGTGAATAAAAGGATAGAGATTAGGGTTAGTTGAACTAGCCTAATGAACTTTGCCTCTTTGTTTGCTCTTGGCTTGTATCCTAAAACTTGATAATTTACATTAATTGAGGATTGGTAATGAGACTAATAATCATGTTTGAATAACTTTTGTTCTCTATTGGTTTACCTACTTTTCCTTGCCTTGGTTTATAATGATATTCACATACATGAATATGGTGATTGTGCATTGCATGCCTCGGGTACTATTTATGTATACATGCTAGAGATCTAGCATGGTTGTTCCATGTGCATACATATGATATATTTTGGATTGTGATCATGTCATTGAATCATGCATACATGGATGTTGGATATCATTTTCATTATATGTGAACTATTGAAGATGAAGTGTTTGGACTACTAGCTTAATAGCAAAGGAGCCTGTGGGGCGTGCCTTGGGTTTCGATCCCCTAAACTACCGGTAAGAACCTAGTAGGCAGTAATTAGCCCCTTAGATTACGGTCAGACTGCTATGTTGGCGACAGTGTGGTTACTCTGTGTGAGTATGACTAGAGAGCGGGTTGTGAAGCTATCACAAATGCATGCTTATATTGGACGTTCTTGCTACTAGGGATCAGTGGATGCTGTATATGTAACGCCCCGACCCTCAGGCCCATAAAAATACTGAAACACTACCTTTCAACCCTTTTTCAAAGAATGAGCCATGCACATAAACATAAATAAATAAATTTCTTTCAAATAAAACATTTATGTAAAACTTCTGTATAAAAATATTTAAACAAACAAAGTGGGTTCCACTGCCTCGACTTCTCCTCACTGTCTCCTCGGCCTGCTTAACCTGCAAAACACAACCCTACACCACATCCATGGTGTACCGGGTTATACAACAAACCCGGTAAGCTCGAAAGCTCGTATGAGTGAAAAGACTTAATTAATTATCCTCAATTTCCATACTCAATAATAATCCACAATGAAATCCATAATTAAATAATAATTATCCAATCACATAATATTTCAATCACCAATGATCCAAGCATCAAGATAATCATAATTCCTCATATCCACATCAAATCCCACAATTAAAATGTAATAGTCATTCCAACAATTCAAGCTTAATCATCCACCATTAATCTCAAACATAATTTATATGCCTATACCATATCTTCAACTGATTCACGATAATTCAATCCACACATCATATTCCATAATCTCATGGCAAAATCATTAACATTCTCATCCTCAAGATTCAAGCCTAAACTTTACCAAGTCCTAGCAACAATGCAATACAAGCACACAATACAAATAATCATCTATCTAATTTCACTCACATTGCTCTTTGAAAATTTCTCAGTTTTAAAACCACTTCTCAAATCTACTTTTAAATCATCTCCAAAACTGTAAATCTCACGCCAGACTAGTACCCGGAGAACTACTGGTCATACACTGAGGTAATTGAGCTTGCCACATCCCGTGCAAAGTGATCTCGATGCACAGGCATGCAGAAATGCTCGCCACTTCTCGTGCAGAGCGAATCTATACACGAGCAGGCAGAAATACTCGCACAAAGCTCTAACGCAACGTTCTTAAAACTAACTTATAACTTTCATTGTTTAATAATATATTAATGCCCCTTGTACTTCCTCTCAGATTCACCTCTACACATGCATAATCATCAACACTTGCTATGAGAAAATTTATTCTTAAAACATTTATAAAACAAGATCCACTCACTATTTACTCTGAACGATGCCGAATTCTTTCCGAAGTTGATTCCTACTCACAACTCCTCACTTGTTTGTCACTCAAATCATACCCACCTCCTCAATAATTAATTTGATCGTTTTGTATAATTACTGCCTAATCATCATTTATTTACCTCGACAATAAATATTCCTTCTCTAATTCAACAATTATCTTCAGAGCATCTTTAATATTTCTCAATTAATCTCTTAGCCTCAAATTCTCGTCAATTCATTCTCAAGATTCAAATCCTACACTTAGCATTCTCTAACATATAACAACAAACACACAAAATAGACAATTCACTAACGGTACTCAACAATATAACCAGATACGTTTCACTCACAGTTTAACCACGTGAAATGACCGAAATGCCTTTCATGGCACCATTGCTCGGATCTCCAATCCGGCGGCATAACAACATCGAGAATGATATTTTCCAAGCCCGTATACTTGTTAAGACCAGACAACCAACAATTTCACAAACCAGAAATACAAATGGTCGCTAAACGACCGAAACGGGCAGCCGCCACCACACACGGTGGCTGCCCGACTTAGAATAGTACACAAAACACACAGAAACTCACCCACGGGCTTCAGGTGACTGGCCAGAGGCCAAAAATCAACAATTCAAGTCATCAGCACGGCCAAACGCAGCAGGACCCGTGGTGGTCAACCTGCACGAATTTCAAAAATCAAAATCAATGTAAAACATTTACTCAGGCACGAAGAAGACGTTAAGAGGATCAACTTTTATACCTGGGTCGATGGCCAATTATCGCTGGAAAAGCTCGAAACTGACCGGAGAAGCCGCCGACCTTCTCAGCCTCGATCCGCCGTCGAGGAGCGTCGGGTGGACGATCGGAGCACACCACCGTGCTCGGCTCAACGAGAAGGCGCTTCCTGGGCCGGAGCTGGGTTGCGAAGATGCCGGAAACAGTGAGTCAACGCTGGAGCTCCAAACCGGCCTTGAACTGTGTTTCGAGTTTCGGGGCTTTTCTGGTTTGAACGGAGACCAAGGGGAGGAAAAGGGAGGGAAGGCGATGGCGGGGAGCCAAAGCCCAACCCTAGCCGCCACCAGACGCACCCTCACGCGCCGGTGGAAGGGGCGGCGAAAGTGTGTGAGAGAGAGAGAGAGAGAGAGAAAAAAAAAATGAGTGAGAGAGACTGATTTTGGGTTTTTAAAATCCATTTCTGTACATTTACAAAATTGCCCTTTACTTCAAAAGCCCGTAATTCTCAAACCATAATTCGGATTTACGCGTGCTTCGTGTCTACGAACTCGTGGACTTGAGACCTATCCAACGTAGCCAAAGTCAAAGATGAAAGCCCACTAGTTTTAAAAGTCAACTTTAGGTTAAGCCCAATTATAAACATTAATTTAAAAGTAAACATTTTTTAAAAAAACTATAACTCTCCAACAATTCATGTAAAAACAAGATAAATTATAAAGGAAAATTTGAATTTTCTAGGATATTACAGTATAGTAGCGTGCCCAATTTAGTTTGGTGCCAGTTAGGGTTGGTCCATTGTTTTGATAACAGGTGATTGATATTGCTTCTGCAGGATGTCAAAGGTACGCGTGCATTGGATTGATTCTACATGCATCTTTGAGTATTGCCATGCATAAGAATTATCCATTTTCGATTGCATTATTTATATATGCCTCATATATTGGTGATTGAGCATGATTATTTAATCCATGTGTACTTTTGTATTGTTGAGAAACCTGTGCTAGTTTTTATCTTTAATTGGTTGGTTTCTGCTTGTACTTGTAGTATGCTTGTTGTTGTGTTGTGTGCTTTCCCTATACGAGCTTGCAAAAGCTTACCGGGATGTGGTTTGCTCGGTGCACCTTGGTTTGTGATGCAGCAGCTTTTTGCAGATTTAGTAGAGTATGATGGTTGAGATCGAGCTACTTTCAGACGACGATACCCCGCCTACTTCGTTGACGATCGACCTTTCGCGTTCTAGTAGTTCGTTGGAGAGCGAGTGAGTACAGCTTCATTTGTAGACTTTTTATTTTATTTTATTTTATATATATATATTTTCTTAATTTAAGTGATTAGCTTGTGGCTCATTAATACATAAGCTTCATATATGTGAATTTTTTGTATACAACCTTTACGGAGGTTGTTGGGTTAACCCTGTTGACTTTGACTTTTGTTTGACGTAGGTTGATCGATGATTTTTTGTATGTAACCTGATAAATAATTATCAACTTGGGCCTAATTTAGGGCTTGTTAGGAGTGCTTCTGTAAGAAGCGTTTTTGCTCAGTAACGCTTTCACTCACTAGAAGCGCTTTTGTTAGAAATTCATAGATGTTTTTGAAAAAAAAATCAAGTACTTCTTATTAATATATTTGGAAGCACTTCCTAAGGAAGCACCTGGTAAGTGCTTCACCCGAAAGCGCTTCTAAGGTGCTTTTAGAACCCAAAAACGTTTCTTATTATTTTTATTTTTTATCAAACATAAGCAAAAACGCTTTTGACTATTTGAAAGCGTTTTTAAGCCTTCTAAAAGCACTGTCAAATAAGCCCTTAATAAATCGAATAGTAACACACCTTCCGGCAGGCTCGATCACGAGCCATAATGATGCGCACAGCTATTTGACTCTGCCTACTCGCATTTCTTTAAGGGTAGTTTGGTATTTTAAACATGCTTATTCTCTTCAGTTTATTTAAGGTTGAGGCATCGGTGGTGATGATCAATTCCAGGTTAATTGCAGAAGATGACGGTTGCCACGAGCTCATTTCCCCTAAATCGGTTTTGGGGTGTGACACTCTAGCAATTTAATTTATTCATTTGTGTGATGTGTTTACCTTAAATATGTGATTCAACTCTTGAGTCCTCCAATGGAGTTGCGTATTTTCTATCCCACAAGGTGTATGCTGAAACTCACTCCCATACAAAAAAGAGAACAATTGGATTCCCAATTGATATGCCAAAGACATAAATGACTGTATGTGGGTACAAAAAATTCAGTGACACATTATATGAGATTGGGTGATGATCATAACGTATTAGTTCGTAAAATAACCCCTTGGGAGCTTCATTTGTTTTCTAATGATGTATTACTTTTAAGACTGAGTTTGAAATGACCCAATACCAACTGGCTCCTGAATATTATAATCGTTTTGATGTTGTCCCTGCGACTCCAGGAGATACAATTGAAGAAGGTGCAGCTGCCTTTAAGGTATCCACATTTAGTATACAAAGGAGAAATTAAAACAAATATGTATATTTTGTTGGCATTTTGTTTTGTCGAACTAAAACTAATTCAATTTCTGATATAGTGACTCATTTAATGTGCAGGATGGACTATGGTGACCATATTTAAGGTATTCAAGAGTGGTGATGGTGTTCCCTGGCCATAAAAGAAAAAGAAAAAGAGTAGTGATGGTGTTCCCCTAAGGGATGTATGATTCTAATTTTAGAGCGGTCGTGGTGGTCTTCATGGTGGCGGTCGTGGTTGAATGTACTAAGGGTTTGGTTTTTTTCCCTTTTATTTTAGGGTTTATGGGAACACCATCACCAAGACATACAACAACGATTAAGTCCCTTAATTCTCCAAAAATCAGAGCCTTTACAATCAAAACAAAGTTATAACTTCCAAATTAATGTATGTACATTACCAGATTTAATAATGTCCTCAAGTAAACTTTTTTTTTTTGGCCACTGTCCTCAAGTAAACTTTTATTTTACTGATTCCCATCACAAAATCCTACACCTCGAACAGACATTTTGTAAATTCATTTGCAAATAACTTATATGAGAGTGAAATGGTATTATGCGCTTCCCAAGATTTTATTTTTGTAATGACAAAGCCTCCATTCGACCCATATTTTTTATTTTCAATATTAAAACCCAATACATATAATCAAAACCCAATCCAAATCTAAAAACCAAAAAATAAAAAAATAAAATAAAATAATAAAGTCTATAAATATGGATGATGGTAGTGAGAAATCCCTAGTTAACTGACAGTGGCATATTGAGCATTTAGGAATTAGGAATTTCTTTTTCTGGTCAGAAGGAATTAGGAATTTCAAAGATGAGGAATGACTACTTGCATTTAGTGAAAATTCATGAGAATTTCGAAAGGCAATGAATTGAGGCTGATAGTGGCTATGGGTAGAAAATAGAAACACAGACCTTTACCCCCTTACTATATACCTAAAGGGAAAGGAATATGAATAAAATCACTGAAAATAATGATATACCAAAGGTTATTTTAGGCAATACAAATTTTGGGGAACCTTGTTACACCAAAGGGAGAGCCTAACTTTATAATAGTAGAGATGTGTACAAATAATGTTCACTGTTCACATCCACAAATCAAACTGCATATATCCTACTATTAAATAGAACGAGTAGCAATATTTTTCTGGAATAATACCAAAAAGGGATCAGTTTCACTTGCCAACATGAGAGACAGCAGAGTTTGAATCAGAAAAAAAAAGTGGTGATTCAATTGCATATATGAAACTAACACTGAAAAGAGCAAGGAAGTATCTAGAATAAGTACACTGAAGCTAGGAAACTCAGATTAAATGAAAAAGTTTCGACCAAAAAAATTAAAAGATTAAATGAAAAAGTGAGTAATATAAATTTACACCCACATTAGTAGCACCAAAAAGTTTACACCCACATTATATACATATAGAACTGAATATGCATATCTTTGTCTGCCTGACTTCTGTTTAGTGTGTAACCTTCAATTTTATGCTACTGCAGTCTTAACCTCATGTTCTTAACAAATAAGTGAATGAATCTTTTGCATTCAAGTAATAGTTACTACATTGGAAAATCTAAGTTTGAATTATGAGAAAGACTAGAGCCTCTTTTGCACAGAACCGCCTCTCAGAGGACATCCAAAAAATGGTATCTAGTATAAGAACACCGAAGCTAGGAATTTCAGGTTATATGGAAACATCATTAATATAAATACCCACATTAGATACATACACACATGAATATGCATGTCTTTGGCTACTGATTTCTGTTTATTATGTAACCTTCAATCTTAGTTATACTACTGCAATCTTAACCTACTGTTCTTAACAAATAAGTGAAAATTCTTATCACAAGATTTTTAATCTTGTGATAATTTTTACATAGGAAAATATCAATTTGGGATTAAAGACTAGAACATATTTTAAACAAAACCACTTGTCAGCGGACATCCCAAATTTTCAAAATTTTGAAGCATCTTTGGTTGCTCCTCTTCCATAAAGGTTTGAAGTCTGTCACATTCTGATATTTCAAGATTATCAAGGAAGGTGAGATTATTCAACCTTTTGGGAAGGAATTCAAGATTTGGCAGTCGCTGAAGTTGAAGAGAGGACAAACTGGCTGGCAAAAACCAGTCCTCTGGAAAAGACACTAACCCTTGACAACCACCAAAGGCGAGGTTGGTGAGACAAGTGAGCCTGTGCAGCCCCCACTCGAATGAAGGCTTCAGATTCTCACAATCCAAGACTGACAGTGAGAATAGATTGGCTGGTAATCCACCCTCTGGAAATGACTCAAGATAAGAGCAACTTGCTATGCACAGTTCTTGAAGAGATGTGAGACTGTACATACGATTTGGTAGGGACTTGAGGCTTGTACAATCGGAAATTCTAATTGATTGCAGCATGGAGGTTGGCAGGCCAAATTCCGCGATAGACAGGAGAAGTGGACACTCAGTAATTTCCAAGTGAGTGAGATGCATAAGGTTGTGTAGGCCTTCAGGTAACAACTGGAAGTTGGCACAGTCGTTGATGATGAGCTTTTTAAGGTTCATGACTATGCTAGATGCTACTGCAGGGAGACCAAAAGTACCTTTCGGAAAGGATGTAACAGAATGACACCCGGAAATCTTAAGAAATTCAAGGGAACTATTGTTGTGAATCATGTTCTTTGGAAGGGACTCCAATTTTATGCAGTTTTGGATTTCGAGTTCTTTGAGTGTACTTGGAACCTCGCCTCTTGGTAAAGATTTCAGAGAAGAGCAACCTTCAATCACTAAGTACTCAAGTGGAAAGGACAACCTGTCACTGTTCTGCATCTTCCACTCGGGTAGGTATTGCAGAGCCTCACAACCCTTGATTTCAAGGCCTCTAAGTGTGGAAGGCAAGCCTGTTCCTGGAAAAGATACAAGTGAGGGACATCTCCACACTTAAACTCCTCAAGAGACGAAAGTTTGTACAAGCATTGTGGCAACTCCTTTAACAATGGACATCCTGAAATTTCCAAACGCTGGAGGTGCAAGAGATTTTGCAATCCGATCTCATTAGACAAACTGATGATCTCGCTGAGATGTGCAATTTGTAACTCTTCAAGAGTTGTCAAGTGTTGTAGAAATCCTTCATGTAGACATGTCAGCTGGGGAATTTGATGCAAGTGCAAATAGGTAAGTGAGGAAAGTCCAACTATGCTTTGCATTACCTCCTCAGCCAACTTTTTAAGTTCCAACTCGCGGATTGAAGGGAGATTGGGTAGTTCTGCTAATTCTTGACATCCATTTATCTCAAGTACTTGCAAAGAAGGAAAAAGGCTAGGTAATTCCTTCAAGTTGGGACAGGTCCATATAGAAAGTTCGAGGAGGTTAGGGAATTCTCTGCCTTGTTCTAGGCTATTATCAGTTTTCGAAAGGCTTGGAAGAGCAACCAATTCTTCACAGGACTTGATTCTCATTTTCCTCAAGGCAGAGAAATGTTGTGAGAACTTTCTTATCTTTGGACAGTTTAAAATTTCAATCTTCTGCAGGTGGCAGAAGTCTTCCCTACCTTCAACCCCAGAAGATGACCAATCCTCCCAGTTTATCATATTCTCAAACTTTAGCGTCTCCAACGACGGAAATGGAAGGACAGAAGAATAGCTATCCCCATAGAACTCAGCACCTATACTTTTTATCCCATCCATCCCTTCAACAATGAGGTCTTTTAGTGAGGGTAGTTGCCCGAGTGCTGGTAGTTGTACACACTTCCTACAATCACCAAGCTTTAAAAATATAATATTGAAGAACAATGGGGATGCAATCCAACTAGGAAATTTTGTGCCTTCATAGTCTTCGATTGTAATGCTTTTTATGTTTTGATGAGGTTGCAGCATCTCAAGTACAACCATTTCAACTCTTTCATTTCTTGAATGATCCAAACCGTTTCTCCGTTTCAACTTTAGCTCAGTGGCCTCTTGTTCATAAGCATCCATGGTTTCCTTAAAACTTGGAAATCTTGTAATATTATGACCTCTGTTGCTAAGATCTTCTAGTTTTCTGTCAAGTTGTGGCATGTTAGGAACTTCCTCTTCATCTGTATCAGCGAGTGAATCACCAGAAATGTTACTCCATTGGAACACCAAGTGATCAAGTTCCTTCTTGCCATTCAGATTAGCCTCCATTGCATCTACAAAATTCTCAACATTCTGCAGTCCCGAAATGATAAGTGATCCCTTAAGTTCAAGCATATCCCTCAAGTCTCTAATTCTCCATCCACTGTCTCTACCCACCATAAACTTAGACAAGGTTTGGAGATTCTTCAGTCTACACATTTGTGGTGGCATTTCTTTTAGTCTGCTCCCATTTAAATGAAGATGACGTAGGCTTTTAAGGTTCCCCATCTCTACTGGCAGCTTAGTGAGGGAGTGACATTCTGTTAATATCAATGTTTGTAAATTGTAAAGCATACCCATTGAATCAGGCAACCTTTTGATTGCAGTGCGAGAAAGGTCCAGATAGCGTAGGTGCTTTAAATTGCCTATTGAATCTGGCAGTTCAGTAATGCGACAAGCATTGAAAGATAGCACTCGTAGATATTGTAACTTTGGTAGCAGATCACAAGGGACTTTGTTAGCCACATAGCTGACTCCAATTCCATCTGTTGGATCCAGTGGAAGGAAGGTGCGTAAGTACTCAAGTCTGCTGAAGGACTCAAATCTTGAAGCTACCTCACGTTGCCGACGTATATATGATGAATGACGAGCCTTCTCAAAAGCTTTGTTTTGAATACTATCCTCATCCTCCAATCTGAAACAGAACTCTCCAGAAACAAATTGAGCTAGCTCTTTCATGAGGCTGTGCATTACAAATCGTGATCTATTGTGAATCGATTGTTGAAAGAATGATCTGGATACTAGCTCCTGAAAATACTCACCACCCACAGCTTCCAATTTTTTACGTCCTTTAGGTTGCTGAAGAAAACCTTCTGCCATCCATAATAAAACAAGTGAATCCTTGTCAAATTCAAATTCCATTGGAAACATGGAACAATATGCAAAACAAGGTTTCAAATGTGCAGGAAGGTGATGATAGCTTAATCTAAAAGTTTGAAGGATGTTACTTTCATCATCTGGTAGAACCCATATTTTCCTACACAATATGTCTTTCCATTCATCTTCCTCCATTCTAGAGCGCAATAGGATTCCAAAACTTTTCACTGCCAATGGCAAACCATCACACTTTCTCACAATCTCCTTACCAATGACCTCAAAATTTACATCAATGGTTCTATTCTCAAATGCTTGACTCCTGAATAGTAACCAACAATCTTCAAATGACAAACCTCTTAATTGATAAGCTGGAACTGTAGCCATGCTCGATGAAACATCACTATTCTGCGTTGTTACTATTATCTTACTCCCACTCTTCCCTGCTTTCAGTGGAATCAACAAGAGATCCCAATCATTATTACTCTTGTTCCAAACATCATCTAAAACAAGCAATAATCTTTTCCCAGCCAATTTTTCTTTCAAACAAACTTGAAGCAGATTTAAGTCATCAAGATCAACCTTCTCTGAATTGACTGACTCAAGAATTGTTTTTGTCAGCCTCACTACATCAAAATGATCAGATACAAATATCCAAACTCTTAAATCAAAATGCTTTTCCACTATATCATCATTGTAAACCAGCTGAGCAAGAGTTGTCTTTCCAATTCCACTCATGCCAACTATAGAGACTACATCAACTTTACAACTAGTCGATTCATCTGATAACAGAACTCTCACTATCTCCTCTTTATCATACCTTCTTCCATAAACACATGATTCATCGACCAGCGAAGTTGTTAGTGATCTATGTCGAAAGCCAAACAACCTCCCTCCAACATTCTCTTTCAAACCTAAGACATTTTTATATTTGGAAATCAATTGTAGCCTCTCAATTATTCTTATCAATTTAGATTCTATCCCTCTACTAGATGGACTGAGAGAGCTCGAAACACGTTTCCAATTCCATACCTTGTTTGTGTTGGCCTGAGATTCAGCTTCCACCTGACATGCCAAAGCTTCAGTAGCCAGCTCATCAAGTATGTCCTCTGCATCATATAGAGCGTCTTTAGTCATGTGCAGCCACTTCTTCACTGCTGGGTTGTAAAACTGCTTCTCCTCAGCATCATTAAGCAAAGTAGTAACCGTCAGCAGGGTTACCTTCAATTTATCCAGCAAATCATCGTATTTCGGGCCACATAGTAAGCCTACAAAATCATGGGAAGCCAATCTGTCAAACAGAACTTGAAGAAAGGCAGAGAGAAAAGCCTCTCCAATAGCCATGGTTTCTATCCAGAGTGCAAAAGTAAAGAGAGAATGCAAAACACCAAAGTAGAGTAAATTACTTTGGCTTATGCACAAAAAGCCTTCATTGTGTTTTTTTTTTTTTTTTTAATCTGGAGTATTTCCTGGAAGTTGCCTGCTGGCTGCTAGGAACAAAGTCAACACAAACAGTCTTGTACTTTTCTGTCTCAGTCCATATGTCTTCTAGATGGTCCATCATTAATAATTCATAAAGATGGTGGCCAAAGGAAAAAACTGAGCAGGTAGATCCAAAGTAGGATGACTAATTTAGCCAATCCCTTTTTTGAGATAGGAATACCTTTAGTTACGGTTACCAAAACCAGATTTCAAAACAAACCCGAAAATAGCCTTAAATCCCATAAATTCAGGTTTCAATATTTCAAGATTTCTGAGCTACAAAACCAGAAGAAATGAAAGCCCAAAGAAAGGGGAACGAAACCCACCTAGAATTGGGATGACTGGCGCCGGAAAACTGGTCGGAGAAGGGAAGAGAAGCCGGCGGTCAGGACTGCCTTTTCCGAGCTGGATTCGTGCGCAGACGTGGCTGGGCTGGCTGGAGGAGGCCCGAGCTGAGCTGGTCGGCGTCGGGGGAGGCTCGCCGGAGGTTGGCGACTGCGAGAGGAGGCCGGCGTTGATGGTCGGTGGCTGCGCACAGAGAAATTGCAGAGAGAGGGAACACGGGGAGAGAGAGAATAAGGAGAGAGAGAGTAGGCTGGGGGGTGGTCGGCGCCTGGGGGGTGTTCGCCGGAGCCTGAGGCTGGCAGGGGTGGCCGGTGATGGTGAGGGGTGGTGGCTGGGTGATGGCGCAGGGGAGGGGTGCGGGGAAGAGAAGACTGACAGAGGGTGCGGGCAGAGAGAAATAAAGGGAGAGGGAGAAAAGGTTCGAGAGAGAGAGAGAGAGAGAGAGAGAAACCCCTTAAACAGAAATCTGATTTTTGAATTTTGAATTTTTAAAACTCAATTTGTCAATTTTACAAAATTGCCCCTCACTTCAAATGTCCATATCTCTCAAACCGTAACTCGGATCGAAGCGTGCTACATGTCTATAAAATCGTGGACTCGAAACCTATCCAACGGACCCAAAGGTCAAAATCAAAAGCCCACTTATTTTAAAAGTCAACTTTAGGTCAAGCTCAAATTAAAACAAAACTTAATAAAATTTTAAATCAAAACCCTTTTTATTTTCCAAATAAATCTCAAAATCTTTAAAATACAATTCAATATCCTTTAAAAAAAAAAAAAAAAAAAAAACCTCTTAAAAACATAATTAAATAAAAATTTAAATTTCTAGTGAAATTTGGTTCGGGTCGTTACATGTGCACTTATATCATGAGTTGTCTTGGCCTTTTTTACCTAAGGGGCATATTGTTTATTTCTTTCTTGGATTCATTATGTTTTCATTTTGGGTTGAATTTTCTTTTTCATTACTACTTCATTTTTGCCTTGTTTCAGTGGGAGCGAAAGAAGGACAACACTTATACTCAAGAAGATATCGATGAAGTCCGGGCTGAATGGGCAAACTTTGTGGGGCAGTATATGTAGATCGAGTAGAAGGTGGATTTTTTACGTATATCATTTTTGAACTTGATTTTGTAGGCCATGTGTTTAGCTAGACTAGCTTGGGGTATATATATATATATATATATATCATTGATCACTTTGTTAGATTCTTTTGGGTCCTGTCAAGATTGATAACTAGGCTTAATTAATTGCTAGATTAGATTGATGGCAACAAATTGGTAGATTAGAAACTTGATGGCTAATTTTTGTGTTATAGATGGTTTTTGTGTACGGCATGGCTGGTTGTGTGAATAGCATTGGGTTAAGAGAGTAAACTACATTCTACATATATACAATTACTAGCTACCTTGAAATTCCTTTTAATATTTGGTACTTTATCAATTCCAAAATCCTTATTTATTGTGGATTAGTTTAAATTTGAGTAAATTGTGATTTTGTGAATTAATGTATAATTTATTAAGAATGTTAACATTATAAAGGAAAACATGCTACTTGGAACAATGGTGTTGTACCAAAAACACCTAGCTAGCTATTTCAGGTACTGCGCGCCTATGTGAACCAGATGTAAATATGGACATTTTACAACAATTTTTCTGACGAAATCGTGGTCTGTAACATTAATTTACAATGGTTCAATATCAGAAACTGTTGTATAATCCATAACAATACCGCACAAACCTTAGAAAGCCGATGTATCTAATACCTATAGACATCTAATTAAACTTGAAATTAGTATCTTACACAAAGGTTATATAGTTAAAACCCGATATTCTTAAATTCATAATACAACGGTTTCATATAAACACCGTAGTATGAAAGACATATACACATCTCAAACACCTATTTCTAGAATGACCTATACCACGGTTAGGATCCAAAAACCGTTGTTTTAAGGAGTATTTCACCTCGTGTTTATAACTAAAATAGTTGTAAAATACATGTATTAGTAAACGTAACCGTTGTCTTCAGAACATAAAACAATGGGTTCAAGGAGAAAACTGTTGTGTAGATATATACTCAACAACAGTAGCCTTTAAACCATGAGATTTTTAGGATGTATATACAACGGTATTTCTGTCATTATCATTGTGTTAATGTAATCAAGACAACGAAAAATAACCATTGTGTAATGGTACCCCAATAGACGTCGGTCAATTAGACGACGGTATTTTGGCAACTTACACAACGGATAAAATCCAAGGTCAACTATATGGTGACCACTTACTCTCTAGTTATTCTAACAATTCAATTATCATAATATAGGATAAAAACCACGCCACAAATGACAATCACAAATTATGCAAATTTCTTATGCATTCAGTTTATACTAGCATAATACATGCAGTAAAATAAGGCAACTAGCAGGGTGTGAGATTCCCCTACTTGGAATCCTTTGCTCAGCTTGATATCTACAATACAAATCCAATTTACAGCTCTCTACTTCACAAGAATTTGACGATTATTATTTTTTTCGAAATTAAATTATGAGAGTAGGATTTTTCATAATTTTTCTGAAAGCAATTTGACTATTTTGAGGTCATAGGAAAATAGTACTTATCAATACGAGTCCGTAGGATTTTTCGGTGAATTATTTGGAGTTTCGAAGTATTTTTGGTGAATTTCTGAAGTTGGAGAAAATAGAAAATATGAATTAATTAATTGCTGACGTGGAAAATTTCAATAATTTAGATAAATTTCGGTAAATTTCACTGAAAAATTGTTGAATATGTGTTTGATTTCGAAATCCTAAAAAAACGAAATTTAATACTTTGGTTGGGGGTGTGCAAAAAGAAAAAAAAATAAAAAAGATTTGCAAATAGCAGCTCTAAAAAGAAAAAAGTTATATAAAAGAGGGTTTTTTTTAAGTCCATTTTTAAAAATTGACTGTTCATCCGGCCCATTTGCTATAGTGAAATACTATAACGGCCCACTTTTTAAAAATATGTCACTACAAGAAAAATATATTTGAGCGACGAAACTTTGGGAGACGAACCAAAATTCGTCGCCCAAAGTAACATTGGGCGACGAGCCAGAAACGTTGTCACCTAATCCCATCTAGGTTTGGGCGACGAATTTTTTCGTCGCCCAAGATAACTTTGAGCGACGAATATAAATTTCCTCGCTTAAAGATACTTTGGGCGACGAAAATATGTCGTCGCCTAAAACACGCACAAAAACGATTGTTGATCCATACGTTGGGAGACGAATACTTAAGTTCTTCGCCCAAAGTGACTTTGGGCGACGAACAGAAACCTTCCTCGCCTAAAATGTCTTTGAGCGACGAACTGCTTCGTCGCCCAAGATGATTTTAGGCGAGGAAGGTTTCTATTCGTCACCCAAGGTCACTTTGGGCGAGGAACTTACATATTCGTCGCCCAATCTATAGGTGAGGAACATACATATTCCTCGCCCAAAGTCTCATTACCTTTTTTTTTGTACAATTTTATGTAGGTTATATTCATATAATGTGATCGTGTTTCCATTAATCCAAACCGTTCAATTTTTAATTCCTTACTCAATGATCATCATTGCAAAAAATTATCTCAATCGGAAATGTAAAAGTTACGTAACGGTGCTCGAATTTATGAACGATCGTGAATTTTCTAATACTAATCGATCGAGTAAATCAATTCCGATTTGGTCGATTTTTTGCATGAATGATCTTTTAGTATAAACGAATAAAATGAACGGCTCCGATTGTTGAAATCACATTGTAGTCTTCACAATTGTTGAATCGACAAAATTTCAACGAAAAAGCTAATAGAATTATACTCTTCAAGTGTATTTGTATGTAGAAGCTCACTTTTCTATTGTGTTTTTAACGATCTGAACCGATCATTTCTTAGTGCCCCACTCAAAAATCATCCATGCAAAAAATTATCTCAATCGGAGATGTAGAAGTTAGGTTTGGCGTTTAAGGTGTATAAACGATCGTGATTCTTATAATAATAATAATTGAACGGGTATATGAACTCTGATTTGACCGATTTTTTGCAGGGATGATCTTTGAGTATCAACATGAACGTCTCTGATCGTTGTAATCTCGTTGTGCTCTTCATAATTATTGAAACGACAAGGTTTCAATGAAAGAGTTAATAGAATTTTATTCTTCAAATGTATTAACCGTTCTTTTATATATAGAATCTAAAATACGATCGTGTTTTCAATGATCCGAATCGTTTATTTATTAGTTTCTCACTCAAAGATCATCTATGCAAAAAATTAGCTTAATTAGAGATGTAAAAGTTAAGTATCGGAGTTCGAACGCATGAACGATCATTGCCTACTAATAAAGGTTTGGGCGACGAACTTTTTCCTCGCTCAAAGTTACTTTAGGCGAGGAATGCAAAATTTCGTCTCTCAAAGAGGTTTTGGGCGACGAATATGTTCGTCGCCTAAGATATCTATGGGCGACGGAATTGAAATTCCTCGCCTAAAATAACTTTGGGCGAGGAAATAGTTCGTCGCTCTAGATTACTTTAGGCGAGGAATATTAGTATACGTCGCCCAAAGCGATCTTAGGCGACGAAATGTTCAGTTCGTCGCCCAAAATCTCATTGTTTTTTTTGTGTACAATTTTATGTATGTAATCGTATAAAATGCAATCGTATTTCTAACGATCCGAATTGTTCATTTTTTAGTTCCTCACTTTAAGATCATCCCTGCAAAAAATTAACTAAATCGGAGATGTGTAAAAGTTAGGTAACGGTACTCGAACTTATGAACGATTGTGAATTTTCTAATACTAATTGAACGAGTGGATGAATTCCGATTTGACCGATTTTTAACAGAGATGATCTTTGAGTATAAACGAATAAAATGAACGGCTCAGATCGTTGAAATCACATTGTAGTCTTCACAATTGTTGAATCGACAAAGTTTCAACAAAAAAGCTAATAGAATTATATTCTTCAAGTGTATATGTATGTAGAAGCTCACATTTTTATTGTGGTTTGATCATTTCTTAGTGCCCCACTCAAAGATCATCCATGCAAAAAATTATCTTAATCAAAGATATAGAAGTTAGGTTTGGCGTTTTGGGTGTATGAACGATCGTGGTTCTTAGAATAATAATCGAACGGGTAGATGAACTCCAATTGAACTGATTTTTTGCACGGATGATCTTTGAGTATGAACATAGATGATGAACGGCTCTGATCGTTGTAATCACGTTATGGTCTTCACAATTATTGAAATGACAAGATCGATTTCAATTAAAGAGTTAATGAAATTTTATTCTTCAAATATATAAACTGTTCATTTATATATATAATCTCATATATTGATCGTGTTTTCAACGATCCGAACCGTTCATTTATTAGTTTCATACTCAAAGATCATTTCTGCAAAAAATTAGCTCAATCAAAGTTTTAGAAGTTAAGTATTGGAGATTGAACTTATAAACGATTATGATTTTAATAATGATAATCGAACGGCTAGATGAATTCTGATTTGACCGATTTTTTGTATGGATGATCTTTTAGTGAGGGACTAATAAATGAACGGTTCGGATCGTTAAAATTAATAAATTGATTATATAAAATTAAAAACATAATTGATTATGTAAAATTAACAACATATTTAGTTATTTAAAATTAATTATTCTGACAGCTTTTAGGCGACGAAGTGGGAAAGTCGTCGCCCAAGACTCTTTAGGGCAACGGAATTACCTCTTCGTCGCCCAAAAGTTGAAAAATTGGGAGGTATAAAGCCCGCCATATATTTTAATGTTTGGGCGACGAACCTAGGTTCGTCGCCCAAGTTGTTCTTAGGCGAGGAGATTCTTAATTTGTCGCCTAAGAAGGTTTTGGGCGGCGAAAATGCTTCGTCGCCTAAGGTTCTCGAAATTTTTTAAGTCTCTTTTCTTCTTCTTCTTCTTTTCTTTCCTTTCTCCTGTTTTCTCTCATCTCTATGTTTTCTCTCCCAGCCCCAGCCCCGCCCCAGCCCCAGGCCGGCCATCCCCGCCGATCCCCTCCCAACCCCAGCCCAGGCCCGCCGATCCCCGCGGATCCGCCCATCCTCCCCGATCTCCGCCCAGCTCCAGCCCCGCTGTCGCTTCGCCTTCCCTCGTCGCCGCTTCGCCCATCCCAGCCGATCGCCCAAAGAAAACTCTCTCTCCCGATCTCTCACCCCCTCTTCTTTCTCTCTCCCCGAAACCCATCCCCTCATCTTTCTCTCTCCCCGAAACCCTCCCCGGCTTCCTCTTTCTTTCTCCTTCCCCTCTCCCTGCCGCCTCCCTCGATTCCCATTCCTATCCCCACTAGCAACCCCCACCTCGACCAGCAACCCCACCGAACCCAGCTGCAGCAAACCCACCCGATTGTAGGTTCTTGGTGGGTTTTTTTTTTTTTTTTTTTTTTTTCTGTTTTCTGTGTTTTTTGCTCATTAGCTTTAGTTTTTTTTTTCAAATGGATCAAGTGCAGGTGGCCAGGGGAATAGTAATACCCAGGGAAATTTTTTAGGTCAGACTTAAGACTCAATCGCTCCTTTAAAGTTATTTGGCTGGTGCCGTTCATTTTTGTTCTTAAATTTGCTTATTAGTGTTGAATAAATTAGTTTAATTCTGATCATTGTTCTTAGGGAAATTAGTTTGCTGATATTTTTTTATGTTAGATAACAAATTAGTTTTCATATAAAATTAGTTAGTTTTATATGTTTTTTAATTATAAAATTTATTAGGTAGTTTGTATGTAGATTAGTTAGTTTGTTAGTTTTTAAATATAAAATTTAGTTTAATTACAAAATGTAGATTAATTAGTTTGAGAAATATAATTTAGTTATAAGGTGGAAGGCGATGGAGTCAGCTCCCAATGATGTAGTTCAGCCATCCTCGAGTACTGGGAGCCCCTCTATGCCACGGAGGGCCCGTCGATCTCACCGCTCTAGTCAGGTCACCACTTCCGCTTCCGCTTCTGCTTCTGCTTCATCTACTACGACGTCATCCACTGCAACGAGGGGACCATGTAGTGGGTTGAAGTCCTCTCGGATCGTGCGCAGTACTGGGGCGCGGATTCCAATCATGTGTGTGCAAAATGGCCGACGACCGTTAGATCCTAACGTTGATAGTTTGTTCTCGCATGATGTGGGGGCTATTATCCGTGCCGAGTGCGCCATGGTTGCAACCACTTGGAAAAAATTGCCGGCAAAGATTCAACACAAAGTGATCCGCTCCATCTCAGTGAGTATATAGCTCAATAATTAATTCAAAACGATAAATTTGATCATTCATAACAATCTAATATTTTTTTCAGGTTAACTTTGACATTCAGATGGATGATCCCCTCACCGTCACGTACATGACAGATTTACTCATCAAGTCCTACAGGCAGTGAAAGCACGAACTACACGTGCATTTCAAGGGATTTTCGTCGGCAGTTGAGGTATTGGCGAACCCCCCTATGGAGTTGGTAGAGCGGTCTGACCAGTGGCGTTTTTTGTGCGATCATTTCATGAGTCCGTCGTTTTTGGTACGTTTTATCTTTTTAAGACTTTAAAAAATCGATTATTGTTTTGTTATTCTATTATTGTATATATACACTAACACATTTATAATTTGCTTAATATTTAACAGAAGAAGTCGGTCGCCAACGCCAGAAACCGGAAAGGGAAGCCGTTTAACCATCATAGTGGTCCGACGCTCATCTCATATTGAGTGGAGTCGCGACGTCAGGTACGTCATTATTTAATTTAATACATATATATTTTTTAATATTGGTTGGGTCTTTGACAAAATTATTTTTTTTTTCAGCGTGGGTCGCAATTCCCGGAGATAGACACTTTCGGGGATATCTATGTTCGTCCCGATTGTGATGCGGCCAAGGCAAAACATGTTAGTTTTTTATATTTTAATTTTTTTCACAATTTTTTATATTTATTTTTCTAATTGGTTACTTGTATATATAACATTTTGAAGGATTAGATGGTGGCCAACTCGAGAATATATTTGGAGAGCTTGGCCGAGCAGCACCCTCCGAGTACTCCGTTGGAGTCAATTCCAGTACCCGATCCCGATGTCGGACTTCGTATTATGATAGACTCATTGGGTGTTAGGCCCGGTAAGGAAATACGCGGCATGGGATATGGGCGGATTCGTGATGTTCGATCCTCGTCTTCATCTTCTTCTCAGCCATCTGCAGTCGTCGCAGGGTTGTCCGCTCAAGTGAAGAAGTTGCAGGAGGACTTACGAGCTGAGAGAGCGGAGAAGGAGGCGTTGTATGCTGCATTGACCAAGGCGATACCTGGGTTTGTCCCGCCACCATCTTCTCATCAACCTCCGTCAGATATGAATGATGATGATGCTATTGGTTTATAATAGATTGACCATTAGGGTTATTACTACTTTGTATGGATAATTTGATATATAAATTTATTAATTTTGTTTTATATAGTTTTTGAATAAAGATTTTTTTTAAATATTAAATTCAAATATATAATCTAAATAAAAAAACAATTTTTTTTTTAAAAAAGTTATGTTTAGGCGACGAAATTTTTCGTTGCCCAAACCTACTTTGGGCGACGAAGTTCCTTATTCCGCACCCAAAACATGCTTTGGGCGAGGAATCATATGCTTTAGGAGACGAAAAAACTCTGTTGCGCAAGGTGTCTTTGAGCGACGAAATTTACTGGTTCGTCGCCCAAACTCTTGGGCGTCATGAATTGGGTGGCCAAACTCTCGACGAACTCAGTTCGTCGCCCAAACTTTTGGGCGATGAAATCCGACTTTGGGAGAGGAACTAGGTTCGTCGCCCAAACCTTTTTTCTTGTAGTGTGTGCTACAGTAACGTCAATACAGTGACGCCGTTACTGTAGCACGCTACAGTTTTTTAAAAAATGCAATTTTTTTTTTCATTACCGTGCCAATTGGTACATAAACTACCAAAAAAAAAAAATCATAATTTAGGTATTTTTCATTCCATAAACATGTTAAATAATAACCAACATAAAACACAAAAAATTAAGATGAGGCATCCATAATCTTTTTTATTTTAATAGTAAATATAATTGTTACTGTTCGATAGTAACATTTATTGTTACTGTTTGATAGTAACATTTATTGTTACTATCGAATAACAACAATCACTTATTGCTACTGTCCGGCAGTAACAACACTTATTGCTATTGTCCGGCAGTGGCAATCAAGTATTGTTATTGTTTGATAGTAACAATAACAATAAATTAGAGAATATAATTTAAACCTAATACAATCCTTGTGAAAAGCATAAACAACCAAATGAAATTATAAACCTATGACACAATTAAAACAAACTAAAACAGAATCACAATTCCGTTGAAAAAAGAAAATAATTTGAAACTTCCGGATATAACTTAATGCTGTTGTAGCCCCTTACATCAAACAAAGTCGAGAGATTTCCAATAGATGTCACAAAAACATACTCTTCTCCTATTTATGCAAAAGAATATGAGAGAAAATGGGGGAACATTATATTCGATACATGAAGAAGATTTAAAATAATAGCTCAAAAAACAGGATGACTCTGGTGTTGCCTGGCCAGTTCATAAACATGCTTGCAAAAATTTATAACATTTAGACTACAAAGAGTGATCAATATCCAATAGCACCGTCTCCAAAAGAACAACACTTATTAACAATGACACACAAAATAAGTTTTTAATAGACATTACCATCCACAAAAAGTACAGATGCATTCATGCATAGGATCAGAATAAGCCACTAGGGGCACATGATAGTCATATCTAAATTAGTAGCCTAGTCGAAAGGACAAATTGCCTCTGTCTTTACCATAACTCAAACATAGTTGCAAACCAGATAAACCACCCGAAGATATACTTTATAGTTACCAAAAACTTGTGCAACCTAATAGGACTCCTAATTTAAGTCACATGTTTATTCTTTACAGAAATCACAACAAATCTTCTGTCCAATTATTAATCTTCTAAGGAAGTGGACAAAAAATGCACTCAAGAACCTTTTTGTTAAAAGACAGATTATCAATCACCTATTGTTACTGTATGGCAGTAACAATCATGTATTGTTATTGTTTGATAATAACAATCACCTACCGCTATTGTCTGGCAGTGACAATCACCTATTATTATTGTTTAATAATCACAATCACCTACTGTTATTGTCTGACCGTGACATTCACCTATTACTACTGTCTGGCAATGACAATCACCTATTGAATATTAACAATATGTTATTGTTAATCAAAAAGAAAATGAAACTTCTTAACAACTGTGTGTCAAATTCTTAATCAAGAAGATTAGCGCAACATCAAAGATGTACCAAAAGAACTAACATAAAATCAATGAATAAATGAAAATTATGATAACCATCTATAAATATTAGAGTGCAGCAACCATCGCCCCCTGACACCATAACTTGATTGCCCCCCTAATAAGATGAATATGGACCAGAAAGATACTGTAGAATGATATTGATAATAAAATGTCAAGTTATGTTAGTGTAACATGTAAATCAGGATCAAATAAGCATACAGTAGTCATATTAAAACAAGACCAAAAATCATAAGCAATAAAAGAATAAAAAAGAGTAATTAGATCAGTTTTAGACTTTTAGTCATTCAGAACGCATTAAAACAAGGTAAACAGAAAGCAAAGTAGGGATTTAAGTAAAAAATAATGATATCTAACCTCTAAATATGAACGCTTATGTGAAAGTGGCTCACACCTACATAGATAACAATTGATGGAATATTAATTTAGAAATGAAAAATTAAAAGAAAATAGGCAACATTTGTAGTACGGAGTCTACGAAGTACGGACCAGCCAATTGATCTAAATAACTTCCCCAGTAAGTAGTAAGTGGAAAACTTTTCATTTGGTCCCCCTAAAAAGAAAAAGTAAGAAACTTTCGGACCATTTGAATAAGTGGAAAACCTTCTTTATTAAGGTTCTGTTTACAACTTCAATGGAATTTGTAAACAGAAAAGAATTGGCTTTAGAGGCTAAAAAAAAAAGAGAATGGAATTGGCTTCTTTGGTGAAAGCTACAAGTTCTTAAATTGCATGTTTCTTACTTTTTCTGTAATGCATGGCAGTGCTCGTACACATTCTTTTGCATATTCCTTGACTTCTTGTATTTTCATAGTTCCTTTTCTTTCAATCCCATTTCTTTTATCTCCCTTCAAATGTGTTTTTGTGAAGCGGATTCACAATCTCATGCTTTCAAATGTGTTTCTGTGAAGTGGGTTCACAATCTCATGCTTTATATTGAGTGCAGATAAGAGAAGGTTAGCGTGGGAGACAGAGGTAGAGTGACTCAGTCTGATTGAGAGGAGATAATGGACCCTTTCACTGATATTGTGTTTTCTTGGTCCCTTGAAGACATTTTCAACCAAGATCTTTACAGGAACAAGGTATTTGCTTCCACTTTTATTAATAAAATCTACTCCCCGTGTCTTTGTTAATTAAAGGAAGTATTTTCTTATTTTCTTATCTAGTTGCTCTGTAGTCTGTGTGAAAAATTTTATGAGATTGTTATTGAAGCTTTTTTTTGGAATGCTTAGTTAGAAAGACCCACAAAAAGAAAAGTTTCTACAATCTTAATAAGCAATTCATACAGTAGAGGTTTTACACAGTCAGCCTTTTTTTTGGAATGCTTTTCAAAGTATCGCACTTTTCTTTGGTAGCCTTGACACAGTCAGGCAGAAGCCCATTTCAGTTTTCTAATTTGCCTTTATACCAAAATGGGCAAATGGTAAAATGGAAAGTGAGTATATATTGCTAATTGTATGAAATATGCATATATAATTTTCTATATATAAAGTCTACTAAACCTTTAGAATTCAATAAAAAAATTCATATTTTGACAAAATAATGTTGGATTACTAGCCTCCTCAATTCTATTATTATGAATCTTATGGTACCAATTACCAAGATGTTTACAAGTATAATTTGGAAACCCCGCTTGATCAGACATATGCTTCTCAAGACATAATTTCTTGTGGTATTCTTTTTCTGTGTTTTAAGAGATGATTTACAACATATCTTGTATGAGACATGAGACATCCTCATGCCGTGGTTAGCACTTTATTGCTTCCAAGGACTGCGGATACAAGCTATTTGAGCTTTTATCTTCTCCTCATGAAATGTTATCCATAGCTTTATCAAACAAGTAGTACTGATTCTCTCTCTCTCTCTCTCTCTCTCTCTCTCTCTCTCTCTCCCCCTCTCCCTCTCCCTCTCCCTCAATACTTGTTTTGGACCTTTTTTTTTTTCTAGGTGGAAAAGATTCCTGAATCATTCCGGTCAATTCAGCATTATTTTGGGTCTTATGTATATCCTTTATTGGAAGAAACTCGAGCTAAAGTGCATTCAAGTATGGAAACTATTGACAGAGCACCTTTTGCTAACGTAGTTGCTTTTGAAGAATCCAAGCCATATGGAACAAAGCTATATGATATTCAGGTTGATGAGTGGCGAAACCGGTTCAGTGATCGTGGCAAGGAACCATACAAAACTTTGCCTAGGGATCTGTTTGTCTTAGCAGATTCTAAACCTGAAACTGTTTCGGATTTACAAAGGGTAGGGAGGTCATGGGCTTTTGTATCAGTCACTAATGTCTCAGAAAATGAGGATGAGGATGATAGTTCTCCTATTCGTTTTAAAGTCAAGGCCTTAAAAGAGTTTGAAGTCAACAATAGCACTCAGACATCATTGTTTGTGGTTTTCTTGGTGAATTTAACCACTAATGGAAGAATATGGAAATCATTGCACATGTCCAGAAATCTGAAGATTTTCAAGGAAGTTCTATGTACTGATTATGTGGTAAGACCTTAAGGATCAATACTGTTGTTTTTGTTTATTTGAGTTAATATTACATTCACTAACATTGGAGCTATTCATGGTATGTGAACCATGCATAATGCAAGATATAATTTAATACTCACCAACATCATACAAAACACTCAGCGTATTAATTACTTTATTCATTTGTATTTTCGACACAATGTTTTGCCGTTTAAAGTGTAAGAAGAAAAATGACATTTTATCTCAACTTTGGAACAATGTTCCTGCTTTTTGTGTATATCTATACAACACCAGTTATGTACTCTTGATTCTTCTACTGAAGTAATCACATAGGACTGACTGAATCTTATGCTTGATAACAGGCTCAGAAAAACTCTGATCTCTGTATTGAAAAGAAAGATGACATCCTGGGCAAGAGGTTAGTTGAGAGCTTATCGTATGGATTGAATGAGTCCCAAACTGGGGCCGTTTTGGCCTGTCTTGAAATGCTACATTGTGATGCCAAGTCTGCTCTGGAACTTATATGGGGTCCACCTGGGACAGGAAAAACTAAAACCATCGTTACTCTGCTTTTTACCCTGTTAAGGATGAATTATAGGACTCTTATTTGTGCCCCAACAAATGTCGCAATAACTGTAGTTGCTTCTCAAGCTCTAAAGATGGTGGCTGAAGCAGGTTCCAATGATTTGTTTTGCTCTCTGGGAGAAATTCTTCTATTTGGGAATAATGATCGACTCAAAGTTGGTCAAGACATTAAAGACATATATTTGGATTACCGTGTTGAAAGGCTCGCCGAATGCTTAGGGCCACGGGCTGGTTGGAGCAACTGCTTTGATTCCATGATAGGTTTTCTTGAACATTGCGTTTCTCAGTACCATATTTTCTTAACCAAAGAAAAAGAAGAGATTAATGTTTGTGAAATGAAAGCGAAAGAATGCAGAAGTGACACTGAAGTTAGCAAGGGGAAGTGCAAAACATTTCTTGAATTTTTCAGGGATGAATTTGTTTCTGCTGCATTACCGCTAAGATCTTGTATTTCTACCTTCTGTACCCATATAGCCAAAAATTACATTTCGGTACAGATTTTCCGAAGCATGGTTTCACTTATCCACTTAGTTGAGTCCTTTGAATTATTGTTGTTTCAAGGCAATGTTGTTTCTGAGTCACTGGAAGACCTTTTCTCTTTTTCTGAAGTTGAAGATATGTCTGAGTCATTTGTAGATAACTCATTTCTTCTGTGCATGAGGAGAAGAGAATGCCTTTCAGCTTTACGTACTCTAAAGGATTCTCTTAGGAAACTTACCCTTCCAAATTGTATGAACCAAGAATCACTAAGGGAATTCTGTTTTCAAAGAGCTTCCTTAATATTTTGCACTGCATCCAGTTCATATAAGCTTCATAGTGTGGAAATGGAGCCATTGAGCCTTGTGGTTATTGATGAAGCTGCACAGTTGAAAGAGTGTGAGTCAACAATACCCCTGCAACTTCCAGGTGTGAAGCATGCTGTTCTTGTTGGTGATGAACGCCAGTTGCCAGCTATGGTGAATAGCAATGTATGTTGATGCTACTTAGTCATATATGTGTGTGCATATATTTTTATCCTTTGCTTCTCTTATCCTTTGCGCCATGGTTGCAACCACTTGGAAAAAATTGCCGGCAAAGATTCAACACAAAGTGATCCGCTCAATCTCAGTGAGTATATAGCTCAATAATTAATTCAAAACGATAAATTTGATCATTCATAACAATCTAATATTTTTTTCAAGTTAACTTTGACATTCAGATGGATGATCCCCTCACCGTCACGTACATGACAGATTTACTCATCAAGTCCTACAGGCAGTGGAAGCACGAACTACACGTGCATTTCAAGGGATTTTCGTCGGCAGTTGAGGCATTGGCGAACCCCCCTATGGAGTTGGTAGAGCGGTCTGACCAGTGGCGTTTTTTGTGCGATCATTTCATGAGTCCGTCGTTTTTGGTACGTTTTATCTTTTTAAGACTTTAAAAAATCGATTATTGTTTTGTTATTCTATTATTGTATATATACACTAACACATTTATAATTTGCTTAATATTTAACAGAAGAAGTCGGTCGCCAACGCCAAAAACCGGAAAGGGAAGCCGTTTAACCATCATAGTGGTCCGACGCCCATCTCATATTGAGTGGAGTCGCGACGTCGGGTACGTCATTATTTAATTTAATACATGTATATTTTTTAATATTGGTTGGGTCTTTGACAAAATTATTTTCTTTTTCAGCGTGGGTCGCAATTCCCGGAGATAGACACTTTTGGGGATATCTATGTTCGTCCCGGTTGTGATGCGGCCAAGGCAAAACATGTTAGTTTTTTATATTTTAATTTTTTTCACAATTTTTTATATTTATTTTTCTAATTGGTTACTTGTATATATAACATTTTGAAGGATCAGATGGTGGCCAACTCGAGAATATATTTGGAGAGCTTGGCCGAGCAGCATCCTCCGGGTACTCCGTTGGAGTCGATTCCAGTACCCGATCCCGATGTCGGACTTCGTATTATGATAGACTCATTGGGTGTTAGGCCCGGTAAGGAAATACGCGGCATGGGATATGGGCGGATTCGTGATGTTCGATCCTCGTCTTCGTCTTCATCTTCTTCTCAGCCATCTGCAGTCGTCGCAGGGTTGTCCGCTCAAGTGAAGAAGTTGCAGGATGACTTACGAGCTGAGAGAGCGGAGAAGGAGGCGTTGTATGCTGCATTGACCAAGGTGATACTTGGGTTTGTCCCGCCACCATCTTCTCATCAACCTCCGTCAGATATGAATGATGATGATGCTATTGGTTTAGAATAGATTGACCATTAGGGTTATTACTACTTTGTATGGATATTTTGATATATAAATTTTTTAATTTTGTTTTATATAGTTTTTGAATAAAGATTTTTTTTTTAAATATTAAATTCAAATATATAATCTAAATAAAAAAATAATTTTTTTTTAAAATATGTTTAGGCGACGAAATTTTTCGTCGCCCAAAGTAGGTTTGGGCGACGAACTTAACTATTCCTCGCCCAAATAATGTTTAGGCGACGCACAATTTCGTCGCCTAAACATGTTTTGGGCGAGGAATAAGGAGCTTCGTCGCCCAAAGTAGGTTTTTCATCGCCTAAACATGCTTTAGGCGACGAAGTTCCTTATTCCTCACCCAAAACATGCTTTGAGCGAGGAATCATATGCTTTAGGAGACGAAAAAACTCTGTTGCGCAAGGTGTCTTTGAGCGACGAAATTTACTGGTTCGTCGCCCAAACTCTTGGGCGTCATGAATTGGGCGGCCAAACTCTCGACGAACTCAGTTCGTCGCCCAAACTTTTGGGCGACGAAATCCGACTTTGGGAGAGGAACTAGGTTCGTCGCCCAAACCTTTTTTTCTTGTAGTGTGTGCTACAGTAACGTCGATACAGTGATGCCGTTACTGTAGCACGCTACAGTTTTTTAAAAAATGCAATTTTTTTTTTCATTACAGTGTCAATTGGTACATAAACTACCAAAAAAAAAAAAATCATAATTTAGGTATTTTTCATTCCATAAACATGTTAAATAATAACCAACATAAAACACAAAAATTAAGATGAGGCATCCATAATCTTTTTTATTTTAATAGTAAATATAATTGTTACTGTTCGATAGTAACATTTATTGTTACTATCGAATAACAACAATCACTTATTGCTACTGTCCGGCAGTAACAACACTTATTGCTATTGTTCGGCAGTGGCAATCAAGTATTGTTATTGTTTGATAGTAACAATAACAATAAATTAGAGAATATAATTTAAACCTAATACAATCCTTGTGAAAAGCATAAACAACCAAATGAAATTATAAACCTATGACACAATTAAAACAAACTAAAACAGAATTACAATTCCGTTAAAAAAAGAAAATAACTTGAAACTTCCGGATATAACTTAATGCTGTTGTAGCCCCTTACATCAAACAAAGTCGAGAGATTTCCAATAGATTTCACAAAAACATACTCTCCTCCTATTTATGCAAAAGAATATGAGAGAAAATGGGGGAACATTATATTCGATACATGAAGAAGATTTAAAATAATAGCTCAAAAAACAGGATGACTCTGGTGTTGCCTGGCCAGTTCATAAACATGCTTGCAAAAATTTATAACATTTAGACTACAAAGAGTGATCAATATCCAATAGCACCGTCTCCAAAAGAACAACACTTATTAACAACAATGACACACAAAATAAGTTTTAATAGACATTACCATCCACAAAAAGTACAGATGCATTCATGCATAGGATCAGAATAAGCCACTAGGGGCACATGATAGTAATATCTAAATTAGTAGCCTAGTCGAAAGGACAAATTGCCTCTGTCTTTACCATAACTCAAACATAGTTGCAAACCAGATAAACCACCCGAAGATATACTTTATAGTTACCAAAAACTTGTGCAACCTAATAGGACTCCTAATTTAAGTCACATGTTTATTCTTTACAGAAATCACAACAAATCTTGTGTCCAATTATTAATCTTCTAAGGAAGTGGACAAAAACTGCACTCAAGAACCTTTTTGTTAAAAGACAGATTATCAATCACCTATTGCAATCATGTATTGTTATTATTTGATAATAACAATCACCTACCGTTATTGTCTGGCAGTGACAATCACCTATTATTATTATTTAATAATCACAATCACCTATTGTTATTGTCTGACCGTGACATTCACCTATTGCTACAGTCTGGCAATGACAATCACCTATTGAATATTAACAATATGTTATTGTTAATAAAAAAGAAAATGAAACTTCTTAACAACTGTGTGTCAAATTCTTAATCAAGAAGATTAGCGCAACATCAAAGATGTACCAAAAGAACTAACATAAAATCAATGAATAAATGAAAATTATGATAACCATATATAAATATTAGAGTGCAGCAACCATCGCCCCCTGACACCATAACTTGATTGCCCCCCTAATAAGATGAATATACTGTAGAATGATATTGATAATAAAATGTCAAATTATGTTAGTGTAACATGTAAATCAGGATCAAATAAGCATACAGTAGTCGTATTAAAACAAGACCAAAAATCATAAGCAATAAAAGAATAAAAAAGAGTAATTAGATCAGTTTTAGACTTTTAGTCATTCAGAACGCATTAAAACAAGGTAAACAGAAAGCAAAGTAGGGATTTAAGTAAAAAATAATGATATCTAACCTCTAAATATGAACGCTTATGTGAAAGTGGCTCACACCTACATAGATAACAATTGATGGAATATTAATTTAGAAATGAAAAATTAAAAGAAAATAGGCAACATTTGTAGTACGGAGTCTACGGAGTACGGACCAGCCAATTGATCTAAATAACTTCCCCAGTAAGTAGTAAGTGGAAAACTTTTCATTTGGTCCCCCTAAAAAGAAAAAGTAAGAAACTTTCGGACCATTTGAATAAGTGGAAAACCTTCTTTATTAAGGTTCTGTTTACAACTTCAATGGAATTTGTAAACAGAAAAGAATTGGCTTTAGAGGCTAAAAAAAAAAGAGAATGGAATTGGCTTCTTTGGTGAAAGCTACAAGTTCTTAAATTGCATGTTTCTTACTTTTTCTGTAATGCATGGCAGTGCTCGTACACATTCTTTTGCATATTCCTTGACTTCTTGTATTTTCATAGTTCCTTTTCTTTCAATCCCATTTCTTTTATCTCCCTTCAAATGTGTTTTTGTGAAGCGGATTCACAATCTCATGCTTTCAAATGTGTTTCTGTGAAGTGGGTTCACAATCTCATGCTTTATATTGAGTGCAGAAAAGAGAAGGTTAGCGTGGGAGACAGAGGTAGAGTGACTCAGTCTGATTGAGAGGAGATAATGGACCCTTTCACTGATATTGTGTTTTCTTGGTCCCTTGAAGACATTTTCAACCAAGATCTTTACAGGAACAAGGTATTTTCTTCCACTTTTATTAATAAAATCTACTCCTCGTGTCTTTGTTAATTAAAGGAAGTATTTTCTTATTTTCTTATCTAGCTGCTCTGTAGTCTGTGTGAAAAATTTTATGAGATTGTTATTGAAGCTTTTTTCTGGAATGCTTAGTTAGAAAGACCCACAAAAAGAAAAGTTTCTACAACCTTAATAAGCAATTCATACAGTAGAGGTTTTACTATGGAAGGAGGATTGCTTTTCAAAGTATCGCACTTTTCTTTGGTAGCCTTGACACAGTCAGGCAGAAGCCCATTTCAGTTTTCTAATTTGCCTTTATACCAAAATGGGCAAATGGTAAAATGGAAAGTGTGTATATATTGCTAATTGTATGAAATATGCATATATAATTTTCTATATATAAAGTCTACTAAACCTTTAGAATTCAATAAAAAAATTCATATTTTGACAAAATAATGTTGGATTACTAGCCTCCTCAATTCTATTATTATGAATCTTATGGTACCAATTACCAAGATGTTTACAAGTATAATATGGAAACCCCGCTTGATCGGACATATGCTTCTCAAGACATAATTTCTTGTGGTATTCTTTTTCTGTGTTTTAAGAGATGATTTACAACATATCTTGTATGAGACATGAGACATCCTCATGCCGTGGTTAGCACTTTATTGCTTCCAAGGACTGCGGATACAAGCTATTTGAGCTTTTATCTTCTCCTCATGAAATGTTATCCATAGCTTTATCAAACAAGTAGTACTGATTCTCTCTCTCTCTCTCTCTCTCTCTCTCTCTCTCTCTCCATCTCCCTCTCCCTCAATACTTGTTTTGGACCTTTTTTTTTTTTTTTCTAGGTGGAAAAGATTCCTGAATCATTCCGGTCAATTCAGCATTATTTTGGGTCTTATGTATATCCTTTATTGGAAGAAACTCGAGCTAAAGTGCATTCAAGTATGGAAACTATTGACAGAGCACCTTTTGCTAAAGTAGTTGCTTTTGAAGAATCCAAGCCACATGGAACAAAGCTATATGATATTCAGGTTGATGAGTGGCGAAACCGGTTCAGTGATCGTGGCAAGGAACCATACAAAACTTTGCCTAGGGATCTGTTTGTCTTAGCAGAGTCTAAACCTGAAACTGTTTCGGATTTACAAAGGGTAGGGAGGTCATGGGCTTTTGTATCAGTCACTAATGTCTCAGAAAATGAGGATGAGGATGATAGTTCTCCTATTCGTTTTAAAGTCAAGGCCTTAAAAGAGTTTGAAGTCAACAATAGCACTCAGACATCATTGTTTGTGGTTTTCTTGGTGAATTTAACCACTAATGGAAGAATATGGAAATCATTGCACATGTCCAGAAATCTGAAGATTTTCAAGGAAGTTCTATGTACTGATTATGTGGTAAGACCTTAAGGATCAATACTGTTGTTTTTGTTTAGAGTTAATATTACATTTACTAACATTGGAGCTATTCATGGTATGTGAACCATGCATAATGCAAGATATAATTTAATACTCACCAACATCATACAAAACACTCAGCGTATTAATTACTTTATTCATTTGTATTTTCGACACAATGTTTTGCCGTTTAAAGTGTAAGAAGAAAAATGACATTTTATCTCAACTTTGGAACAATGTTCCTGCTTTTTGTGTATATCTATACAACACCAGTTATGTACTCTTGATTCTTCTACTGAAGTAATCACGTAGGACTGACTGAATCTTATGCTTGATAACAGGCTCAGAAAAACTCTGATCTCTGTATTGAAAAGAAAGATGACATCCTGGGCAAGAGGTTAGTTGAGAGCTTATCGTATGGATTGAATGAGTCCCAAACTGGGGCCGTTTTGGCCTGTCTTGAAATGCTACATTGTGATGCCAAGTCTGCTCTGGAACTTATATGGGGTCCACCTGGGACAGGAAAAACTAAAACCATCGTTACTCTGCTTTTTACCCTGTTAAGGATGAATTATAGGACTCTTATTTGTGCCCCAACAAATGTCGCAATAACTGTAGTTGCTTCTCAAGCTCTAAAGATGGTGGCTGAAGCAGGTTCCAATGATTTGTTTTGCTCTCTGGGAGAAATTCTTCTATTTGGGAATAATGATCGACTCAAAGTTGGTCAAGACATTAAAGACATATATTTGGATTACCGTGTTGAAAGGCTCGCTGAATGCTTAGGGCCACGGGCTGGTTGGAGGCACTGCTTTGATTCCATGATAGGTTTTCTTGAACATTGCGTTTCTCATTACCATATTTTCTTGGAAATTGAATTAACCAAAGAAAAAGAACAGATTAATGTTTGTGAAATGAAAGCGAAAGAATGCAGAAGTGACACTGAAGTTAGCAAGGGGAAGTGCAAAACATTTCTTGAATTTTTCAGGGATGGATTTGTTTCTGCTGCATTACCGCTAAGATCTTGTATTTCTACCTTCTGTACCCATATAGCCAAAAATTACATTTCGGTACAGATTTTCCGAAGCATGGTTTCACTTATCCGCTTAGTTGAGTCCTTTGAATTATTGTTGTTTCAAGGCAATGTTGTTTCTGAGTCACTGGAAGACCTTTTCTCTTTTTCTGAAGTTGAAGATATGTCTGAGTCATTTGTAGATAACTCATTTCTTCTGTGCATGAGGAGAAGAGAATGCCTTTCAGCTTTACGTACTCTAAAGGATTCTCTTAGGAAACTTACCCTTCCAAATTGTATGAACCAAGAATCACTAAGGGAATTCTGTTTTCAAAGAGCTTCCTTAATATTTTGCACTGCATCCAGTTCATATAAGCTTCATAGTGTGGAAATGGAGCCATTGAGCCTTGTGGTTATTGATGAAGCTGCACAGTTGAAAGAGTGTGAGTCAACAATACCCCTGCAACTTCCAGGTGTGAAGCATGCTGTTCTTGTTGGTGATGAACGCCAGTTGCCAGCTATGGTGAATAGCAATGTATGTTGATGCTACTTAGTCATATATGTGTGTGCATATATTTTTATCCTTTGCTTCTCTTATCCCAATTTTTATTCCACTTCCTATTCCTATGCAACTATTATCTACTTTATTTTTGTCTATAGGTTTCTCATGAAGCTGGTTTTGCAAGAAGCTTGTTTGAGAGGTTAAGTTCAATGGGTCACTCAAAACACCTCCTAAATATGCAATACCGAATGCATCCTTCAATAAGTTTCTTCCCCAATTCAAATTTCTATGATAACCTGATCCTGGATGCTCCAAATGTTAAAAGAAGAAGCCATGAGAAGCACTATCTTCCAGGGTCAATGTTTGGTCCTTATTCTTTTATAAATGTAGTTGGTGGAAGAGAGGAGAAGGATGAGGATGGACATAGTCGAAAGAATATGGTCGAGGTTGCCATTGTTTTAAAAATACTGCGGAATCTATACAAAGGTATGTCTAGCTGGAAAGTCATATTCATGTTCTCATGTCAATATTTTCAATGTTCTTCATCTTTTAATGTTCTCATCTCAATATTTTCAATGTCTAGCTGGAGAGGATATTTCTCATCTCAATATTACTTTTATGTTTTCATTTGAAGTTTTACGCTACCTAGTAGTAAAAAACATATATTCCTTGGTGACTATTTTTCATCATGAAAAAGTAGCCTAGTTGTCAGTGGTTGTATTTGAAATTTTAGATTTCCTTCATAAAAATAAATATGATTCCCTCGAGATTTTGTTCCATTGTAGAATAGTAGCGTCGTAATCATTTACTTATGAGTTTATGGTTAAAAAAATATCATTGTTCGGCAAGTGAAACATAATTGGGTGATATACACAGAAAATCACATGTTAGATCATGAATTATCTAGCTCATATCAATCTATAGGAGAAAGTTAAAGATTTTCTAAGATTTATTGAACTGTAAGAAATGTTAAAATCTATTTTAATGTCCTCTTCATCATAAATTTGGGTAGACTGGAACATTTAGGAGCTGAAAGACATTTTTATCATAATTGTGTTGGTTTTTGGATAACACAACTGAACATTGAAGAATTGTTATTTGTGCCTGATCCCATTTATATGGGTTTTAAAAAGAAAAAAAAAAAATCTTTAAGTAGAAAAATTGATTGAGCACTTCTCATGTAAATTCCCATGCCTTCACATTTGAGTCTTTGACCCATTAAGCCTGTCTTTAGTAGAGGTTATATCTCAAACCAGCATACAAATGTCAATTACAGGTTGCGAAATTCTTTTGCCTGTGTTTTCTTCTTTTCTAATACTCTTTTGGCTTTCTCTTTATTTGCAGAATGGGTTGATTCAAAACAAAAACTTAGTATTGGTGTAGTATCTCCCTATGCTGCTCAAGTTGTCGCAATTCAGGACAAACTTGGACATAAGTATGATAAACTTGATGGCTTTGTAGTGAAGGTGATGACAGTTGATGGGTCCCAGGGTGGGGAAGAGGACATAATTATCATGTCCACTGTACGGTCCCAGGGTGGTCACCAATCACTTGATTTTATATCAAAACCACAGAGAGTTAATGTCTCTCTTACAAGGGCTAGGTATGGTTTTATGTAATCTTGTATGCTTTTCCATCCATATTAATTAGTTTGGTGATAATAACTACTGGTCCTCTGATGACTGCAGGCACTGTCTGTGGATTTTGGGGAATGAAAGAACTCTATCTGATAGTGAATCTGTTTGGGAGCCCTTGGTCCGTAATGCCAAACGTCGTCAATGCTTCTTTAATGCCGATGAAGACAAGGATTTGGCCAAGACCATCATAGAGGTAAAGAAGGAGTTTGACCAGTTTGATGATTTGCTAAACGCTGACAGCATACTTTTCAAAAGTGCTAGATGGAAGGTAAATCTCTTGGTATTTCCTTATTTTTTTCTTTTCTTTCTTTCTTCCCCCCTTTCATTTCCAAAAAATTCCTACAACTTGTCAATAGGTGTTCTGAAAATGGATTATCTGGTTTATACATACTTAAATTTGTTTTTGTTTTTTAAAATTTTTCTCTTCCCCAAATCCATTACCTTTAGGTACTTTTCAGTGATAACTTTCTAAAGTCATTCAGAAAACTGAAGTTAAACCGTTTGAAGAAGTCGGTACTACATCTTCTACTGAAGCTTTCTAGTGGCTGGAGACCTAAGAAGCGAAATGTAGAGACAATATGTGGATGCTCTTCACTGATCTTGAAGCAATTTAAGGTTGAAGGTCAATATCTTATTTGCACAACTGACATTGTAAAAGATTTGAGATCGATACCGGAAATATACATTCAAGTATTAAAGATCTGGGATATACTGCCTCTCGAGGGTATCCCAAAATTGGTAAATCGCCTGGACGGTATTTTGAAAAGATATACAGATGATTTTATCAATCGCTGCAAGGAGAAATGTCTCGAGGGGTATGTTGTTTTGCATCCTAGTTTTTTTCCAAATACGCCTGAATTTATATAAAGTACAAATGCTTTTTCATTTTTGAATATCTAACTAGTTATTGATTTTCTTTGTCATTTGTGACCAGTGATTTGGAAGTTCCAACAAGCTGGCCACTGTCTTTGGATATTGTCCGGTTTAAGGATTTTAGCACCACTGAGACGCAGAGTGATTTAGTTGCTGACATTTCTGATGGCAGAAGTTATGTTGAGAATTCAAAGGTCAGCGAGAGTTTGTTGCTGATGAAATTTTACTCCTTATCATCTGGTGTTGTGAACCACTTGCTGTCTGACCGTGAGGGTAGAGAATTGGATATTCCATTTGATGTTAATGACGAAGAAATGGAAATTATCCTTTATCATAGAAGTTCCTTTATTGTTGGACGGTCAGGAACTGGGAAGACCACTGTTTTAACCATGAAATTGGTTCAGAAAGAACAATGGTACCAATTGGCGGTCCAAGGATGCTATAGTACTCAAAATAGCAAGGTTGATCAGAGTCCTGCAGCTAATAACGAGAGAATTCTACACCAGCTTTTTGTGACAGTGAGCCCTAAACTATGTTCTGCCATCAAGCAACATGTTCTACACTTGAAAAGGTGCGCGGGTTATTCAACAAAATGATAGTTATTGTTCTTTATTATCTTTAAAAGTGATTATAAAGTATTATATCTGAATCATAAGAAAACATTATTCTTGGAGCATAACATGCAAAATTGATGGCTCTTGGCTTATAAGCCACAACGAGCAATATGGGATTAAGATTCTGGTTTGGATGCACCATATTTCTTTTTTTAGTTCATTTAAATTGTTCTGTAATTATCAACTTCACATCAGCCACCAGAAGCAGCATAATTTTAACATACTAACTTTTTTGCCTTTTAATTTGTCCACAGCTTTGCAAGCAGTGAAAGTAATTCAACTGAAAAATGTTTGATTGGTATGGATGATTTTGATGAGGAGGAAGCCCAATTTAAGGATATCCAAGATTCATTTCATGATATTCCTCCCAATTCTTACCCTCTTGTTATAACATTCCACAAGTTCTTGATGATGCTTGATGGAACATTGGGTAGCTCATACTTTGAGAGATTCCTTGATGTAAAAAAACTTGCTCCTGGTAAATTGCGAAGTTCAAGATCAGTTGCGTTGCAGACATTTATAAGGACGAAGGAGGTCAATTATGAGAGATTTAGTTCATCTTACTGGCCCCATTTTAATATCAAGTTATCAAAGAAGCTTGATGCTTCAAGAGTCTTTACAGAGATTATATCGCATATAAAAGGTGGCCTGGGAGCCATAGAAGCTGGTGATGGTAAACTCAGTCGGGAGGATTATGTTCAACTGTCGGAGGGCCGGGTTTCCAATTTAAGCAAGCAAAATAGAGAAGTAGTATATGATATATTTCAGGTTTATGAGAAAATGAAGATGGAAAATGGTGAATTTGATCTGGCTGATTTTGTAATTGATCTTCACCGTCGACTCAGGCATGAAAAATATGAGGGTGATCAGATGCATTTTGTTTATATTGATGAGGTTCAAGATCTTACGATGAGTCAAATTGCTTTGTTTAAACATATGTGCAGCAATGTTGAAGAAGGTTTTGTTTTTTCTGGTGATACTGCACAAACAATTGCAAGGGGTATTGATTTTAGGTTCCAAGATATAAGAAATCTGTTCTACAAGAAATTTATATCGGAATCAAGAAGCAATAAGCATGAGGAGAGGAAAGAAAAGGGAAAAATCTCAGAAATATTCCATTTAGACTCAAAACTTTCGTACCCATGCTGGTATATTGAAGTTATCACAGAGCATTGTGGAACTGCTCTATCGTTTTTTCCCCCTATCTATTGATGTTTTAAAACCGGAAACCAGTTTTATATATGGGGAAGCTCCGGTAGTGCTTGAATCTGGAGAAAATGAGAATACCATCATAAAATTTTTTGGAAATACTGGAACTGAAGGTGGAAATATAGTTGGCTTTGGAGCAGAGCAGGTGATTTTGGTGCGAGATGATAATGCTCGAAAAGAAGTTCTCAAATGTGTTGGGAAGCGTGCTCTTGTCCTTACCATAGTGGAGTGCAAGGGCCTTGAGTTTCAGGTGATTACAATAATTTTCTTATTTATATTTTTAATCGTAGAAAAGCTATGACCATTGATGATTTTAATTTAAGCTCTTATGAGTACCTGATTGTACTTTTTTCTTGTTTTTTTTTTTTTTTCTTTTGCTTGCAAAATATTTTCTGGCTACGTTTTTTCAGGAAAGTTTACTGGCTTCACATCTGAAAATGATTAGTTTCTTGCTGCAATATTTATTAAAATTATGATATATTCAGTCCATTGGATCTTGATAACATTTATATATATGACCATTCTGAAGGATGTACTCTTGTACAACTTTTTTGGCTCATCACCTTCGAAAAATCCATGGAGGGTGATATACGATTACATGAAGGAACAAGATTTACTTGACTCAACATTACCTCAGCGGTTTCCAAGTTTCAATGAAGCCAAGCACAACATTTTATGCTCTGAACTGAAGCAACTATATGTAGCTGTTACTCGTACAAGACAGAGATTGTGGATTTGTGAGAATGTAGAAGAGCTCTCCAAGCCTGTGTTCGACTATTGGAAGAAGAAATGTGTTGTGCAAGTTAGGAAACTTGATGATTCATTTGCACAGGCAATACAAGTTGCAAGCAGTCCAGAGAAGTGGAAGTCACAGGGGATTAAGGTTTGCTTAATTTTTCTATGTAACTTTAAAAGCATTGTTCTTGGCCAAAAAAAAAAAAAAAAAACTTTAAAAGCATTGTTGCTGTAGTAGCAGCTAATTTATACTATTTATTATTATTGTCACTATTATTATTTTGATCATTACCATCATCAATGCCAGTATAAGCATCATAATCATTTGTGTTGTAACACCATTATGTTGTATAATATTAATCTAACTCATTCTATTTGTTTATTGCAGCTATATTGTGAACATAATTATGAAATGGCCACAATGTGCTTTGAAAGAGCTGGTGATACTTATTGGGAAAGAAGATCCAAAGCTGCTGGCCTTAAAGCTATCGCTGACTCTATGCGAATGTCAAATCCTGAAGTAGCTAATTCTATTCTTAGGGAAGCTGCTGAAATATTTGATGCTATAGGCAAGGCAGATTCTGCTGCTAGATGTTTTTCTGATTTGGGGGAGTATGAAAGAGCAGGTATGACTATTTAACATCAGCTGTCCTTTGCCTGCCAACATTTACATGACAGTGAATTGGCAATAGCATTCCGTTGATAACGTTCAGTTTATTATTTGTTGGACTTGAACCTTCATATTTATTGCTTGTCTCAAGTACAAAGTTTTATTTCATTGTATAATTTGAAATATTGAATCTTTGCCTGTAATGCTGTGTACCACTTAATTTTGAAACCTTTATCTTATATTGGTGCAGCTAGGATTTATTTGGAAAAATTTGGTGAGTCCGAACTGGAAAGAGCTGGAGAATGCTTTTATCTAGCAGGATGCTATGAAGATGCTGCAGATGTATATGCTAAGGGCAATTTTTTCTCCGAGTGTCTCACTGTTTGTGCCAAAGGAAAAATATTTGAAGTGGGTTTGCAATACATTAATTATTGGAAACAGCATGCAATAGAGAACCGTGCTGTGGCTAGAAGAGGAAAAGGAATAGATAAAATTGAACAGGAATTTCTAGAGGGCTGTGCGTTGCACTATTATGAGTTGAAGGATAACAGATCCATGATGAAATTTATTAAAGCTTTTGATTCTATACATTTGATGCGGAACTTTTTGAAGAAATATTGTAGCCTTGATGAACTTCTTTTGTTGGAAGAAGAATTTGGAAACTATCTTGAAGCCGCAGACATCGCAAAGCTAAAAGGAGAGATTCTGCTCGAAGCTGATTTCCTTGAAAAGGCAGGCAAGTCCAGAGAAGCATCATTACATATTCTGTTCTATGTGCTTGCTAACTCTCTTTGGTCATATGGCAGCAAGGGCTGGCCCATAAAGAAGTTTTCACAAATGGAAGAGCTTTTATCAAAAGCCAAGTCATTTGCTAAGAATGAGACAGAAAAATTTTATGAGTTTGTTTGCACTGAGGTTGACATTTTATTAAATGGGCAGAGTAACTTGGCTGTGATAAAAAATCATATGAATGCTTGTCAGAAACATAAGAGCAATGGAGGTGAATTGTTATGTGCTCGTAAAATATTGGATGCTCATCTTTCTTCAAACGCCAATGAGTATTTGTGGGAAGAAGAATTGATTGCTGATCTGATAAAGTGCTCAGAAGACAGAATATCTAAAAACCAGGTTTCTATAGATTCACTGGTTTGCTTCTGGAATATATGGAAGGATAAAATTGTTCACATAATTGAATATCTAGGATGCCTTGAAACGCATGATGTGAGTGAACACAAAAGTTATGGAGACTTTTGTTTTGATTACTTAGGAGTGTGGAGGCTATATCATAATCTGAGTCCAGTCTATGTTTTACTCACCTCTGGAGCTGATTGGGTTCAAGGTCTGCACAAAAGATATTTCCGGAATCATGGGAAGTTGGTCTCTATTGATTTTCACCAGCTTGTTTCAGCCGCTCAGAATTATTGGAGTTCAGAACTGCTCTCTGTTGGTGTGAAGGTTTTGGACAAGCTTGAAGTGCTTTACAAGTTTGCAATCGAGAATTCAGATCCAATCTTCTGCCAAAGCAGGTCTCTGGCCCAGATATATGAGGTTGCAATATATCTTTTGCAGTCCAAATGTTTGAAGCAAACGTATCAAGATGCTGAGACACTGCAGAGATTTGTAACTTTTTCCACTGAGAGTTTTGTTGCTTGCATATTTCCTTTAGATTGGAGGAAATCATTGAGACATAATATGATATCTCTTAGAAGAACCAATGCTTCAAAGAGTGTGATGAAGCAAGTAATAGTTGAATATATCAGCTCAAAGAACAAGCTGTCTTATGGGCAAATTGGAAGGCTTGTAATGGTCATTTTTGGGTCTGGTAAACTGAATGATGATGGACCGTATGAAAAGCTTGTGAAAAAGCTGGACTGCAGCCCACCATGGAAGGAGTTTGTTGAGATTCTCTATGGGAATGTTGGACCTGTTAATACCCGTCAAGAACTGAGAGAGGTGTCTGTTATGCGGAAGTTCCATATAGCTCTAATTGAAACTTATACTGCAAACTGGAGGGTTTATGACTACATATCACCTGGTTGCTTCTTGTATCTTGTAGAGCGCCTTTTGTTTTCTGAAAGTTGCTTTCAAGGTTATGTTATCACTACGAGTTCTTGTTTTATTGAATGGCTTATGTACCAGGAGGAAGATACCAACTTAAGTTCCATAGTGGTTGATGTTCGACCATCTTCTGCAGGCATCCTTAATTTTGTGCGTGATGTGGTTCAGAAGTGCCTTTATGATAAGGGGGATATGATTGAATGGATTAAAATGTCCAGTGCAGATTGGAAAAACTATTATTCACTACTCATACTGAGACTGGTCGTTGTGTTATGCTTGCTTTATGTGAATTATGGGATGTGTTTAGATGTACTCTTTGATTTGCTGGGGAGGAGCTCTATCACTGAACAATTGCCATGGGAATTTTGTGACACACTTAAAAGGAGGAGGAGTCACAATTCTCTTAGTATTAATGTGAATGTGCTAGCTTCAGCTCTTAAGAAGATTGGTAATACTATGGTAATTGCGAGTTTTGGGTTTGATTGTTCAAGGTTCTTATGTTCTGATGCCATTTTTGTCAACATGAAGGTCAACCAGTGCAAGGATGACATATTAAGAAAATTGATTTCTAAACCACCCGTCATTCAAGCTTCACAATGTCAAATTGGATCTGATGTAGTGAAAGGTAATAATACGTGCACTGGTTTGCATTCTGCAAACAATTTTGACGAGGGGAAGAGTTCTGAGGTTCTGCCTTCAAACTCCAGTTTGGTGGAATCGTTAGAGATTGATGTTGCTTCTGATAAGCAGTGTAATGCTGAAGCCAGTCACAGTAAAGGTGTAGAAGATTGCATATCCAATCCGAAGTGTCCTCAAGCTGATGCTGTTTCTGGAACCCAATGTGGCAGTAAAGAATTACCCAAGTGTCCGCAAGCTGATGCTGTCCGCAACCTGATGCGTGCTGCTGCTGTTTCTTTAATATTTTCTAATGTGATTGAGTTAATACTAAAGATTTACCACACTTCTTGATTCTTATACCAAGAATCATATATGCTACTCTTAAATCTTTCATGTTAAAGTTTGAAGAGAGTAGAACCTTTGTATAATTTACAACAAATACCCCCCTTATATATCAGTGAATAACTTATGTCTTTTCATGTTTTCGGGCGATGTCTAGGCAGGCGATATCTAATGTACCTACTTAAGATATCAGTTTTATACTGATATCTATAATGAGGTTAGATATCTTTTTTGTTTAAATTCTGATGTCCAATGGGTCCTTTAGATATCAGTTCTCCAATTTTCTGGTGAATTAAGATTCTGAAACTGATATTAAAGATAGAAAACACATCGTTAATTACTATGAAAATGATCTAAATTCTGATTTAGACATCAGTTTTCTTATATTTATCGATATGGTAAACTCATTAAATGTATTTTTTTATGCTTTCTACATCGTATTTTATGTGATTTTTGATATGTAAATTATCTTAGATATCATTTTATGCTCCCAGAACTGATCTACTTGCTATGTTACATATCGGATTTTTTCTATAAATAGATATTTGAATGTATTTAAAACATATGTATTTGATCTATAACTGATATAAAAGACATTGTTGGACATAGGTTTTTTATATTTATTGATATTGTAATGTTACTTTGATATTGGTTGTTTTTGGTAAACTGATGTGCATGCTATTTTATATTTCTGTCTTTTAACATAAACTGGTATGAAATTTATACTATAATATAACTGTTATTATCCAATTTGTACTACAATCCTGATATAAAAGATATAAATTGACATCCAAGCCTGAAATTAGTGCAATCTCAATCTATTCCATTACCATTAATTCCAACATCCAATACAAGTCTTTCAAGACCTTCCGAAAAAGAACTCATATGTACAAATAAAGAACTCACATAGAAGGCTCTATCTTCTATACAACTTTTTATAACTAAAAGAAAACATAGAACATGTCAGACCTTTATCAGATCCAGCTGCTTCTAAACAAGTTCCTGGTCATCTGGGGTTGTAAAGCTTCCAGACCATGTAAAGACAGTTGAAACACTATGTAATATGTAAGAGTAGGAGGAATTCAAAGATGATGTAACCTGATGGAAAGGATTAAGGAAAAAACAGTGAAATCAGAAAGGGGTGAATGTTAACAAGTATAATATTGCCATATACAGGACAAGTATATGTGTGTGCGCGCAGACACAAAACAACACAATAGTCTACAAGTATAACATTGCAAAAAAAAAAGGTAGCTTACTGCTTCGACTTGTATTGCTTGCATATTATCAGGCCCCGTTCCTTGGACACGAAATAATGCAACACCATCTTCTTGATATGTCTCATCTGCAACTTCTTTCTCCGCAACATAATTTTTGTATCCATCACTTGGACCACCCTGATAGATTTCATATAGTCTATTTTTTGGTCATTTGAAAACATGCAATTATGTATAAATGTTAAATAAAGAAAGTTTGTTTCTTAATTTTTTTTTTCCAATTTTTTTATGCTATCTTAGAATCCACAAACCTTCAGAACAATTATGCTTTGGAAGATTGAATAGAACTGAATTGGTTCATTTCCTTCTTAGATACAAGCCTAGAAATTTAAAAGGAAAAATTATATCATCAGTAAGTAACAAAGTAATAAGGACAATTAATTACATCAGGGTAACTATAGCATTTACAGTTGAAGGAAAACTACCTGGGCAGGCAGAAACTTCAATGACTCAACCATCTTGCTTGCTAGTGAAATAGCTGACGCTCTTTCTTCCTATTTTAAGTAGTAATCATAGTTAGAAAGCCTTCCATCAGCTGTGCAATCTAGATGCATTTATATGAGCTCTATGCATGAAGAAACGTACAACTCTCTTATCTCTTGTAAATATGTCACATTTAGCATGGAAAAATGAGGGAGGAAAAAGACTTCAGTAACTTGCTGAAAGTTATTTTAGTTGAGTTGATGTCGTATAAGCACAATGTGCATCAAGGCAATAATTTGAAACAGTTTACAGTCACATTTTAAGTACATGACCCAACACCAATCACATTTCCAGCGAATGCTAAAGATTTAAAAGTAATCTGATTTCATGCATAGAGAGGGGGAGGGGACAAGGGAAAAAAGAGAGAGAGAGAGAGAGAGAGAGAGAGAGAGAGAGAGAGAGAGAGAGAGAGAGAGATCTTCAGCCATCTGTGGTAGGTTTCAGGACCAATAATACATTACAAAAAATGCTAACCTCTACTTGAGCAGCAGACTCTTTTTTCTTTTTAGGAGCATTTTCATCATCTGCTGCAGTCCTTTCACCAAGTAATTCATGAAATTTTGCATAAATGGATTGTTGTCACCTAAAAATGCATGGCAGACACAATGCAGTAAGCAAATTATTTAGCAATTACTTCATAAAAAAAGAAAGAGTTAAAAGGTTTGACCAAAGAAAAAAGAAAAAGAAACATGTTCAAAGGTAGTAAAATAAGATCACCTTGACAATTTTTGGATCAGCCCATGGATGCCTCTTCCTAGAGACAAAGTGTGAAAATAGATCACCCACTAGAGACAAAACAATAGAAGAAGAATATATACTAACAAATGTTGTACTGTAGATACTATTGGTCCATATGGATGGAGGTGTTGGAATTAATGCACTTTAGTGACTTTTTGAAACATTTATATTTATGGCAGCAGTCAATTAAGCTGGTGCAGACAAAGCATGGCTCATCTTTAGAGTTCCTAGGCAAAGTCTTTTCAGCTTTCTAGGAAAGAAATCTCTAGAGCTATATGATTTTATATTTGTATTAGCTGTAATGATCAGTAAGCCAATTTAATCAAACACTCAAGAGCTCTGCTGTAGCAACTCAAACCTCTCTGCATAATTTTTCTGCAGTAATCTCTTGTTTTGTTTCTTAGTTTCATTCCTCATCCAACAAATTGGTATCAGAGCAGGTTCTTTCAATCATACTGGGCGGATAACAAACTGCATCAGAGGAGATGTCTTCAAAGGAAGGTGGATCAGTTTCATACTCTTTTCTTCCCATCTTTGGAGGAGAAAACTATGATTTTTGGAGAGTAAAAATGAGGACTTTGCTTCGGTCAGAAGGACTTTGGAGTATTGTTGACAAAGGCTTTAATGAACCAGCAAATGAAGCCGAACTTACACAGCAACAAAGAGAAAGGTATGAAGCAGATATGATGATTGATGCTAAAGCTCTCTCAAAAATACAGAACGGAGTCACCTCAAACATTTTTCCAAGAATTACAACAGCTCAGACAGCAAAGGAAGCTTGGGAGATCTTAGAACTAGAGTTTCAGGGAGATGCCAAGTCAAGAACTATAAGGCTTCAAACTTTGTGCAGAGAATTCGAAAATCTCAAGATGAGTGAATCTGAATGCATCAAAGATTACTCATCAAGAGTAAATGAAGTTGTCAATCAAATAAAAACACTTGGAGAAGCAGTCTCAGACCAGAAGGTAGTTGAGAAAATACTGATCAGCTTGCCTGAAAAGTATGACCCCATTGTTGCTGCAATAGAAGAATCCAAGGACATCACCACTTTATCAGTTGAACAACTGATGGGTTCTCTAAAGTCTCATGAGCAGAGAAGACTGAGACGAAATGATCAAGCTGTTGAAAGTCTTTCCAAACCAAGCTCACTTTTAAGCCACAGAAGTTCTACAAGAAAGGAAATCCAAAAGGTAACCAACGGTTTGGAGATCAAAGAAGATGGAAGAAGGGAGACTCCAGCAAAAAAGAAGAAACTAAAAATGACAGAGGTATGACTTCTGATGACAATAAACCTCCTTGCAAAATTTGCAATAAACCAAATCACTCTACTGCTAGCTGTTGGCATCGTGGAAAACCCAAATGCAATTATTGTAAGAAATTTGGGCATGTTGAAAAAGATTGCAGATTCAAGGCCACTAACCAAGCAAATTTTTCTGAAAGTAAAGATGATGATGATGAAGATGAGAACCTATTCTATGCTTGTCAATCAGCTCTCGAAGAAAAAGAAAGCATTTGGTACCTTGACAGTGGCTGCAGCAATCACATGTCAGGAAATGAAAAAATATTTCTTGATGTGGATACTGCAATTACTCCTAAGATAAAGCTTGGTAATGGAGCTGTTGTGTATGCGAAAGGTAAAGGAATTATTGCTGTCAAAACCAAGAAGGGAGTGAAGCATATTAATGATGTTTTACTAGTTCCTGAACTAAGTCAGAACTTGCTTAGTGTTGGACAGCTTGTGGAAAATGGCTACAGACTTATGTTTGAAGATGGTGGCTGCACCATTTATGATAAAAAATCAAAAAATATGGTCATTGCTTCAGTTAAAATGGAGAAAAATAGAAATTTTCCCATTGAATTTCATTATAAGCAAATGGTTGCATTGAAGGCTGATGTTATTCAAGATACTTGGTTGTGGCATAAGAGATTTTGCCATTTAAATTTTCAAGGGCTGAAGCTATTGCAACATAAGAGCATGGTGAATGGGCTGCCTAAAATTGAAACATCATTTGATGCTTGTGAAGGGTGTATTATGGGCAAGCAGCACCGAATTCCATTTCCAAGACAAAGCACATGGAGAGCCAAAGCACCGTTGGAGCTTGTGCACACTGATATTTGTGGCCAAATGCGAACTCCCTCCTTGAATCAACACAGGTACTTTCTCACTTTTATTGATGATTATTCGAGGATGGCCTGGGTCTATTTTTTGAAAGAAAAATCAGAGACTTTTCTGGTTTTCAAAATATTCAAGGCATTTGTAGAAAAGCAAAGTGGCTGTGCTATTAAAGTTATTCGAAGTGATAGAGGAGGAGAATATACTTCTCAAGAATTTGAAAGTTTTTGCAAAGATGAAGGCATTTGGAAGCAATTGACAGCAGGATATAGTCCCCAACAAAATGGGATTGCAGAGAGAAAGAATCGAACAGTTGTGGAGATGGCAACCTCAATGATGTTTGAGAAGGGCTTACTTAAGAGTTTTTGGGCAGAAGCTGTACATACAGCTGTCTACATCCTCAATCGATGCCCAACTAAAGCTGTGAAGAACAAGACTCCATTTGAAGCTTGGAGTGGATTCAAGCCCTCAGTAAGTCATTTAAAAATTTTTGGTTGCATTTGGTATGCTCATATTCCTGCTGACAAAAGAACTAAGTTTGATGAGAAAAGCCAAAAATGCATCTTTGTTGGCTACAGCCCCAACACAAAAGGATACAGAATTTATAATGTTGAAACTAAGAAGTTGATTGTGAGCAGAGATGTTATTTTTAATGAAAAGGCTGGCTGGAATTGGGGTGAAAATAAAGTGCAGGAGATGCCATATGTTGCTGTTCAAGATCAAAGAAAAATTCAAGAAGAGTAAGAAGAAGAAGCTATTCCTCAGTCACCAACACTTACAACAAGCAATTCAAGTGGAGATGGTTCCTCCCCAAGTTTTTCTTCACTCGAAAGTCCTCCATTAAAAACCCGAAGGTTGAGTGACGTATTTGAAAGCTGCAATTTTTCTGGTATAGAACCAGCAAGATTTGAGGAAGCTCAAAATCAAGAAGTTTGGGTGAAAGCAATGAAAGAAGAGATAAAGATGATTGAAAAGAACCATACTTGGGAGCTTGTTAAGCCTCCAAAAGATCGAGAAGTCATTGGGGTGAAATGGATTTTCAAGACAAAGTTCAATCAAGATGGAAGCATTCAAAAGCACAAAGCAAGGCTGGTGGCTAGAGGTTTCTCTCAACAGCCAGGGGTTGATTTTACAGAAACTTTTGCACCAGTTGCAAGGCTTGAAACTATAAGAACCTTGATTGCTCTTGCTGCTCAAAAGAAATGGTTAGTGTATCAGCTTGACGTCAAGTCAACGTTTCTAAACGGAGTTTTAAAAGAAGAAGTGTATGTAGAGCAGCCTCAAGGCTTTCTAGTTAAAGGGGGAGAAGATAAAGTCTACAAGCTGAACAAGGCTCTTTATGGGTTGAAACAAGCACCCCACACTTGGTATGCTGAAATTGACAAGTACTTTGCTAAGAGAGGCTTTCAGAAAAGTCCAAGTGAGCCTACACTTTATGTCTTGAAGGGAGATTCTATTCTCATTGTTTCGGTGTACGTTGATGATTTAATCTTCACTGGCAATGATGAAATTATGATCCAGCAGTTTAAGAAAGATATGATGTGCACCTATGAGATGAGTGACTTGGGTTTGTTGCACTATTTTTTGGGAATTGAAGTTCTTCAATCAGAATCTGGGATTTTCATTTCTCAAAAGAAATATGCAGAAAATATTCTTAAGAAGTTCAATATGCTCGGATGCAAGTCAGTGGCTACTCCTCTAGTGGTAAATGAAAAATTGAAGAAAAATGATGGTGCAAAGAAGGCAAATGCTGCACACTATAGAAGTTTGATTGGAAGCCTTTTGTATCTTACTGCTTCCAGACCAGACATCATGTTTGCTGCAAGTTTACTTTCAAGATATTTGCAAGAGCCAAGTCTAATTCATTATGGAGCTGCAAAAAGGGTTTTGAGATACTTGCAAGGCACACTTGATTATGGAATTCTGTACAAGTTACACTGACAGTGGTTGGGGTGGCTGCCTTGATGATTTAAAAAGCACTTCAGCTTATGTTTTTTCTCTTGGCTCAGGGATTTGTACTTGGGTTTCAAAGAAGCAGAAAGTTGTAGCCCAATCATCTGCAAAAGTAGAATATATTGCGGCTGCCAAAGCAACATCACAAGCCATGTGGCTTCGAAGAATTCTTGATGACATTGGAGAAAAACAAGAAGAAGGAACCATGTTGCCACTGCCATTGCAAAAAATCCAGTCAATCATGATCGTACCAAGCACATTGATCTCAAATACCATTTCATTAAAGATGAAATTGAGAAAGGGGAGATTCAACTTGTGTATTGCAGGACAGAGGAACAACTTGCTGATGTACTGACCAAGCCACTTCCCAGAGAAAGATTTTGTTATCTTAGAGAGCTCATTGGAGTTGTGAAGAAAGTGCATTAAGGGGGAGTGTTGGAATTAATGCACTTTAGTGACTTTTTGAAACATTTATATTTATGGCAGCAGTCAAGTAAGCTGGTGCAGACAAAGCATGGCTCATCTTTAGAGTTCCTAGGCAAAGTCTTTTCAGCTTTCTAGGAAAGAAATCTCTAGAGCTATATGTTTTTATATTTGTATTAGCTGTAATGATCAGTAAGCCAGTTTAATCAAACACTCAAGAGCTCTGCTGTAGCAACTCAAACCTTTGTGTTCTCTACATAATTTTTCTGCAGTAATCTCTTGTTTTGTTTCTTAGTTTCATTCCTCATCCAACAGGAGGCAACAGGAAAGTAGAGGAAGTATAATGTTCAAAGCTTTTATAGTCTTCTATTTAATTTTCTTCAGTATACTTAGTACCCAAAACGAGTGAAACAATTATGGTGTCGGCTCTTTCAAACTCATTCTGATGATCGGTATTGTTGCTTGCCAACAAGTTCATAGAGATTGATCATCACTTGTATGAATTTGGGTATGTGGAATACCATATCCAGGTAAAAATCCTCAGCATTCACATACTGAATTTGGGTATGTGGAATATTCTAGTCAATCTCTATATTGCCTTAGATTTTTTATTGTTTCGGTAAAGGAGAAATATCTGGATTTTTAGGGTTCCTAAAATTGGAGCTAATTTTTTTTTTTAAGAGATCATGTTGGGTTCTTTAAATTTGGAAATAATTTTTTTTTTTTTTTTTTTTGTAATTTAAGTTTTGAAAGATTTTAAGTAAGGTTAAAATAATTTTTATAAAAACTGATGTGTCAAAAATAAAAACTAATTTGGCAATGCCATGTCACTATGGCACAATTAGGGCACTTTAGCACTCTCCTTTCGCTTATGCACTTGTTATATATTTACAAATGCACTAATTTTCGAATATGCATTTATTGTATTTTACAGATGCATTGGCCTTTTTTTTTTTTTTTTTCAGATGCACTAATTTTTTTTCTAGATGCACTAATTTTTTTTATTCTCAGATGCACTTTTAATCTTTAGCTAAACTTATTTGGCTGGGTGTCCTTTAAACCAACTTTTTAAGTTGTCGGAGCCTACAATTTAATGGACCCTAAAAGAATTTCATCCCCAAAATTCCCAAAGGATACTCAAATGGGAGAATCGTTCATTACACGAATCCTTTTAGTGTTTAACAACGATAGAATCGAAAGGAAAGTCTCACAAGAATAGAGATGAAAAAGAATTGAATTGAATCTTACTTCCAAAAGAAGTAGATGATTAACTGATAAAATTTGTTCAAACTAAACTCTCACGCAACTTTTTCAGACTTTTGGCTCATTCCAAAGTCCGAGCCCAATATGGTACTTGATCTTATGGTGGGGATACCCATTTCAAGTTCAAATGAACATTAAATTTTGTCACGTGTGGTGCACTTGGAGGTGCAAATCGGTGATTATATGTTCCCTCATCTCCCTTTTGTAGTTCCATGTGTTCCTCACATAACCAAAATTGATGTTTTTTTGGAGTATTTTGATAGAATGGATTAAAGTGGTAAAATTCAATTAATTCATAAATTCATTTGACACTTAAAAAAATTTGTGAACAACACAAAAATAATAAATAATAAATAGACCAAACGTATCATTATCTCTTAATTACTATTTTTAAAATTTTCTTACATAGTTCATGTGAGGAGACCTACACTGCTACGCCCATATAGGTCCTTAATTATTCCTATATCATAGGCTCATCTGAAAAACAAAAAAGAAAAAAAATTGAGAAAGAGAAGCTGAAGATCATTAGGTATTTAGGTGTGTGTTGGAACTTGGAGCAGTATGAATGCTAATCACTTCCCAAGAAGCTACTGTACGTACGGAGCAACCAAGGCTGCTTTGTTATTGGTGGACGCCAGTCCTCCTTCCATTCCTCTTTAATCTCATGCTGATCGAGTGATCGCTTCGCTTTTTATTTCCTTCTTCTCTTTCCTAGTAATATTGAATTTCTCTAAATTTTCTACTAAACTGCTATCCAATTTTGCTACAACGTAAAAGTTCTCTCCTCTGCTGACAGACAAAGTAAGACATTGATTTTCTTGGAGACCAAACAGCTTGAGAACCTCAAGCTCAAGCTCTAGATCTGCTACACTATCTCAGAACCTTAGTTCAGTGGTGCTACCCTCGCTTTCTTAGCAGGAAGATTTGGTACGATTGCACTTTGATAAGAAACCTACCCTATTGTAACACAACATACTACATACATACATGCATATATGCTCTCACTCTGAGATCGATTGCCTTAATTATGACTTGGTTTGCTCTCTTTTTGTACTCTCTTTAATTTACTTGATCCATCTTCAAAATGGTGTACTCTCTTTAATTTAATTGGTAATACTGTTTTCGATAAATCAATCCAGCCATATTAATTTATGAATCTTAATTTGTTTTATCTCTTTCAAGATTTTCTCTGTAACCAAACATAGATTGATTTATCATCTTTCTCCTCAATATTATATGATCGATGAGGAAGCGTCTTTGGTCCACAAATTGTACAACTTTATTAAGTTTTGAGATTAATTGTATTTAGCCCATGATAATGCATTTTCTATTCTTTGTTTCCAATTTGAATTTTTGAGCTGAATATGAGTTTCTCTGGTGGTTTTTGGATTTGTATAGGAATTGAATCATATAGATAATCAGCCGTTTTGAACTTTTTGTATAATATTTTTTTCTTTTTCATTCATGGATATAGGAGTTTTAGATCTTCGGTTCTTCTAGTAATTTATGTCTTCAGATTCTTATATGTGGATATAATAACAGAGTTCTTCTTACTTTTTTTCAGTCATCAAAAGTGGCTCATGAGATTGAGGAGATCTAAGGGAGACATGAGAAGAGTCTTCTACAATATATAAAAATTGGATTTGCAATTGAGTCCTGACCAAAAAGAAACATCAATCATTCGACTTTTGTTTCGTTTAAGCAAGCAAAAGCATATTATGCTTATTTCCATTCTTGGGATGGGTGGCATAGGAAAGACAAAGTTACAAATGATATGAACAACTCAGGTATGAATGTTCGAAACCCTATTTTATATGATTATCAATATGATATTGTGGACTGATTAGATGAATTATTCATGATTATCACTACGACATTAGCGTCTTGGATGACTTGCGTCTTTTTTATGTTAAAGAGCAGCATTGCAACTTCAAGTCAGATACTAAGTCAATGAAAACGTCTACACAATAAGATATTATCTAGTGAACCAGATTTATTCCAAATGGGCTATATTGATCGAAACAATATCGAATCCGGTAGGAGACGCTAGTGTATTATTTGCAAAGTATCAACAGTCCTACAGGAAAGATATTGAGAGGTCTTTTAGGATTTTGAGGGCAAGATGAGAGATTCTCAAAAAACCCGCTAAAGGATGGAGCATCAATGATCTCGGTTATATTATGAAGACGAGCAGCCAGAAAATGAAGCTGATGAATTGGATGATGACGTCGACCACGTTCAGGAAAGGATCGTCCGAGCTGTGGCACGATATGACATTGAACCATATGATGGAGGTGAAAGTTATCGTCCACGTTGTGTAGTGGAGAGGCTTTCTCGGGTAAGGTTGATTAGGTCAAGGGCACTCCATGATCGACTAAAGCAAGATCTGGTAAAGCACCTCAGGATGCGCCAAGGAAGTCGGGCCCACGCAAGATGCCAGCGTTGAATGTCGACGTTTTATGTGTCCTTGTGTTTGTCGTTTATGTGTGTTGCATTTTGTTTTGATTTCGAGTTTTTGGTTAAGCATCTTTGTGTGCATGTCTGTGTTTGTCGTTTTGTATCATATCGTGAAATAAAATAAATCGTGTTATGTTTAATTTTCTTGTTTTATGTTGGTGAAATGAAATAAAAGTATTTGATTCGAATATGTGACTTGACATGACACAACCAAGACAATGACAAGATCATACACCGACTCCACACTCTGTTCCATTCATTTTTCATGTTGATTCATGTTCGTATGACTAATTATCTGGGCATAACGACAAGTCACAGAAGGCTTAACATCATGTCGTTTGGGTTTAGGCCCAAAGGATAAGCCCTTCCTAAGTTCTTGGGCTCCTGAGCTCCGACTTCTTAGGCCCAAAGACGAAGCCCTTCCTGGGCTCCTGGGCTCCTAGCCCCTGACCTCTTAGGCTCCGGCCCCCTAGGCTCTGGCCTCCCAGGCTCCGGCTTCATAGGCTCTGGCCTCCTAGGTCCTGACCTCCTAGGTTCCGGCCTCTCCAGCTCCAGCCTCCTAGGCCCCGACCCGTGTCGACTCATTCAGATCCACGAGACAGGTGACACGTGGCGCTCCTACAGTGCGAGTCATTACAAGGGACACGTGTCATCACCGGATTGGTTGACACTCTTCCAAAAGTACTATAAAAGAGGTACTTTCTTGTCACAAAAGGACAATTCAATCAATATTATACTATTCACTCACTCTGCTCACAGATTCTCTGAACACTGACTTGAGCATCGGAGGAGCTTCGGCCGGTACCACACCGGTGCCCTTCCTGCTCACTTTTGTGTGCTTGCACAGGGTGCTTTGGATATTATCACTTCTCCACTATTCACTAGTCGAACCCAGCTACCTGTTCCTACCCCACTTCGATGTGTCATCCACTCAGTGGTGGGTCAACGGGTCCACGTGGTTTGACTCGACGTTGACTGCTTTACCATTTTTCAGCATCAACAGTTTAGCGCCGTCTGTGGGAAAGTACAACTTTTCCCCATTTGATTCTCTACCCTCAGTTGAGGTGCACCAAAACCTTCCGACCTTCCCACCCTCGCGATGTCTGACGGAGGTCCTATTCTCGACCAGGTCGACAACACCCCACTGGGTGACAAACGAGGCAAGAAGATTGCCGAACCTGATCAGGAGGCATACATCCAACGGTTGGAAGCTCAACTCCAACGAACCCATGAACAGCTCGACCTCCAAAAGGACACGACACAGCTGTACGAGCGACTTCTCCACGACAGGAAAGAACATACTACTCTCCGGAGTGGTGACAGGAGGAACCTCCATTATAGGGAAGAACATACCACTCTCCGGAGTGGTGAGAGGAGGAACCCCCCTCGAAGGGATCGAAATGTTCTGCGTCAACTGAACGCAGGGCAAGGTAGCCGCCCACCCCTAGGTTTCCAAAAGAGACTTGTGAGCAAGTCGCTGACTCCGGTAATAGCGGATCTCTTCCACCAGACCAGCTCCAACAACTCTTCATGGACATCAGTGAGCACCTGAGGAGAGTGGAGGGGGGCAGTCGTGGTGGACACCCATCTTTGGAAACAAGGGAGCTACCTGGACCTTTCACAGCCCGCATCCTGTCCATTCCCCCGGTTGGCGACGTTCGACCTCCCAAAATCACTCCGTACACAGGGTAGGAAGACCTATATGACCACCTCATGAGTTTCCGGTCAGCTCTGGAGTCTAAAGGTGCCGATGACGTTACAAAGTGTCGGATCTTCCTTTCAACCCTCTCTGGCAGTGCAAGGAATTGGTTCTATCAACTTCCTCCCGGCTCGGTTGATTGTTTCAACGAGCTCCGAGAGCTCTTCCTAGGCCAGTATATCATCCAGACCGATAGGATTTACACCACGGAGAACCTGACGCGGGTACGCCAGGGCAGCAGGGAATCTCTTCGGGAATATATCACCCGATTTTAGCTAGAGCGATCTCGGTGTCGCGACTGTGATGAGAAGGTAGCCTTCGCTGCTTTCGAGGGTGGTCTCTTAGAGGGGGACTTCTTGTTTGAAATCAACCGCCGCAATCCGCGCACCTATAAGGAACTCATGCAAGAGGCCATTGCCTATGCTACTGCTGAATTCAAAACATATGGGAAAAAGCCACCTACCATAGATCGTCCAAGTACCGACCAGGCCATCATAGTGCCACCCCAGCCCAAGCCTTACTCGGGTAACCAGTATGGGGGGTCCGGGAAAAAGTTCAATAAATTCACCAAGAAACAATTTGGTGATGGTAGAGGCGGAGGACAACGAAGGGAGGAAACTTATCAGACATCCTATGCCTCCAGGTTCAAAGTCTATACAATTCTCACTGTTACTTATACAGAATTGTATCCCCAGATCAAGGACATACTTCCTAAGCTCCCACCCTGCCCACCACAAACACGGTACCGAGCTAACAAGAACTTTTTTTGCCTTTACCATAACGACCATGGCCATGACACTGAAGTATGCAGAGCCTTTAAGGAGGCCATAGAAACTTTGGTACAGGCTGGAAAGTTGGATGGCTTTGTAGACAAGGAGGCCACTAAGAAGGCCAAGACCGAAGGACAACGACGGGGGCGAGTCAATACCATCTGTGGGGGCCCCACCCTCGCCGGCAACTCCAACAGGGCTAGGAAGGAATACACTCGAAGTGCTCAGCAATGCTCCTGCGTTATGGCTGTAGACTTTCACCGTGGCAAAAAGACTCCTAAGCTCGGGTGGTCGCCCATTTCCTTTGCTGAGGAGGAGGAACGTGATTTAATCTTTCCACACGATCACCCTTTGGTTATTGAGGCCACCATAGCTAACTTCAACGTGGCTCGGATCCTTGTCGATTGTGGCAGCTCCGTCAACATCCTCTTCGCCTCAGCCTTCACAGCTCTTGGAATTGACCAGGAGAGGCTTGACCGATTGGTCGCTCCTTTACTTAGCTTTTCGGGCGATATGGTCACCCCTCTTGGTGGGATCTACCCCCCCTCACCCTCGGGAGGTATCTTTCGTCCGCTACCACAATCACTCAGTTTTTGGTGGTCGACTGCCCCACAGCTTACAACGTCATCCTGAGACGACCGGCCCTTAACCAACTGAAGGTTATGATCTCCACTCACTTGCTTTTGATCAAGTTCCCGACCCCATGTGGAACGGGGGTAGTCAAAGGCTACCAAGTATCAGCCAGGTTATGCTATACGACTTCCGTTAAGAAGAAGAAAGAGGCCAAGCCCTATATGGCTGTTTCTGTTTCCCTCACCTGCCCTACCCCGGATCCTCCTGAAGACCCCCGTGATTCGTCTTTCAGAGCTATTACCCAGCCAGATGATAGTTGTGTGGAAGAAGTTCTCATCTCACCTGCCTACCCGGACCGCAAGGTTCAGGTCAGAACCCAGCTCAGTGTTGGTCTCCGAGACGAACTCATCCACTTCCTTCGTGCCAATGCCGAAGTCTTTGCATGGTCCTATAATGACATGCCCGGGATCTCTCCAGAGGTAATCTCCCATCGCCTGAGTCTTAATCCGCAGCACCGCCCCGTCCAACAAAAGCGTAGGCAGTACAAGCCCGAAATCTATGCTGCTATGAAGGACAAAGTCGACAAATTACAGAAAATTGGTTTCATCCGTGAGGTTTCCTACCCGGATTGGCTAGCCAATGTTGTGATGGTCAAAAAGTCAAATGGCAAGTGGCGGATGTGTGTGGACTTCACCGACCTCAATAAGGCCTGCCCCAAGGACAGCTTTCCTCTTCCGAGAATTGACCAACTGGTTGATGCCACAGCAGGCCATGCACTCCTTAGTTTCATGGACGGCTACTCCGGCTATAACCAAATCTTTATGCACAACTCTGACCAAGACAATACGGTCTTCATTACTGACAGAGGCCTATATTGTTATAAAGTCATGCCTTTTGGACTCAAAAATGCTGGGGCCACCTACCAGCGTTTGGTCAACTCCATCTTCTCAGAGTATATCGGCAAGTCCATGGAGGTCTATGTGGACGACATGCTTGTCAAAAGTGTCCGGGCGGAAGACCACGTCCACAGGCTTTCCGAAATGTTTTTAGTACTCAAGAAGTACCAGATGCGCCTGAACCCTGCCAAGTGCACGTTCGGCGTATTTTCGAGAAAATTCCTTGGTTACATGGTGAGCCAAAGGGGTATCGAGGCCAACCCTGAAAAAATCAAAGCCTTGATCGATATGCAATCTCCCAGGACTCAGAAGGAAGTCCAGAGCCTAACAGGCTGGGTCGCCGCCTTGACACGATTCATATCTAAGGCCACCGACCGTTGCGCCCCATTCTTCAAAACCCTTAAGGCTTGGACAAAATACATTGACTGGACTCCGGAGTGTGAGAAGGCCTTCCAAGACCTTAAAGAGTATATGGGCAAATCACCTCTACTCTCTAAACCCGAGCCAGGGGAAGAGCTACTCCTCTACTTGTCTGTTTCTCTGACAGCCACCAGCTTGGTCCTAATTCGACTTGAGGATAGGGTCGAGCACCCGGTGTACTATACCAGTAAGGCCCTGCAAGATGTTGAGACCAGATATCAAGAGATAGAAAAATTAGCCCTTGCCTTGGTCATATCAACCCGGCGCCTCCGCCCATACTTCCAGGCTCACCCTATTGTGGTTCTCACCAATCAACCGCTCAGGCAAGTCTTGCAGCGACCCGAGGTCTCTGGCCGACTTATCAAATGGTCCATTGAGCTGAGCGAATTTGACATTTCCTACTGCCCACGGCCAGCAATCAAGGGACAAGCAATTGCAGACTTCATTTCAGAGTCTACATTCCTACCCGAGGCTGAGCCCTCCTCCGCCATTGTGTCGACCACTGACCCACCAACTTCTTCTACTTCAGCAATCAGGTTAGATCGCCCAATCTGGTCTTTATATGTTGAGGGATCTTCTAACTAGCAAGGTAGTGGAGCCGGACTTGTTTTGATCACCCCTGACCAGACCACCATCGAGTATGCTTTTCGATTCGGCTTCCAGGCATCCAACAATGAAGCTGAATATGAGGTCTTCCTTGCCGGATTATCTTTGGCACTACATATGGATGTTGAGCAACTCAAAATCTACAGCGATTCTCAACTTGTGGTGAACCAAGTCACACAAGAATACCAGACAAAGGGTGAGCGCATGACCGCCTACTTCACCAAAGTTCAAAGCTTACTCAGTCAGTTCTCAGCATACCAGCTCATACAAATCCCTCGGGCAGACAATGAGAGGGCGGATACCCTAGCTCGCCTTGCCTCGGCTGTTGACCAAACCTCCGGAAGATCTGTCCCAGTCGAGTTCTTACCTTAGCGCAGCACTGATGTTATGGAAGTCTGCCAGTCTGAGCAACAAGCAAGTTGGATGGACCATCTCCTCGCATTTCTTAAGCATGAAAACCCACCTGCGGACAAGACCGAGGCTCGGCGCCTTCGTCATAGAGCCTCCCGGTATACCATTATCAACGACAAGTTATACAAGCGGGGTTTCTCCATGCCATACTTACGATGCCTTACCCCCGAGCAAGGCAACTATATCCTCCGGGAGATCCATGAAGGGGTTTGCGGCAATCATGCAGGGGCCCAATCTTTAGCCCACAAGGCCATTCGCCAAGGCTATTATTGGCCAACCCTCCGCGCTGATGCAAAGAAGCTCACCCAGAAATGCATAAAGTGCCAAAAATTTGCCACTTTTCCGCGCTAACCACCCGAGCCCCTGACTACCATGGACAGTCCTTGGCCCTTTGCCCAATGGGGTATCGACTTAATCGGACCAATGATAGAGGGGAAAAGAAAAGTCAAAATGGCAGTAGTCGCAGTGGACTACTTCACTAAGTGGGCAGAAGCCCAGCCCTTGGAAAAGGCCACCACCCAGACCATCAAGAGTTTTGTATGGAAGAACATAATTTGCCGCTTTGGTCTCGCCTACGCCATGATCACTGACAATGGCAAACAGTTTGACAACAAAGAGTTCAAGTCATTTTGCTCCGCATTCAACATCAAGGTTTTCTTTGCCTCTCCTGGTCATCCTCAGGCCAACGGGCAGGTCGAGGCTGTCAACAAGACCATTAAACATACCTTGAAGACCAAGCTTGATGCAAAGAAGGAAAAATGGTCTGACCTCCTACCCGAAGTTTTATGGTCCTACCGGACGACTTGTCGATCCTCGACCGGGGAAACCCCATTTTCTTTGGCCTTTGCTTCTGAAGCCGTCATCCCAGTTGAGGTCGGACTTGCCTCTTACCGCCTCGACACATTTCGACCTGAGCAAAATGCTGACCAGCTAGCCCTCAGTCTCGACCTAGCTGAAGAGCATCGGGCCCAGGTTGAGCTACACAAGTATGCCTACCAGCAACGGGTCACTCGGTACTACAACTCTAAAGTTAAGCCTCGCCACTTCCGAGTGGGGGACTGGGTCCTGCACAGCACTACCTTGGCCAAAACGGGTGCTCTGAAACCTAACTGGGAAAGACCATATGAACTCATTGAAGTCGTCCGTCCGGGCACATACAGGCTCCGCGCCACAATCGGCAAGGAACTCGGCCACCCTTGGCATGCCGAGCACCTCCGCTACTTTTACAAGTAAACACATCTTGTACCCCCCGGGGACTTTTTTCAATTTCATCTAACTTATCACTTTAATAAATGAATGTCCTATCACGGACACCCTTTTTCTTCATTTTCATTCAAAGTGTTGATTGTTGGTATGGACCTCCGGGCCATCATACATCCGACCTTACCCATATCCATACCATGCATTCAAGGGAAGCTAAGTACCATGCATTCAAGGGCGGTTATGGAGAATGCATTCAAGGGAAACTAAGTACCATGCATTCAAGAAAATTCCACAATACCATGTATTAAAAAGAAGGGCATCCTCCCCATAACGAGTCGGACACTCTCCAAATCATGCAAATATCATTAAGTACAAACTTAATAATTAAAAGAGTTTGCAAGTTGGTACGGGCCACATCCGACCCGACCATATAACTCAAACAAAAATAGGGCGATGGTCCGCCCACCCCTGCCCTCGGGCCATGTTTGCTTCAAACATTTATTTGGGATCCGCCCACCCCTGCCCCTGGGCCATGTTTGCTTCAAACATTTATTTGGGATCCTCCCCCCATGTCATGCTCCCCACCTGTGGATGCTCCATCCTCGTGCTCTACCTCCTGGGTACCTTCCTCCGGGACGTTGACATGCCCATCATTACCAGCCCCTAGCAGACCACGCACGCGGTCCCAGTCAAAATCAGGGCACATCTCCTCGAGCTCTAATTTGCAATCGCCAAAGCCCATTGCATAGCCGCTGTTATACTCGTTGTCCAACTCCTGCTTGGCTTGGCTCAGCTCTTGCCCGCACTGTTCTAACTCTTGCTTAGCCTGGTCCGCCTCCTTCCTGGCCTGCAGTAACTCGGCCTGCAACGCATTGTTCTGCCCGACCAAGGTACTGACCTTCTCCTTGGCTGAGAGCGCTCTGTCCTTCCATACCACGAAGCTCGACATCTTGTCCTTCATCTTCTCCACCGTGGCAAGGACACTAACATGTGCCTGATAAGTGAAATACAGTGGCTGGCAGGTCGAATGTCACAACAATGTTATCACATGCTATAAAGTTTTAACTTTGGACATCTCATCATGATATACCACCCTTCCTTACCTGGGATTGCTCGGAAAAGGCCCGCTGTAGAACAGATAGAGGCTCAGCACCATCGCCGATCACCCGGTCATCCCTCCCCTTCTTCAGCGACCCACCAAAATCTGTCACCGTCTGCCTTACCAGACGATCCTCCTCTGGGACTGGGTCAGGCACATTAGCTGCCCTCTTGCCCTTTCTCCCGTGCTCGGCCACGTCCACTCTAGTCTTCCTTTTCCTCCCAGGAGAAGTTACCTTCGGAACAACGGTGTTGGTAGACCCACTATGCCTCATACCCCCAGGCACCGGCGCACCTCTACTTGTATTCCCTTGGGACAAGCCACTCCCGGCCAATAACGCCCCCATCATCAGCCTCCTCTAGGAAGGCGGGGCAGGACCAACTAGTCTACTTGTCTTTTTCGTATTGGTCGTCTTCACTATAAGACAACAAAATCGATGAGCACAAGTTATTTTTTCATCAACCAATACTTCAAGAGGAAAAGCACAGAAAATCACCTGGGGCTCCAAAGCCGTACTTGGTCAACTTTTCAGGAGACAGGAGGTATGCAGCGCTCAATTTTCGGGCGGGTCAACTAAGCACCCTCCGCACCTCTTCCACACTCTCTTCAGACAATGGCAGTCTCTCTCACTCATCTCCTGCAAAAACAAACAACCAAACATTACTATTAGTATAAGCACAACATCAGCTAATAATCCAAGTGTACATAGACCAATGCATCGGCTCAAACAGACAACCTATTATGTGGAAATTCGTCAGCACTCTATTAATGGTCATCCTCTCACTCCGGCTGAATTCCCAGGCTCCACTCGCAAAAAACCATTTTTTCTTCCACTCCTTATGGGCGTCTGGGTGGCCTACCTGTATTTGGCGAGTCGTACCATCGGTGAACTACCCGTTTGCCAACTGCGAGCAGTACACCCACCCTCGCAAATTGGGGCTCGACTTAATTTCAAACAAGTTCGAGAATTGAGCCATACTCGGGGCACCATACCCCTCATCTCGGAACAATACATACAACCCAATTAATGTTCTCCAACTATTGGGTGTTAGTTGAGCTGGCGCAATTCCTAACCTCCTTAACATATATTGGAAGTAGGGATGGAGAGGAAGTCTAAACCCATGGTGAAAACTTTTGACAAAACACAAAATATGCCCCTCCGGAAGGTCACTCAAAACATCACTCTCTCCCGGGAGGCTCAGACAGATGTAATCGGGAATTTGGAACTCCACTCTCAATTTTTCAAGCTCCTCCTCTTTCATCCTATTCTCACACAGCCCATCCACGGACCAATATGTCCTAGGTACCCTGTGCCTACCCACATCACCACCACTTGGGGGCGTTTCTCTATCATCACTGTCCTCACTACCAGTGTCTTTCCCTTCACTTTCCCTCACCATGGACAGGTTCTCTTGGACAGTTTTGAGCACTTTGCCCCCCCCCATGTTTCCACACCCCATCCGGGGTCGGGGCACACTTGGCCTAGTTGGTGTCCCATTATTTGTAGACGCCTGGTCGGACTCTCCATCATCCATAGAATTGTCCTCCCTTAACGAATCGTCGGAAGAAACCATGGAATGTCCGACCCCAGCACACCTGCCCATCCAAGACAACACCATGGACATATTAGATCACTACTGGTTTCCCACCCCTCATATGTGCTCTTCCACCCCCAAATTTACAACATTCACCCTATTACTTTCCCATGTTCAGCCACCAATCATGCACATACCAATATTCACAAAATCAATTCATGAGGAAGAGCAATAACAACCAAAGCCTTACCAGTATTTCGCGGCTTCAACAGCTCAGATGGGTTCCGACCCACTAATCTTGTTTCCTATGTACCTGGCCAAAAACACAACAACACCCAATAAATTACAAAGTCCAAAAATGAAGGCGTGTGGCGTACCCAGTGCTCGGCAAGGTTCATACCCACCTGCACCTCCACCTGCCTCTACTCACATTATCCACAAATTCACATTCAGAATTCCAAGGTCCGCCTCCGGCTGGACGACCACAATTTCTCACAGTTCTCAATTTTCCAAGGCAAAATCGACAAATCAATTGGGTAGGAAGAATTTTGAATTGCTTACCTCAAAACACCCGAAACAAACACCCGCCCCCTGCGCGATCTGAGCAACCCGACCTGAGCCAGCAGAGCAGCTACCCCTCCGACCCGAGCAGCCAAGGGCTTCCCTGCTCCGCGACGATCCGACCCGACCAGCCCCCCCCTCCGGGCCCTCCTGCGCAACTCGAGCCGCCCACTGCGAACTAGCTCCCCCGCGCCGATCCGACCCAACAACTCCACCCCAAGCCTCCTGCGCCGATCTGAGCAACACAGCTCCGGCCCGAGCGCCCTGCGCAGCGCCTCCGCGCCGAGCCAAGCCGCCCTCTGTGCAGCGCCTCCGCGCCGAGCCGAGCCGCCCCCTACGCAGCACCCCCACGCCGCACACCCGAGCCGATCCGAGCAGAGCAGCCCCTTGTTTCGACCCGAACAGCACCGCGCTTGCCCGTCGCTTCCGCCCCGAGCCCAGACCCTCCGAGCTCCGACCCGAGCCTCCACCTCCAACCCGAGCAGCCCCTCACTTTTTTGGATCCAAGCCTTGCCCTCCCTTCCGCCCCTCACAGATCACTCTTTACACAAAAAAAAAAAAAAAAAAAGGGCAGCCCTAAATTCGGTTATCAAAAACAAAAGGGGGGGCAGCTCTATATTGAGTTATTTTTAAAAAAAAAAAAAAGAGGGGGGGGGGGGGCAGCTCTCTCTCTCCTACAATGGTCACAAAAAAAAAATATATAAAAAAAGGGGGGGATAGATGAGGGTGTGGAATCTTTATATTTGGGCTCTACCATTTAATTCCAGATTTTCATAACATCCCACCATTAAATTGGAAGGGATTTGCTGAGATTTTGCGAAGCGTCTACTGCTCGGAATATAGAGCGATCAAATTCAAAATTCACAATTCAAAAAAAAAAAAAAAAAAAAAAAAACACTTTTATATCTAACCCTCCAAGCTTTCCTACAGTACAGCTTTTCTTGCTTAGGAACTCGAGGGACTTCTGGACAGTATCTTAAGCAGGAACAAGTATGTGGACACTTGTCGTTTTGCTCGGACTTCTTTGTATACAAAGTTCCCAACCAAGAAGTATCTTTTGCTTGGAAACTTGGGGGACTTCTGTTCGTATGACTAATCATCTGGGCATAACGACAAGTCACAGAAGGCTTAACATCATGTCGTTTGGGCCTAGGCCCAAAGGATAAGCCCCTCCTAAGTTCTTGAGCTCCGACTTCTTAGGCCCAAAGACGAAGCCTTTCCTGGGCTCCTGGGCTCCTAACCCCTGACCTCTTAGGCTCCGGCCCCCTAGGCTCTGGCCTCCCAGGCTCCGACCTCCTAGGTCCTGACCTCCCAGGTTTCGGCCTCTCCAACTCCAGCCTCCTAGGTCTCGACCCGTGTCGACTCATTCGGATCCACGAGACAGGTGACACGTGGCGCTCCTATAGTGCGAGTCATTACAAGTGACACGTGTCATCACCGGATTGGTTGACACTCTTTCAAAAGTACTATAAAAGAGGTACTTTCTTGTCACAAAAGGACAATTCAATCAATATTATACTATTCACTCACTCTGCTCACAGATTCTCTGAACACTGACTTGAGCGTCGGAGGAGCTTCGGCCGGTACCACACCGGTGCCCTTCCTGCTCACTTTTGTGTGCTTGCGCAGGGTGCTTTGGATATTATAACTTCTCCACTATTCACTAGTCGAACCCAGCTACCCGTTCCTACCCCACTTCGACGTGTCATCCACTCAGTGGTAGGTCAACTGGTCCACGTGGTTTGACTCGACGTTGACTGCTTTACCATTTTTCAGCATCAACAATTCACATGTGGTATTCGAGTATATGTGAATCCATACACTGACTTGTGTTGTGTTTACCATGTTTTTTACATTTCAAACATTAAAAAATACCAAACAACTTGAAATATAGAATTTATAATTTGGGTAATAAAATTAAAATTCCAAATATATTCAATATTGATCTTATATTAAAGATCTCTTTAAAATAAAATCAATGGTATAATTTTTATAAATATTGTTATAAATTATAACTTAATCATCACTTAATCTACATTAGGCTTAATTTAATTAGGTATAACTGTATTACTATCAGTTATGATTCTCAACACCACTGCAGCTTCAGCACATATGACTATCACTCTTATATCACAAAATCACTTTTCAGGCCATGTATTACTCTCATTCTCACTTTCACCACTGTGGATAGTCTTATGTGTGCAACTCTTCACTATTAGCTTGTATTAATTGTATTGCTATAAAATTATGGGCCAAATACAAAAAAGTTAATAAAAAGTTTCAATATTATAAATAGGTCAAGGAACCTTTTCAAAATACTATTATAGTCAATATTGACTAAAATGTAATAAACCAAATTACAAACTATGCAAAAGAGGACATAACATTACAAGAAAGGAAAATTTCATTAAATAGCCCTTTTTAATACAACAATATCTTTTCTAACCCTTCCTTCACATCTTTATTTTTTTTATAGATCTTTGGTCAATTTTCGGTCAAAAATACCCTCATATATAAGTCATATGTAGATAGTGTCTGTGTGTTCACAACACTGTCGACCTTCACCCCTAAGAGCAGCCATTATCTCCGATCAACAACCAATAGCCATTAACCCTATGCTCGCAACCATTCTCCGATCAAATACTTTATCCGATCAATATTCCTCGATCAAAGACCTTTATTCGATCAATATTCTCCGATCAAAGACCTTTGTCCGATCAATAGCCATTCTCGCAATGTCCATCTTCGATATAGCAATATCGAAGGCCCAAGTCTTGCAGAGCAACAGAGCCCATTAACATCGATGAAAGATCCATTACACCTAGGTATGATTTGATCTGAAAACGATTTAGGTATCCGTTCCATGGGGGTTATTCATTAATAAGGTCACTGATTAAACCATATGTATGTCCAATTTTTTAGGGTTTATGAGAGAACTTTTTCCATAATGAAATTTTTTAGGGTTTATGAGAGAATGTGTGTTTACAAAAGTTTATCCAGAATTTTGCGAAATAATGTGGGTTTACAAAATCCTGGACTGTGTGTTTACATTATTTACAAAAGAATTTGTTTCCAGAATTTTTGACTATAGGTTTACAAAAGAATTTGTGTTTAGAAATTTTTTGAAATAAATTAGCAATACAGAATTTTGTCCAGTTGATTTTGTATTTACAAAAGAATGTGCTATAGCAAAATGAGATTCATTGTGGGACGTTTGAATCTATTGCGGGCTGCAGCACCAAGTATGCCAAGTGTTGCAGCACCAATTTAGTATGCCAGGTGCTGCAACACCTTACAACCAGTATCTGGACTTGTATATGAAAATGGCCTTTTTTACTTAGGGCTTTAAATTGTCTACACATGTTTCACTTTTCCATTAATTGACATTTGCTTTATAATCTGGAAACCTTTTGCAGGACATGGATGGGGGCATAAGGTATAAGCTTAAGCACAAATGCCCCCCACACCAGGTGAGGATGTCGTGTAGGTTAGTGATCAACGAGTGCTTAGGGAACATAAGGAGCGTGTTCAGCCAGCATCAGCTGGAATAGTTCAGGACCATCTGTTTTGGTCACTTCCTCGAGGTCGAGGACAAACTTAAATTCAGTGGACAACTATTGTAACGCCCCGATCCTCGGGCCCATAAAAACACCGAAACATCAACTTTTTAAATCTGTTTTCTCTTTCTTTTGAGCCATGCACATAAATATAAATAAATAAATTTCTTTCAAATAAAACATTTATGTAAAACCTCTGTATAAAAACATTTAAACAAAACAAAGTGGGTCCCATTGCGTCGACTTCTCTTTACTGCCTCCTCAGCCTGCTTAACCTGCAAAAACTCAAATAACCACACTGCACCATATCCATGGTACACCGGGTCATTCAAACAAACAACCCGGTAAGCTCACTAGAATTCGTATGAGTGAAATGACTTAAACAAATAACCTCAATAATTTCTTCAATTTTCATACTCAAAAGTAATCCACAATAATAACCAAAATTTACTCAATCACATAATAATTTCATCACCAATCATCCAAGCATCAAGATAAATCATAAATCCTCGTATTCAAATCAAATCTCATTAATAAATAATAATAATCATTCTGCAATTTAAATGCATAATCGTCAACTATTAACCTTAACCTCAAATCATTCACATCCTAATCAACAACCTCAATGCATAATCATCATCAATTCCATCCTCAAGATTCAAGCCTAGATTTTACCAAGTCCTAGCAAACAATGCAATACAAGCACACAATACAAATAATCATCTATCTAATTTCATTCACATCGCTTTTTGAAAATCCCCCAGTTTTAAAACCATTTCTCAAATCCATTTTTAAATCATCTCCAAAACTGTAAATCTCACTCCACACTAGTACCCGGGGAACTGATGGTCATACACTGAGGTAATTAAGCTCGTCACATCTCGTGCATAGGCACAAGCAAGCAGATAAGCTCGCCACTTCCTGTGCAGAGTGATCTCGATGCACGGGCAGGCAAGTAAGCTCGCACAACCTCAATCACAGCATTCTTGAAACTAACTCATAACTTTTGATTGTTTAAAAAATATATATATTAATGTCCCTTGTATTTCTTTTCAGATTCACCTCTACATATGCTTCATCATCCACACTTGCTGTGAGAAAATTTATTCCTAAAACATTTATAAAACAAGGTCCACTCACTATTTACTCCGAACTATGCCGAATCCTTTCCGAAGTTGATTCCTACTCACGACCCCTCACTTGTTTGTCACTCAAATTATACCCACTTCCTCAATAATTAATTTGATCATTTTGTATAATAACTGCCTAATCATCATTTATTTATCTCGACAATAAACATTCCTTCTCTAATTCAGCAATTATCCTCAGAGCAACTCTATAATTCCCAATTAATTTCTTAGCCTCAAATCCTTGTCAATTCATTCTCATGATTCAAATCCTACACTTACCTTCTCTAACATATAACAGTAAACACACAAAACAGACAATTCACTAACAGTACTTCACAATATAACTAGATAAGTCTCACTCACAGTTTAACCACGTGAAATGACTGAAATGCCCTTCATGGCGCCATTGCTCGAATCTCCAATTCAGCAGCATAATGGCATCGGGAATGAGATTTCACGAGCCCGTATACTTGTTAAGACCAGACAACCAACAATTTCACAAACCAGAAATACAAATGGCTGCTAAACGACTGAAACGGGCGGCCGCCACCACACACGGTGGCTGCCCGACTTAGAACAGTACACAAAACACACAGAAACTCACCCACGGGCTTTGGGTGACTGGCCAGAGGCCAAAAATCAATAATTCAAGTCATCGGCACGGCCAAATGCCCGTAATTCTTAAACCGTAACTTGGATTTACGCGTGCTTCGTGTCTACGAACTCGTGGACTCGAGACCTATCCAACGTAGCCAAAGTCAAAGACGAAAGCCCACTAGTTTTAAAGGTCAACTTTGGGTCAAGCCCAATTATAAACATTAATTTAAAAATAAACATTTTAAAAAAACTATAACTCTCCAGCAATTCATGTAAAAACAAGATAAATTATAAAGGAAAATTTGAATTTTCTAGGATTTTACAACTATTGCACTTGCTGCTGCTTCGCCAGGGGCACAACGAAGATGACCAAGGTGAAGGCATGGTGATTATGCTGTCCAACAGCCAGGTGGCGAGGTTTGGCAAGAAGGAGTTTGCCCTTATCACCGGCCTTCGCTTTGGCAAGAAACCACTAATTAAGTTCAGTCCTAGTGGAAGCGTGGACTAGATGGACATCAGTTCTAGGCTAAACGCAACATATTTCAAGAAGAGGAAACACGTTACCAGAGGGGATTTAGAACTGGTGTTTATGTCTTGCCAGAACAATGAAGACATATATTGTTTGGGAATAGGTTAGTAGTGAATGTTCACTTGTTGTGTGCAATGTGAAACAAAGGCTAGTAGTGAATAGGTTTGGTTTAGCTTTGATTGCTTGCATCTTGATAGTAGCTGATAGTTCACTTGCATGGTAAAACATAAACATACACACATGCACAGTGTATATATATATATATATAGGCTCGATCAGGTGCGGACGTTCGCACCCTACACCTGAATAAAATTATATATATATATATACACAAACAGACACACCGCAGAGAAGTTGTCATTTTTGTGTGTAATGTGAAACAAGTCTAGTAGTGAATAGTGAATAGGTTTGGTTCTGCTTTAGTTGCTTCCAAAAATCACAGTAGCTGTGCCATAGTGTTTGGTTTCTAAATTGTGAAAAACCCTACTTATTTTCGCCAAATAAAGGTTCATAATGTGCCACAGTGTTTGTTTGATATTATGAGTTCATTGTGTGTTTGTCATACACTGGTACACAGATACTGACACAAAACTTATGCACCTGCGCAGATCCAAAAATAAATGGCACCAAAAAAGACACAGATAGAGTGAGGACGAAATGACACTTAAAAAGGCCCAATATCAGTGCAACTTGCAGGGGTTCTTTAAACAAATTGAGAGAATTAGAGATGATCTTTCTAAAGATCAACTTGATTTGTTGAAGAAGACACACTTTTGGCCACTTATTGGGCCATTTTACTTTGGGAGAATGGATAAGTTACATTGCATGAAGTCTGAAGATGATCTTTTAGAGTTGCTAAAAGCTTACGATGTTCAATCTGAAACTTTCAGATTTAGAAGTAAAGACATGAAAATCACACCAAAGGATGTGTCTAGAATATTTGGATTCAAAGAGGAGCGTCGTAAGCCAAGAATAACTCAGACTCTTTCAAGGTACACAGATGGCAAGAGAAAACTTTTGGAATCAAAACATGCATGACCATCAAAGAAAAAAGTGGAAGAACAATTGCAGGAAGCACTACAAGCAGCTAAAAAATATGAAGCAAAAGAAAGAAACTAATAGAGAAGATCGAAGAAGAGAAAGACCAAGACAGAAAAGTTGTACGATTGATAATCATAGATCTAATGACCACTGTCCTCTTTCTGAATTTTGCCAGCTCACTTGACTGGACTTTTATCAAATGTTGCAATGGCTTGGAGAAGCTGTTCGAATATTCATGGTAAAAGTTGTAGCTTTCTACCCCCATAAGTCAATCAATAGCAAAGCTAAAGAAAGGGGAATCCAAAAAGATTCCCTTAGAAATGTTGTTGGGGCTACGATACTAATATTGATGAGTAAAACCAAATAGATAAATTTAGAAACATATTAGATACTGTTGAACATATACTAATGATTTCCTTTTGGTTATGCAGTACAAAATTTGTGAGATGATGACTCTAGTCAAAGAAAAAGTGGGATTTGAAAACCAAAAGCCAAGTATGGTAAAGTGGATCCTGCAGGATCTAAATTCAAAGTTTGTACAAGTAGGACTTCCAAATCTTGAGGTAAAACAAAAACAGACACACATGCACACAAATTTGTGAGATGATGACTCTAGTCAAAGAAAAAGTGGGATTTGAAAACCAAAAGCCAAGTATGGTAAAGTGGAGCCTGCAGGATCTAAATTCAAAGTTTGTACAAGTAGGGCTTCCAAATCTTGAGGTAAAACAAAAACAGACACACATGCACAGTGTCTATAAATATACATATTTATACACAAACATATAAATGTATACTTTTCTATACTAAGTTATTAAACATATAAATGGGTTCAAACACAGGAATATATAAAGAAGGACTGCACAACAACAATTGAAGTTGAAAGTGATATGAATGAAAATGAAAATGAAGAAGCAACAAGTGAGGAAGGTGATGAAGGAGGTGATGATACTGAAGAAGAAAGCAACAAGGATGAGGCTGATGATGACGACGATGATGATGAGTATGACCATGACTGTCAAAACATGGAACTTTTTGCATCAGACCCAGTGTCACCACATTTTGTAAGTATTCTTAAACAGTGGCTACTTGACAGTGTGCACTTCTAAATTCAAGTTTTGCTGGAATAACAGTTAGAGAAAAAATTTAAAAACTCTTTTTTTGCAATTTTACAGGTGAAAGAAAGAGACCCAAGTGTCTCAGACCAAGCGTCAGAATACCATTCACTTGAAGAGTGTGAAGCACAAGACATTAAGATGGTTCACTATGATACGTGCAACTTGTTCAAAAAAATACTTGAAGAAGAACAAAGAATTATACCCAGATTGGGAATGCCCCAGCGAAGTTAAAACGTGGTTGGATCATAGTGACCTAAATAAAGATTGCAACATAGATGATTTATGGGAATTGTTGATCAACTCAACCACTAAAGCACAAAGTTACAAGGAAAAAGAAAGGAAAGGAAAGGCAAAGATGCCTATCCAAAATGAAACTGCAAAAAATGAAAGAAACAAAATGCTTCGGTCTTTACATGAAGAGATTTACGTGCTGATTACACAACGAGACTCGGCTATTATTGAGCTGTAGAAAATAAAAGAAAGAAATGAAATGATAGAACAAGAAAACAGTGAATTGCGTTTGCACAGGTTTACAGTGTATCAAGAGGCCCTAGATGAAATTGTTGTGCTGAATATTGAGAAGAGAAGAGCACTCCAAGAAGTGGAAAATCTGAAAATAAAAATTGAAGAGTTGGAATCTTTACTAAAGCAGAATGCTCATTTGAAATCCAAAGTAAATCTGACGTAAGAAGAAAAGCAAAAAGACAGAGAGTGAGGATGAAATGACACCTAAGAAGGCCCAATACCGGTGCAACTTACCTGGGTTCTTTAAACAAATTGAGAAAATTAGAGATGATCTTTCTAAAGAGTTGGAGACGTTGTTTGACTATTCATGGTAAAAATTGTAGCTTTCTACCTCCACAAGTCGATCAAGAGCAAAGCTGAAAAAAAGAGGAATCCAAAAGATTCTCTTGGAAATGTTCGCGGGGCTACAATATTGATCTTGGTGAGTAAAAACAAATAAATGAAATTTAGAAAAATTCACATACTACTGAACATATACTAATGATTTCCTTTTAGTTTATGCAGTACAAACTTTATGAGATGATGACTCTAGTCAAAGAAAAAGTGGGATTCGAAAACTAAAGCCAAGTATGGTAAAGTGGAGCTTGAGGGATCTAAATTCAAAGTTTGTACAAGTAGGGCTTCCAAATTTTGAGGTAAAACAAAAACAGACACACATGCACAGTGTTTGTGTATATATATATAAGGGAAAACTGCAATTTAGTACTTCAAGTTTGCCTCGTATTGCAAGTTGGTACTCCCAGTTCAACTTTTTGGCAATTACATACCTCCGATAAATTTTTCATCCAAAACTCTGTTAAGTGATGATGTGGCGATGACGAAGTGCACAGGTGGCGTTGAAAAATAGCCACGTGGCAAATTAACATAAATTATAAGAAAAAAAAAACATTTTTTCATAAATTAAAGAATTTAAAATTAACATAAATTATAAGAAAAAAAAAACATTTTTTTCTTTCTTCTTCTTCTATTTCTTGTTTGCAACTCTCTCCCAATCTCCAAAAAAAATATGTTCTTTGTTCTTTCTTGTTCTTCTTGTTCAGCTATTAAATTAAAAAAAAACCCACCTCCTTTGCAAATCGCAGGACCTGGTTAGGCAACAGTTTAGGCTTGACGATCCCGATGTAGAGGAAGCTGGAGGGCGGCGCACACAAAGATGAATCGTCGTGGAACCTCTGGGAATTGAGGTCGCCGCCGCCATTGACAAGCTTCTGGGACTTGGAGGGGTGTTTGACGTGGTGGCAGTATAGGAAGAATGCGAGGTCGAAGAGCATGCTGAACGTGACAATGCCGACGGAGATGGCAATGGCGACTTTCTTGGTGGGTTTGGTTGGCTCGATGCTTGTGGGAACGATACGGTGGTTCCATTGACTGGTAGTGCGGGGTTGATTCTTCATACATGCACATGATTGTCTTATGCTCACAGTTTATCCAAATGAATTGACAATATAGACTTCCAATGAAGGTTTAGTCTCATAAATTTCAGAAAGTCAATGCATCAGGATAAAGATACCACATGGCTCCCACCACTTGTACCACTATCCTTTTCTAAATTCATTCAAGTCTCAATACTCTATCTCTCTCTCTCTGTGAACATTTTTCTTATTATATATTGTTCTTTTTGTTTTTTTTACAGGATTGAATTCATCATGAAGAGTCATTCTTTCTCTTTCTGATTCTTCTCTGTTTGGAAAGACACAAATTCGAAGACAGAGAAAAAAGAAAGTGTGAGTGAGTGGGAGGGAGAGATTGGGAGAGAGTTGCAGACAAGATATAGAAGAAAGAAAAAAGTGTTTTTTATTTTATTTTTTATGATTTATTTTTATTTTAAAATATTTTATTATTTATTTGCCACATGTCTATTTTTCAACGCCACCTATGCGCCACCTGTGCACTTTGTCATCACCACATCATCACTTAATAGAGTTTTGGACGGAGGATTTAACGGAGGTATGTAATTGCCAAAAAAATGAAGATGGGGGGTATGAGATCGTTGAAAATTAAATTGAGAGTACCAACTTGCAATACGAGGCAAACTTGAGGTACTAAATTGCAGTTTGCCCTATATATAACTATATATATATATATACACAAACATATAAGGGCTTGTTTGGTATGTCAGACTGTACTGACTAATTTCTGTCGAATAGTATTAATCTATTTCGGAGAGTACTGACTGTTTATCCAGAATATTATCAGGCGTTTGGTACTGTTCCGGATAAACAGTCTGACTAAGTTATACTGTGTTTGGTGCTCCATCGGATAGCAGCGAATCAGACTATTTTTTTTAATTCTTTAATAACTTAGTGAAAATTGAAATTCATATGACACATTATTTTTGGCAAGATTCATATGACAAGAAATTTTTGTTTCTTTTGTTTTTGCCAAGATTTATAGGACAAGAGGACATGAACTAACCCTTTTTGAAGAAAAACTAAACCCTATTTGAAGGAAAAATCATAACATAATTCCCATAAAAATGTAATAAATCTATTAAATAAATCTAAAAGAAAATGAAAAATAATTAAACAAGAAGAAATTGGTTATGGTCAGGACCTAATTAAACAAATATATATTAAAAAAATAAGAAAGGAATCAGCAAGCTTATATTGATGGACTTGAACAATTTTGTATCATTATAGGCCGTCCTAATGATTCAACCATGTCTTTTTATCTCATTCAAAGAGCAAAATTGCTTTCGACCCAAGAAAAAAATATGCTCTCTTCATTAATTAGCAAAGACTCAAGGGAATTTGCTACCATGTTGTGGTTTATGAGAAAAGAACAGAGAAGAAGCATATTGAGAAAGAAAGAAAGAAAGAGGGAGAGAGAGAGAGAGAGAGAGAGAGAGAGAGAGAGAGAGAGAGAGAGAGATGGATACCTGGAGAATAGTGAAGAGAATAACTTGTGGAGAAGATAGTAGAGAAGAACCTTAGGGAGAAAAAGATGAAAAGAGCGTCTGCTGGATTTCACGTAGAAAGCGTGTTTTTATTTTCCCAAGTCTTTATAAATAAGCATGTATTATCTAATCCGGCCTGGGTGTATGAGTTGTGTTAGTTAGTCAGATAAGAATAGTATTAAAAGCCCAGTCCGGTTTACATAGTCAGATAATTAAATAATACAAGTTGACACCAAACAACTGATATGGACTATTTACTCCTATCCATAGTCTAATACGGTGTACCAAACATGCCCTAAATGTATACTTTTCTACACTAAGTTACTGAAAACATATTATTGTTATTTTTTAAATTCGATTCCACAAGACTTTATCAAGGATGACAAGAAAAAAAAAAGACAAGCCAAGATGATGATGATCAAGAAGACAGTGTAAATGGCATAGATCAAGATGGTAGAGATGATAATGATGATGATGATGATGATGATGTTGATCAACAAAATGGCAGCAATGAAACAGATTATCCAAGAAAAAACTTAGCAGACTATGTAAGTTTATATAAAATTAGAAGTTCAATTAAGCTAATAACTGTCGAACAGCTACAGATACCAAACATAACAAAGTTGAAAACTTAAATTTCGCAAGTGAATGAGCTGAAAGAAAAGCAAGAACAAGAAAATGATAAAAACAAAGAAAAGAAAAGAAGAAAGCAGATACTGACATAGATGATTGGTGATGAGATATACAAGTCTTTCAAAGACTATGTGAAGAACCATCTACAATCACATCCACATTGGGAATGCCCAACACCAATTTCTTATTGGCTGCAAAAGATCGAGTGATGAATATGATGACAAAGTGGATGAGTTGTGGGATATGTTAATCACTGTAGTGAATGATGCCCAAGAATACAAGGAGAAACAAAGATAAACTACTAGAAGTCAAAAAGCTTACAGAAAGAGTAACAATCTTGGAAAGCCAGCAAATGAGAAGAAGTCCAAACATTGATGCATATGTGCAGATGGATGATATAAATGTTGAAGTGATCGAAAGACACCAATGAGAAGGAGGAAAACAGTGAGGGGGACAAAAGTACTATTTTTTATTGAATATATAAATATATGTATATTAGACATTGAATAAGTGAAACATTCTTGGAAATTTAATATGTTCTTATAAAAAAAACATTTATTCGTGTATGCAGAAACATACATTGTCCAACAGTCACCGAAAAGTGACTTGCACAGGGAGGCGAAAATGTTCAAGAAGAGAATGACGTTCGTGAAAGTGGCAAGGGAGACTTTAGCTCAAATTCAAATACCAAAAGAAGAAGGTCAGCAACAAGATGACAACGCATTTGAAGAACAAAACCAAACTCTCCAAGAAGAAGGTAAACATTCAAAAATTGGTCAAAAGAGAAAGAGCCATCCACCAATGACATCAACAACAAAGAGACTAAAATCAAAAAGCAGAAGGGAGCTTAAGGACCCATAATATAAGTAAAATTTGAAGGGAATGAAAACAAAGAAGGGTGCAAAGCCAATTACTATAGCAGAGCCGCTACAGTAAGTACCAATGGAGCAAACAGATCAAGTTGCTGATCATTAATTTTACAGTAAGTACCAATGGAGACTGTTGTCATCCATTTTGCAGATCTCGAATGTCCTGTAAAAAGGAAGAAAAAAAAATTAAGGTGAAAAAGCAAGCCGGTCTTTGCAAACATGTTGCGAGATCATCAACAAATAATTGAAGATTTCATGCTGAATGAATATGATCGAGTAAGTAAAGTTTAAATAAGATATATTGCAAACTTAAAATTCGCATTGAAATAGTAACTGTCCAACATTTACTGTTAACAAAAAACATTATTTCCCTTTTGTACAGCTTAACATTGTTGAAGTTGACGGATGAAAGCATTAAAAACAGTGAAGTTGAAGCTATAGTCTTGGAAAGTGCACTTAAACAAAATGTGAGCACAACCAAAAACTTATTCTCTCAATGAAATTCAAAAATATATTACATACACTATGCAACAGATACTGACACAAAACTATACACTGTGCAACATATCGTTAATGTTTTCATAAGTTTGGAAGAAGAAAAATGGATACAAAAGCAGATACGAGCACCACTATACTTCAACACATGAATTGCGGTAATCATTTATCTTAATCTACATACTATATTACTAATACATGTGAACTAATCATCAATATTAATGATAACAGGAACACACCAAAGAAGATGAAAAAGCAGCGCGGCTGACAATGAATGTATACAAGCCACACTGGAAGCATTTTGGAAAGAGCACAATGATATTTTTCCCAATAATTTCAGGAGACGCTGCATACTACAATCTTCTTGTCCTCAACAAGGATACTTGAACATGGACATTGTATGATCCATTAAGGAAACTTGCTCAAAGGGATGCTCAAAATTGTCGCAACATAGGGATGAAAATTGTAAGTCACTGCTTCCTACAAATTCTCTAAAACTTTCAAAACACAACATGAACTAATCACACACATGTACTGTGGCATGGTTCACTTTTTAGGAGATTGTGAAATCAGTGACTGTGCAATAGTGTTTGGTTTCTGAATTTTGAACAACTCTTGTCATTTTTCCCAAGTTGAATGACTAACTTATACTTGTTTTTATGCAGTTTTACATTGTTGGAAACTGGATGTCTGACTTGAAGAAAAATGCAGAAGCATTATTCAAAGCATGAAAAAGAGAAATTCCACAAATAAAGCGCAAGGAAATTAAGTATGTGGTCAAAGAGATGGATGAAGATGAAAAGAGTACTATTGAGTGGATAAAAAAAATGACATCAACTTTAAATTGATGTTTGACGGTGAATCCGCACAACAAAGAGATGGATCGTAAGTATACCAACTTTCAAAAAACATAATATAAGTGCGTTGATTATAACTGACCAAAACTTACTTTTTATTTAATTTCAGGAATGACTGTGAAATCTTCATACTGCACTACATGACAAAGCTTGCAAATGGAAACAAAATTCCATCTAATTTGACAGATGAGTACATACTTAGTCTCAGAGTAACATTGCTTCATGACATCATCAACCATCCGGAAAGTTGGAGCTCGAAGAAGACAAAACAAGTTCAAGCATAAGCAAACATATCAGAAACAGACTTCCTAATATAAAAAATGAAAAAATAGTGGGTTTCAATTGCACATTGAACAAGTTCAAAGTTTTTTCCTCTTTCAGTTTCAGTACTTTACGTATTTTCCAGTCATGTTTAAGTACTTTAAGTTCTTGATTCACACAAACAAGTGACAGTTTCTATTTAGCAAAATTAAATTATCAATTTTATATGTTTTCGTTTATTTAAAATTTGATGACTGTGCCACAGTGTTTACTTTCAGAAATTTTGAAACACTCTTCTTATTTTGCCAAAGTTCAGTGGCTTACTTATACATGTAATTCTGGTTTTGAAAAATCACAAAATGTATAACAATTTGCAATAAAAATAAAAAAAACTTATTGAGAGGGTTGCGGTGCAGCGGCACACTACTCTTTTAAGTGATTGAAAATTCGATAACTGTGCAACAATTGGGTTCTAGTGATTGCCTGACAATGTGCGAAAGAATGAATGATGAATATTTAGAACCAATTACTCAATGCAAACACTACCTACTTAGTGTTTGTCCAGCTTATGTTGTTTTAATGTTGAATGACTAAAATGGACTTAGCACAAGTAAGAAAAAAATGAGGTTAAAAAAGAAAAGAAAAATAAGAGGCAGTCATTCAGTACTACTTGATAGTGTGCAGACAGTGTGACAATGACTGACTTATTGAAAATTCACACACTGTGTGACAATGACCATTTGTACAAAAAAAAAAAAAACTTATTGAGAGTCTTAGGGTGGAGCGGCATGGTGCTCTGTTAGGTGATTAACAAATCGATGACTATGTAACAATATTTGGATTCTGAATTTTGAAAAAAAAAAAAGTAAAAAAAAAAATATAAAGAATAAACATAACCGTTCAGTAATTGCCAAACAATGTGCGAAAGAGTGAAAGATGAGATATGTGATTGAGAAACCAGTAGCTGTGCAACAATGTTTGGTTACTAAAATTGTTTGATAGTCTTGCGGTTCAGCGGCACGCTGCTCTTTCATATGATTGAATAAACCATGTGACCCTTCCCTCACTAAGCAAAGAATAGCATTTACCATTTCAACGAAAAAGGACCTTATTGAGAGCCTTAGGGTGCATCAGCATGCTACTCATATAGGTGATTGAGAAACCAGTAGTTGTGCAATAGTGTTTGGTTACTAAAAAAATTTCAGTCTTGCGGTGCAGCGGCACGCTGCTCTTTCATAGCATTGTCCAATTCAACGATAAAATACCTTATTGAGAACCTTAAGGTGTAATGGACGGTGCTCTTTTAAGTGATTGAGAAACCAGTAGCTGTGAAACAGTGTTTGGTTAATAAAATTGTTAATAATATGTATTTCAGTAATTATGTGATAGTGTACGTATTCATTTTGGATCCTCATAACAAGTAATGGACAAAACCATTAACAAAGCAACTTTATAACCAAAATGAGTTATAATAAAGCAAAATATTACTATTTCAAAATAAAATCCATAATCCAAAATGACAATCTTAAGTAACCATTCCAATTCTAAAAATTCAAATGACCAAAAACTAACAACTACTGAACAAAAAGCACAAGAAAACATCAAATGAGAGTTCTCATTGTACCGAAGATTCCAATTCTAACCATTCCAATCCTGATGTAGCAGTAGTGCCGAAGATTCCTATGAGAGTTCTCATTGTACCTCATCCTGTTGTTGTAGACTACATGGGTATATTGGCAGATATACACCACATCGTGCAGTCGGTTTCATTAGTTCGCAAGTATGAGTGTCGGTTTAGGGCACTAGCTTTTTAGCTTCCTGCTTACTTATTCTTGGAGGCTGATTGGGCAGCGAGGTTTGCCTTCGGGCTTGACGATTCGGTTTGCGAGTATATTCGTTGCCAATTTGTTCCGCTGACCTATGATAACATGGTCCAACGTGCTTTGGAGTGGGAGGTTATGCGTAATACAAGGGGAAAGGCCCCCATTGATCCGAATGCACCCGGACCATCCCACTGATTTGGACTTGACTTGTTTGACTTTTGCTACTTTCTGAGACTATGTTGTGTTGTAATTATTTCTGCTACACTTTGTGTTGTACGTGTTAGATTAGGCTGACCACCAAATTTTGTTAGCCTTCCTTCGATGATGACTCCTATAGTTTCGAGGGCGGAACTTATTTCAAGGGGGAAGGATGTGATACCCGGTGAAAGTTCACTCTGAATTTTTCTCATTTTACTTTAGGTCACACGTACCTTCTTTTGTTAGCTAGACGTGCCACTACTTTTGATTTTGTTGTAAACGTGACTCGTCTACTTTTGCTTATTGATGAAACTACCCTTGTCCTTGTTACCGTTACTTTTCATTTTATTTTCTTTTATTTTGTAGCTCGTGCCTTGTGAGTGAAGTGAGGATTAACAGTGACTAACCTCATAAGGGTAATTTAGTAATTTCACACCCGAAGCCCTTAAACCCGAGCTTAAGTGTGACACGTGGCAAGTGGGGGTCGGCTTCCCATTTGTTCGGAAGCCCATTTATTTTTCCTTAGAAGAAATTATTTGTTTTGGACTCTAGTAAGTAACTACAAGCCCACTATTAAATTGCCCAATCAATTGGAGCCTTAACTAGGCCCAACAACCTAGTATTAGCATTAAGTGAGGCCCAATTATTGCACCCAAGACAGCTGGGTTTATTTTATTTTAATTTGTTAGTTAATTTAAAACCCTATTTAAGACCAGCACAGCCCAAAAGCCTATTTTAAAGAGCCTAAACTCAGACAAACCACAAATACACACATGCCAACTCTTCCTCTTCCTTGCAATGTTCCCCCCTCTGTCTTCTCTCTGGGCCTGTTTGGTTCACGAAATTGATTTTTTAGGAAATTAATTCCTTTACATTTTCCGGGGGGAAGAGAATGGGAAATCCCTTTTCCAGTGTCTGGTAAACTTAGGAAAGTAAACCAGAAATTACCTTTATATTTTCATTCCCATGCTTGGGTTGTGCAGAAATTGGAAATGAAAGTGTCATTTTTCCAATTATACACTCATTTATTATTTATTTAAGGAATGACAATAGATATGACATTTTAAAATAATAGCAGAGATAGTTTTGTCAAAAAAAAGAAGAAGCAATAAATGTTTTCCCAAGAGGGGGAAAACAAAACCCAAGCTGGAGCAAGGGTTTCATTCCCCCCCCCCCCCCCCCAATAAGGGCATCAAATTCCATAAACCACTAGAAACCCCAAACCCGAACACTACCTACCGAAAACTTATACCTTGAGTTGTTCCGTGAGGTTGGAAACCAGTGAAGGTTTTGATTTTCTTTTCTACTTTCCTAGCATCCAAACATCTAAAAAGGGGCTCTGATTAAAGGATTGGAGCAAGGGAGACCATAGCAGCCATCAAACTCAGGTAATAGACCTAAACTCGATACCCATTGTTTCGAGTTTGAAGCTTTTCACAATCAACCATTGAGTTATTTGTTTCTAACCCTCTGTCTTGTTGGAAACCTCATTGCATGTTGAATCTGAGAAGGGAGAAGGTGAGATACTGGTAAGACCTGAAACCAAGACCCTTTTTCCTAGACCTTTTATTCCATTCAACATAATTAACCCTTGTGACCACTAGTTTGTGACATACAAGGTCAAAAATTGAGTTTTGGGAAACAAAGTCGCTGCCTTTGCTCTCGGGTTGGTTCATTCCTTAACTAAAGGTAAGGTCTTGAAGCTTTCAGCCTTTGTGTGTGTTGCAAGACCTTTAGATATTCCTAATCCTCAGGCTTGTTTGTGACAGTCTTTCAGAGCTTGGGTAGAATTACTTGCATGCAGGGTAGTCCTTGAGCTTTTCTCCAAGCCGAGCTGTATTTTAGGGTAAGGACGTACCCTCTAACTGGTTGTGAACCCTGTGAAACACTTGCATTGATGTGTTTGACTGTGCATGCTTATTTGATGTTGGCAAGAGAGTCCATGGTCTCAAGTTCTTACATAAAGTTCCTATTTTTATGGTTTTGATAGTCACTGACCTCGTGACACACTTTGCAAATTCTGTATTGATTGGTAAGTGGGTTGAGCTAAATTTTGGTGAGTATAGACTAAACATCCTAATGGTTATTTAAAGACCAAGATCACCTCAATCGAACATCAAATGCATTAGTTATGCATTTTCTAATTGACCCTGAATTTCTCAAATCTGTCAGCAGCTATCCTCTTTGCATGTTTATATCTTCTTACCCTTCTCGTGTTCCTTGTGATTTTAACCCAAACTAAGATTGATGGAATGATGTTAGACCTTTGGAGATTGGTTTTATTACGTTAAAAGATAGGGTTTGAGGTTGTGGGACATTAATCACTCAACCCTTGGATTTGGAGGATGAGCATTGCACCCAAATCCTAGGCTTGATTGATTAATGAAATTGTATTGATCTACAACTCCACAAAATTTGAAATTTTTTTTTGATGAACCACTGTATGTCTAAAATCATTCCACCAATTTTCAAAGCATTTGGAGGGGTACTTATTTTTTAAAAAATCTGAGAGTATACCCTGCCCCTGTGAGTCTATTCCTTGGCAGTCAACCTTGCAGTATACTTTCTTCCTTTCAAAACCCTCTCATTGATTTGAAAGTGATTTGTAACCTAATAAACATCCCCTGGAGTCTATCTAGAGCTCAATAAAGTCTTTTCATCTTTGATTGATACCCGATATCACTCTTGTTTGCCAAACAAGTACTAACACTCAATAAAACCTTAGTTTTGGACTTGTGTGTAACCTAGAGTGTGGTTGCATGTGTCTCTTTGCATAACTTGTTGGTTTCTTGGAACTTTGGAGTTGGGGCAGCTATTTGGAAAGGTATGGAGAGACCCTACTTGACCTTGTTTGACCTTGTGTGTGGTTGTGTGTTGTTTACTTTGTAAACTTGATTGTGATCTTGATGCATGAGTTGTGTACTGTTGTAAGCTTATTGCAGAGGCTGCCTTGATCCTTTGGTTGTTATGCCATGCCTCATTTCTTGTGTAGTTGCTGCCATGAAATGTGTGTGTTGAACCATTACATAATTGCTTGTCTTTATGTGTTTTGGAATGGATTAAGGGCTGCCATGTTTCATGTGTTTGAGAAGGTGTCAACATATTTAGGCATGTTGATGACTTCAACTTGCTTCTTGGGAGTTGAGATTCGGCTTGTGCTGTGGTGAGTTCATTGAGATCAATGGCTCTATTGGAAACCTTTTGGTTAACAAGGGAATGGAAAGAGAAGTGTCAAGGTCGTTGACCCCTCTATTCGAATTTGGTTCCTTGCTTTGAAGTTGTTGTTTTGCTCTTTCATTCTTTTCCTTACTTACTCTTGATTACTTGAAGTGTTTCCTTGTTACTCTCTAATGGCATAAGAGCATGATTAGGGTTGTACCTTGTAGGTGAAGTGAGAACTTAATCAATCTAGATAACATGGCTTTATTAACTAATCTTGAGCATGAAACTGGTTAGGGTAATGTGACTCCACTCTTGCTTTGCTTGCTTGCTTGTCTTGTACCTGAACCCTAGAACTAGGTTAGGATGCATAACCGGTTAGAAGTAGATTTAACAACCTAGACAAGATGGTTTTGTGTTGCTTGTGAATAAAAGGATAGAGATTAGGGTTAGTTGAACTAGCCTAATGAACTTTGCCTCTTTGTTTGCTCTTGGCTTGTATCCTAATGTAACTTGATAATTTACATTAATTGAGGATTGGTAATGAGACTAATAATCATGTTTGAATAACTTTTGTTCTCTATTGGTTTACCTACTTTTCCTTGCCTTGGTTTATAATGATATTCACATACATGAATATGGTGATTGTGCATTGCATGCCTCGGGTACTATTTATGTATACATGCTAGAGATCTAGCATGGTTGTTCCATGTGCATACATATGATATATTTTGGATTGTGATCATGTCATTGAATCATGCATACATGGATGTTGGATATCATTTTCATTATATGTGAACTATTGAAGATGAAGTGTTTGGACTACTAGCTTAATAGCAAAGGAGCCTGTGGCGCGTGCCTTGGGTTTCGATCCCCTAAACTACCGGTAAGAACCTAGTAGGCAGTAATTAGCCCCTTAGATTACGGTCAGACTGCTATGTTGGCGACAGTGTGGTTACTCTGTGTGAGTATGACTAGAGAGCGGGTTGTGAAGCTATCACAAATGCATGCTTATATTGGACGTTCTTGCTACTATATAGGGATCAGTGGATGCTGTATATGTAACGCCCCGACCCTCAGGCCCATAAAAATACTGAAACACTACCTTTCAACCCTTTTTCAAAGAATGAGCCATGCACATAAACATAAATAAATAAATTTCTTTCAAATAAAACATTTATGTAAAACCTCTGTATAAAAATATTTAAACAAACAAAGTGGGTTCCACTGCCTCGACTTCTCCTCACTGTCTCCTCGGCCTGCTTAACCTGCAAAACACAACCCTACACCACATCCATGGTGTACCGGGTTATACAACAAACCCGGTAAGCTCGAAAGCTCGTATGAGTGAAAAGACTTAATTAATTATCCTCAATTTCCATACTCAATAATAATCCACAATGAAATCCATAATTAAATAATAATTATCCAATCACATAATATTTCAATCACCAATGATCCAAGCATCAAGATAATCATAATTCCTCATATCCACATCAAATCCCACAATTAAAATGTAATAGTCATTCCAACAATTCAAGCTTAATCATCCACCATTAATCTCAAACATAATTATATGCCTATACCATATCTTCAACTGATTCACGATAATTCAATCCACACATCATATTCCATAATCTCATGGCAAAATCATTAACATTCTCATCCTCAAGATTCAAGCCTAAACTTTACCAAGTCCTAGCAACAATGCAATACAAGCACACAATACAAATAATCATCTATCTAATTTCACTCACATTGCTCTTTGAAAATTTCTCAGTTTTAAAACCACTTCTCAAATCTACTTTTAAATCATCTCCAAAACTGTAAATCTCACGCCAGACTAGTACCCGGAGAACTACTGGTCATACACTGAGGTAATTGAGCTTGCCACATCCCGTGCAAAGTGATCTCGATGCACAGGCATGCAGAAATGCTCGCCACTTCTCGTGCAGAGCGAATCTATACACGAGCAGGCAGAAATACTTGCACAAAGCTCTAACGCAACGTTCTTAAAACTAACTTATAACTTTCATTGTTTAATAATATATTAATGCCCCTTGTACTTCCTCTCAGATTCACCTCTACACATGCATAATCATCAACACTTGCTATGAGAAAATTTATTCTTAAAACATTTATAAAACAAGATCCACTCACTATTTACTCTGAACGATGCCGAATTCTTTCCGAAGTTGATTCCTACTCACAACTCCTCACTTGTTTGTCACTCAAATCATACCCACCTCCTCAATAATTAATTTGATCGTTTTGTATAATTACTGCCTAATCATCATTTATTTACCTCGACAATAAATATTCCTTCTCTAATTCAACAATTATCTTCAGAGCATCTTTAATATTTCTCAATTAATCTCTTAGCCTCAAATTCTCGTCAATTCATTCTCAAGATTCAAATCCTACACTTAGCATTCTCTAACATATAACAACAAACACACAAAATAGACAATTCACTAACGGTACTCAACAATATAACCAGATACGTTTCACTCACAGTTTAACCACGTGAAATGACCGAAATGCCTTTCATGGCACCATTGCTCGGATCTCCAATCCGGCGGCATAACGACATCGAGAATGAGATTTTCCAAGCCCGTATACCTGTTAAGACCAGACAACCAACAATTTCACAAACCAGAAATACAAATGGTCGCTAAACGACCGAAACGGGCAGCCGCCACCACACACGGTGGCTGCCCGACTTAGAATAGTACACAAAACACACAGAAACTCACCCACGGGCTTCAGGTGACTGGCAGAGGCCAAAAATCAACAATTCAAGTCATCGGCACGGCCAAACGCAGCAGGACCCGCGGTGGTCCGTGGTGGTCAACCTGCACGAATTTCAAAAATCAAAATCAATGTAAAACATTTACTCAGGCACGAAGAAGACGTTAAGAGGATCAACTTTTATACCTGGGTCGATGGCCAATTATCGCCGAAAAAGCTCGAAACTGACCGGAGAAGCTGCCGACCTTCTCAGCCTCGATCCGCCGTCGAGGAGCGTCGGGTGGACGATCGGAGCACACCACCGTGCTCGGCTCAACGAGAAGGCGCTTCCTGGGCCGGAGCTGGGTTGCGAAGATGCCGAAAACAGTGAGTCAACGCTGGAGCTCCAAACCGGCCTTGAACTGTGTTTCGGGTTTCGGGGCTTTTCTGGTTTGAACGGAGACCAAGGGGAGGAAAAGGGAGGGAAGGCGATGGCGGGGAGCCAAAGCCCAACCCTAGCCGCCACCAGACGCACCCTCACGCGCCGGTGGAAGGGGCAGCGAAAGTGTGAGAGAGAGAGAGAGAGAGAGAGAGAGAGAAAAAAAAATGAGTGAGAGAGACTGATTTTGGGTTTTTAAAATCCATTTCTGTACATTTACAAAATTGCCCTTTACTTCAATAGCCCGTAATTCTCAAACCATAATTCGGATTTACGCGTGCTTCGTGTCTACGAACTCGTGGACTTGAGACCTATCCAACGTAGCCAAAGTCAAAGATGAAAGCCCACTAGTTTTAAAAGTCAACTTTAGGTTAAGCCCAATTATAAACATTAATTTAAAAGTAAACATTTTTAAAAAAAACTATAACTCTCCAACAATTCATGTAAAAACAAGATAAATTATAAAGGAAAATTTGAATTTTCTAGGATATTACAGTATAGTAGCGTGCCCAATTTAGTTTGGTGCCAGTTAGGGTTGGTCCATTGTTTTGATAACAGGTGATTGATATTGCTTCTGCAGGATGTCAAAGGTACGCGTGCATTGGATTGATTCTACATGCATCTTTGAGTATTGCCATGCATAAGAATTATCCATTTTCGATTGCATTATTTATATATGCCTCATATATTGGTGATTGAGCATGATTATTTAATCCATGTGTACTTTTGTATTGTTGAGAAACATGTGCTAGTTTTTATCTTTAATTGGTTGGTTTCTGCTTGTACTTGTAGTATGCTTGTTGTTGTGTTGTGTGCATCCCCTATACGAGCTTGCAAAAGCTTACCGGGATGTGGTTTGCTCGGTGCACCTTGGTTTGTGATGCAGCAGCTTTTTGCAGATTTAGTAGAGTATGATGGTTGAGATCGAGCTACTTTCAGACGACGATACCCCGCCTACTTCGTTGACGATCGACCTTTCGCGTTCTAGTAGTTCGCTGGAGAGCGAGTGAGTACAGCTTCATTTGTAGACTTTTTATTTTATTTTATTTTATATATATATATTTTCTTAATTTAAGTGATTAGCTTGTGGCTCATTAATACATAAGCTTCATATATGTGAATTTTTTGTATACAACCTTTATGGAAGTTGTTGGGTTAACCCTGTTGACTTTGACTTTTGTTTGACGTAGGTTGATCGATGATTTTTTGTATGTAACCTGATAAATAATTATCAACTTGGGCCTAATTTAGGGCTTGTTAGGAGTGCTTCTGTAAGAAGCGTTTTTGCTCAATAACGCTTTCACTCACTAGAAGCGCTTTTGTTAGAAATTCATAGATGTTTTTGAAAAAAAAATCAAGTACTTCTTATTAATATATTTGGAAGCACTTCCTAAGGAAGCACCTGGTAAGTGCTTCACCCGAAAGCGCTTCTAAGGTGCTTTTAGAACCCAAAAACGTTTCTTATTATTTTTATTTTTTATCAAACATAAACAAAAACGCTTTTGACTATTTGAAAGCGTTTTTAAGCCTTCTAAAAGCACTGTGAAATAAGCCCTTAATAAATCGAATAGTAACACACCTTCCGGCAGGCTCGATCACGAGCCATAATGATGCGCACAGCTATTTGACTCTGCCTACTCGCATTTCTTTAAGGGTAGTTTGGTATTTTAAACATGCTTATTCTCTTCAGTTTATTTAAGGTTGAGGCATCGGTGGTGATGATCAATTCCAGGTTAATTGCAGAAGATGACGGTTGCCACGAGCTCATTTCCCCTAAATCGGTTTTGGGGTGTGACACTCTAGCAATTTAATTTATTCATTTGTGTGATGTGTTTACCTTAAATATGTGATTCAACTCTTGAGTCCTCCAATGGAGTTGCGTATTTTCTATCCCACAAGGTGTATGCTGAAACTCACTCCCATACAAAAAAGAGAACAATTGGATTCCCAATTGATATGCCAAAGACATAAATGACTGTATGTGGGTACAAAAAATTCAGTGACACATTATATGAGATTGGGTGATGATCATAACGTATTAGTTCGTAAAATAACCCCTTGGGAGCTTCATTTGTTTTCTAATGATGTATTACTTTTAAGACTGAGTTTGAAATGACCCAATACCAACTGGCTCCTGAATATTATAATCGTTTTGATGTTGTCCCTGTGACTCCAGGAGATACAATTGAAGAAGGTGCAGCTGCCTTTAAGGTATCCACATTTAGTATACAAAGGAGAAATTAAAACAAATATGTATAGTTTGTTGGCATTTTGTTTTGTCGAACTAAAACTAATTCAATTTCTGATATAGTGACTCATTTAATGTGCAGGATGGACTATGGTGACCATATTTAAGGAATTCAAGAGTGGTGATGGTGTTCCCTGGCCATAAAAGAAAAATAAAAAGAGTGGTGATGGTGTTCCCCTAAGGGATGTATGATTCTAATTTTAGAGCGGTCGTGGTGGCCTTCATGGTGGTGGTCGTGGTTGAATGTACTAAGGGTTTGGTTTTTTTCCCTTTTATTTTAGGGTTTATGGGAACACCATCACCAAGACATACAACAACGATGAAGTCCCTTAATTCTCCAAAAATCAGAGCCTTTACATCAAAACAAAGTTATAACTTCCAAATTAATGTATGTACATTACCAGATTTAATAATGTCCTCAAGTAAACTTTTTTTTTTTGGCCACTGTCCTCAAGTAAACTTTTATTTTACTGATTCCCATCACAAAATCCTACACCTCGAACAAACATTTTGTAAATTCATCTGCAAATAACTTATATGAGAGTGCAATGGTATTATGCGCTTCCCAAGATTTTATTTTTGTAATGACAAAGCCTCCATTCGACCCATATTTTTTATTTTCAATATTAAAATCCAATACATATAATCAAAACCCAATCCAAATCTAAAAACCAAAAAATAAAAAAATAACGTCTATAAATATGGATGATGGTAGTGAGAAATCCCTAGTTAACTGACAGTGGCATATTGAGCATTTAGGAATTAGGAATTTCTTTTTCTGGTCAGAAGGAATTAGGAATTTCAAAGATGAGGAATGACTACTTGCATTTAGTGAAAATTCATGAGAATTTTGAAAGGCAATGAATTGAGGCTGATAGTGGCTATGGGTAGAAAATAGAAACACAGACCTTTACCCCCTTACTATATACCTAAAGGGAAAGGAATATGAATAAAATCACTGAAAATAATGATATACCCAGTCATTTTGCGAGAAATTTTTGTGAAAAATGGTTATTTTAGGCAATACAAATTTTGGGGAACCTTGTTACACCAAAGGGAGAGCCTAACTTTATAATAGTAGAGATGTGTACAAATAATGTTCACTGTTCACATCCACAAATCAAACTGCATATATCCTACTATTAAATTGAACGAGTAGCAATATTTTTCTGGAATAATACCAAAAAGGGATCAGTTTCACTTGCCAACATGAGAGACAGCAGAGTTTGAATCAGAAAAAAAAAGTGGTGATTCAATTGCATATATGAAACTAACACTGGAAAGAGCAAGGAAGTATCTAGAATAAGTACACTGAAGCTAGGAAACTCAGATTAAATGAAAAAGTTTCGACCAAAAAAATTAAAAGATTAAATGAAAAAGTGAGTAATATAAATTTACACCCACATTAGTAGCACCAAAAAGTTTACACCCACATTATATACATATAGAACTGAATATGCATATCTTTGTCTGCCTGACTTCTGTTTAGTGTGTAACCTTCAATTTTATGCTACTGCAGTCTTAACCTCATGTTCTTAACAAATAAGTGAATGAATCTTTTGCATTCAAGTAATAGTTACTACATTGGAAAATCTAAGTTTGAATTATGAGAAAGACTAGAGCCTCTTTTGCACAAAACCGCCTCTCAGAGGACATCCAAAAAATGGTATCTAGTATAAGAACACCGAAGCTAGGCATTTCAGGTTATATGGAAACATCATTAATATAAATTTACACCCACATTAGATACATACACACATGAATATGCATGTCTTTGGCTACTGATTTCTGTTTATTATGTAACCTTCAATCTTAGTTATACTACTGCAATCTTAACCTACTGTTCTTAACAAATAAGTGAAAATTCTTATCACAAGATTTTTAATCTTGTGATAATTTTTACATAGGAAAATATCAATTTGGGATTAAAGACTAGAACATATTTTAAACAAAACCACTTGTCAGCGGACATCCCAAATTTTCAAAATTTTGAAGCATCTTTGGTTGCTCCTCTTCCATAAAGGTTTGAAGTCTGTCACATTCTGATATTTCAAGATTATCAAGGAAGGTGAGATTATTCAACCTTTTGGGAAGGAATTCAAGATTTGGCAGTCGCTGAAGTTGAAGAGAGGACAAACTGGCTGGCAAAAACCAGTCCTCTGGAAAAGACACTAACCCTTGACAACCACCAAAGGCGAGGTTGGTGAGACAAGTGAGCCTGTGCAGCCCCCACTCGAATGAAGGCTTCAGATTCTCACAATCCAAGACTGACAGTGAGAATAGATTGGCTGGTAATCCACCCTCTGGAAATGACTCAAGATAAGAGCAACTTGCTATGCACAGTTCTTGAAGAGATGTGAGACTGTACATACGATTTGGTAGGGACTTGAGGCTTGTACAATCGGAAATTCTAATTGATTGCAGCATGGAGGTTGGCAGGCCAAATTCCGCGATAGACAGGAGAAGTGGACACTCAGTAATTTCCAAGTGAGTGAGATGCATAAGGTTGTGTAGGCCTTCAGGTAACAACTGGAAGTTGGCACAGTCGTTGATGATGAGCTTTTTAAGGTTCATGACTATGCTAGATGCTACTGCAGGGAGACCAAAAGTACCTTTTGGAAAGGATGTAACAGAATGACACCCGGAAATCTTAAGAAATTCAAGGGAACTATTGTTGTGAATCATGTTCTTTGGAAGGGACTCCAATTTTATGCAGTTTTGGATTTCGAGTTCTTTGAGTGTACTTGGAAGCTCGCCTCTTGGTAAAGATTTCAGAGAAGAGCAACCTTCAATCACTAAGTATTCAAGTGGAAAGGACAACCTGTCACTGTTCTGCATCTTCCACTCGGGTAGGTATTGCAGAGCCTCACAACCCTTGATTTCAAGGCCTCTACGTGTGGAAGGCAAGCCTGTTCCTGGAAATGATACAAGTGAGGGACATCTGCACACTTTAAACTCCTCAAGAGACGAAAGTTTGTACAAACATTGTGGCAACTCCTTCAACAATGGACATCCTGAAATTTCCTAACGCTGGAGGTGCAAGAGATTTTGCAATCCGATCTCATTAGACAAACTGATGATCTCGCTGAGATGTGCAATCTGTAACTCTTCAAGAGTTGTCAAGTGTTGTAGAAATCCTTCATGTAGACATGTCAGCTGGGGAATTTGATGCAAGTGCAAATAGGTAAGTGAGGAAAGTCCAACTATGCTTTGCATTACCCCCTCAGCCAACTTTTTAAGTTCCAACTCGTGGATTGAAGGGAGATTTAGTTCTGCTAATTCTTGACATCCATTTATCTCAAGTACATGCAAAGAAGGAAAAAGGCTAGGTAATTCCTTCAAGTTGGGACAGGTCCATATAGAAAGTTCGAGGAGGTTAGGGAATTCTCTGCCTTGTTCTAGGCTATTATCAGTTTTCGAAAGGCTTGGAAGAGCAACCAATTCTTCACAGGACTTGATTCTCATTTTCCTCAAGGCAGAGAAATGTTGTGAGAACTTTCTTATCTTTGGACAGTTTAGAATTTCAATCTTCTGCAGGTGGCAGAAGTCTTCCCTACCTTCAACCCCAGAAGATGACCAATCCTCCCAGTTTATCATATTCTCAAACTTTAGCGTCTCCAACAACGGAAATGGAAGGACAGAAGAATAGCCATCCCCATAGAACTCAGCACCTATACTTTTTATCCCATCCATTCCTTCAACAATGAGGTCTTTTAGTGAGGGTAGTTGCCCAAGTGCTGGTAGTTGTACACACTTCCTACAATCACCAAGCTTTAAAAATATAATATTGAAGAACAATGGGGATGCAATCCAACTAGGAAATTTTGTGCCTTCATAGTCTTCGATTGTAATGCTTTTTATGTTTTGATGAGGTTGCAACATCTCAAGTACAACCATTTCAACTCTTTCATTTCTTGAATGATCCAAACTGTTTCTCCGTTTCAACTTTAGCTCACTGGCCTCTTGTTCATAAGCATCCATGGTTTCCTTAAAACTTGGAAATCTTGTAATATTATGACCTCTGTTGCTAAGATCTTCTAGTTTTCTGTCAAGTTGTGGCATGTTAGGAACTTCCTCTTCATCTGTATCAGCGAGTGAATCACCAGAAATGTTACTCCATTGGAACACCAAGTGATCAAGTTCCTTCTTGCCCTTCAGATTAGCCTCCATTGCATCTACAAAATTCTCAACATTCTGCAGTCCCGAAATGATAAGTGATCCCTTAAGTTCAAGCATGTCCCTCAAGTCTCTAATTCCCCATCCACTGTCTCTACCCACCATAAACTTAGACAAGGTTTGGAGATTCTTCAGTCTACACATTTGTGGTGGCATTTCTTTTAGTCTGCTCCCATTTAAATGAAGATGACGTAGGCTTTTAAGGTTCCCCATCTCTACTGGCAGCTTAGTGAGGGAGTGACATTCTGTTAATATCAATGTTTGTAAATTGTAAAGCATACCCATTGAATCAGGCAACCGTTTGATTGCAGTGCGAGAAAGGTCAAGATAGCGTAGGTGCTTTAAATTGCCTATTGAATCTGGCAGTTCAGTAATGCGACAGGCATTGAAAGATAGCACTCGTAGATATTGTAACTTTGGTAGCAGATCACAAGGGACTTTGTTAGCCACATAGCTCACTCCAATTCCGTCTGTTGGATCCAGTGGAAGGAAGGTGCGTAAGTACTCAAGTCTGCTGAAGGACTCAAATCTTGTAGTTACCTCACGTTGATGACGTATATATGATGAATGACGAGCCTTCTCAAAAGCTTTGTTTTGAATACCATCCTCATCCGCCAATCTGAAACAGAACTCTCCAGAAACAAATTGAGCTAGCTCTTTCATGAGGCTGTGCATTACAAATCGTGATCTATTGTGAATCGATTGTTGAAAGAATGATCTGGATACTAGCTCCTGAAAATACTCACCACCCACAGCTTCCAATTTTTTACGTCCTTTAGGTTGCTGAAGAAAACCTTCTGCCATCCATAATAAAACAAGTGAATCCTTGTCAAATTCAAATTCCATTGGAAACATGGAACAATATGCAAAACAAGGTTTCAAATGTGCAGGAAGGTGATGATAGCTTAATCTAAAAGTTTGAAGGATGTTGCTTTCATCATCTGGTAGATCCCATATTTTCCTACATAATATGTCTTTCCATTCATCTTCCTCCATTCTAGAGCGCAATAGGATTCCAAAACTTTTCACTGCCAATGGCAAACCATCACACTTTCTCACAATCTCCTTACCAATGGCCTCAAAATTAACATCAATGGTTCTATTCTCAAATGCTTGACTCCTGAATAGTAACCAACAATCTTCAAATGACAAACCTCTTAATTGATAAGCTGGAACTGTAGCCATGCTCGATGCAACATCACTATTCTGCGTTGTTACTGTTATCTTACTCCCGCTCTTCCCTGCTTTCAGTGGAATCAACAAGAGATCCCAATCATTATTACTCTTGTTCCAAACATCATCTAAAACAAGCAAGAATCTTTTCCCAGCCAATTTTTCTTTCAAACAAACTTGAAGCAGATTTAAGTCATCAAGATCAACCTTCTCTGAATTGACAGACTCAAGAATTGTTTTTGTCAGCCTCACTGCATCGAAATGATCAGATACAAATATCCAAACTCTTAAATCAAAATGCTTTTCCACTATATCATCATTGTAAACCAGCTGAGCAAGAGTTGTCTTTCCAATTCCACTCATGCCAACTATAGAGACTACATCAACTTTACTACTAGTCGATTCATCTGATAACAGAACTCGCACTATCTCCTCTTTATCATAGCTTCTTCCATATACACATGATTCATCGACCAACGAAGTTGTTAGTGATCTATGTCGAAGGCCAAACAACCTCCCTCCAACATTCTCTTTCAAACCTAAGACATTTTTATATTTGGAAATCAATTGTAGCCTCTCAATTATTCTTATCAATTTAGATTCTATCCCTCTACTAGATGGACTGAGAGAGCTGGAAACACGTTTCCAATTCCATACCTTGTTTGTGTTGGCCTGAGATTCAGCTTCCACCTGACATGCCAAAGCTTCAGTAGCCAGCTCATCGAGTATGTCCTCTGCATCATATAGAGCATCTTTAGTCATGTGCAGCCACTTCTTCACTGCTGGGTTGTAAAACTGCTTCTCCTCAGCATCATTAAGCAAAGTAGTAACCGTCAGCAGGGTTACCTTCAATTTATCCAGCAAATCATCGTATTTCGGGCCACATAGTAAGCCTACAAAATCATGGGAAGCCAATCTATCAAACAGAACTTGAAGAAAGGCAGAGAGAAAAACCTCTCCAATAGCCATGGTTTCTATCCAGAGTGCAAAAGTAAAGAGAGAATGCAAAACACCAAAGTAGAGTAAATTACTTTGGCTTATGCACAAAAAGCCTTCATTGTGTTTTTTTTTTTTTTTTTAATCTGAAGTATTTCCTGGAAGTTGCCTGCTGGCTGCTAGGAACAAAGTCAACACAAACAGTCTTGTACTTTTCTGTCTCAGTCCATATGTCTTCTAGATGGTCCATCATTAATAATTCATAAAGATGGTGGCCAAAGGAAAAAACTGAGCAGGTAGATCCTAAGTAGGATGACTAATTTAGCCAATCCCTTTTTTGAGATAGGAATACCTTTAGTTACGGTTACGGAATAAAATAAAAAGGAAAAATATTAATGTTTCTATTGAATTTTGCAATTTTCATAATTTTTTTTCTTATTAAAATTTAGAAGGGTGCTTTCTTGTTTTCTGTTTTCTATTTTTAATGATGGGTATCATTTACTTCAGAAAAATTGTCCATTTTTAAGAGAAACATGAGTTGTGAGACAGTCCATTTGTCATATGTTAATTAGGATCCTAATATTTTACATTGTGAAAAGGCTTATTTACATCATTGCCCCCTGTAAGATACACTTTTTTTCATTTTGCCCCCTGAAACTTAAATCCTCTCAGTTTGCCACCTGAACTTCACAAAGTTATTGCAAAAGACCCTATGCCGTTAACTTTGTCAATTTTTCCGTTAAAATAGCTGACGTGACACCTATATGGCATGAGTGAGACCCTTTTTTAGTTATGTAAAATCCATGTGGACAAAAAAATAATTTTTAAATTAAAAATAATAAGATCCATGTCAATTTTTTATAATTTTGCTTGTCTACATGGATCTTACATAACTAAAAAAAGGTCTCACTCATGCCATATAGGTGCCATGTCAGCTATTTTAACGGAAAAATTGACAGAGTTAACGGCATAGGGTCTTTTGCAACAACTTTGTGAAGTTCAGGTGGCAAACTGAGAGGATTTAAGTTTCAGGGGGCAAAGTGAAAAAAAGTATATCTTACAAGGGGCAATGGTATGAATAAGCCTAGAAATAGAATATCTTGAGCTAGTATATGAACATTGGAAAAAACTTACATATCTTTGTATTGTCGTAATGTGACATTCCTTAAAGAGAGAGATAGAGACAAGAGATGAGAGAAAGAGAGAGAAAAATAGTGAGAGAAGAGAGAGAGCCAATGAAAAAGTGTGACTGTGTGAGGATACCATATGGTATCACATGGGAGGATAGGTAAGGATAGGTAAGTTCTTCTCATGAACATCTTGAAAATAGAACACATTTCCTTACAAGGTAGTTTTGTGATGATAATTTTACCCATGGAAATTATCAATTCGTATTAGAGCAAGACACTGCTTCAAGTATCAAATTGGACGTAGTATGGGCTATGACTTCGTGCTTCTTGTTTCGGATTCAGGGAGCGAGGTTGCTACTTAGTAAAATATAGAGCTCCCAAAGGCTGCAACTTGTAGGAAACAGGATTTACAAAGTCGCCCAGTTGGTAACGATGGGCAGTTCGGCCAATTCCCAAAGATCACACATTGAAAATGTAGAAAAATAGAATTTGCAAGGGTAAATTGGGTTCTATCACCATGGTAGTACAATGAAACACTATGTTGTTGGAACTACAGCCAGAAAACAAATTGTTGAATCTAACTGTAATAGGGGAAAGAAGAATGGTTTACTATATGTTCAAAACTAACTCGTCTTCCGATGGTTTGATTATGATAATAACAGATTGATACTCGGCATAGAGTAATCTCACATGCACTATTAAACCAAAACACAATCAACCCACATACAGAAAGCAATCAAACCAACCAATAAAACATTGCATACGTACAACGAATTCTATTTGCCACTTCTCATTTTTGTTCGATACAAGTTCCATGCTTGAAATCGTGTTGCAATTGGTCTTGCCTCTTGAAGAAGAACCGAACTTTTGTAGTATAATATATGGCGTGTTTTCTATAGAAGAAATCGCGCTTGCAGGTCAGGATTTCATGTTGGGTAATTCTATGCACACCCAATGTACTGATTAGACCCATCAAAATTTATAATAGCACCCACCAATATGGGATATTCCCTTTTTATTTTAAAAAATAGGTTAATTACACTTTTATCCTTCTATGAAAATATTAAAAAGAACATACAAGAAATGGAAAAAAAAAAAAAAAAAAAAGTAAATAATTTTAAAGTCTATTTTATAGCCCTTAATAATAAATAAACTCACTTAAAAAGTTGCAATAACATATAGGTTCACTTTTTGACAAATAAACTCATGTTATAACAGGTTCCGTGTGTTTTTGTGTTTTTTTATTTTTTTGAAACTGGGCAGATTGCCACTGTCAAGTAGTTGCAATTATTACCACTGTCAAACAATAGCAATTAGTAATAATCATTTTTACGTTATAATGGGGGTGGATGTGACTCCATATGCTTGAATTTTGTGTTTTATGTTGGTTTCATTAGTTTTTAATATGTTTATGTAAGAAAAGACATAAGGTATATTTATAAATATTATCCAATATCAAATAGCTATTATTGCACGGTGACAATTGTTGAGTGCTTAGTGGCAATATTTGCCCAATCTTAGAATTCTTCAAAACTATTTTCTTTAGATCTTCAAAACAAATTGAATGGAAGGTACATCTGCACCATGGAATTGCTAGCTACCTTTCTGTACTTTCTTTGGATTTAGCATGTAGCTCCTAACCAAGGGTTTAAATTTCGAAGTTTTCGGCGAAATTTCGCCGAAAATTTTGTTTTTCAGAGGTTCCGAAATTTTAACACGGATTCGACTAAATTTCGGAAAGTTTCGCCGAAATTTCGAGCGAAATTTCGAATGCCCTAACTGCAAATTTTTTTGAATTTGAGCGAAATTTCGCTCAAATACCCAGCCTGCCTAACACAGTAACCCGAGCTCAAAATCCCAATTTCCCAAATACTGAAATACCCAGCCTAACCCTCGCTCAAATACCCTGCCGAACCCTAAGTCCCTCACTGCCTCACATTCTCACAAATCACAATCTCTCACCTGCACAGTCGTCGGCGCACACCTTCGATCTCAAACTCGATCGATCTGCAGCGCAGCGCCTCCCTCCTCCGTCTTCTCGGATCTCTCTCGCCTCTCTCGGTCTCTCCTCCATTCTCGAAGTATCCGGCCACCTCGAAGCCTCCGGCCACCTCGAAGCCCCCGGCGTTTCTCGAAGCTTAGCCCCCGTTGCCCCCCTGAAAATTCTGAAATCAGTTTTGGTGAAATCAGTTTTTGGCTAAGTGTCTGTGATTGTGAGTATTTGTCTATTTGAGTAATAGACACTAGACAGTCAAAGTGTTTAAATTGATCTATATCACTATATGATCTGACTATCTGAGTATATCTAAATTGATCAATATGAGTATATCTGTATGAGTAAATCATTTACCCACTTTTAAATATTATCTAATATCAATTGATCAATATCATATTTTGGGTTTATATGTCAATTATATTGATCTTGGGTTGATTTATATAAGATAAATTATATTGATCTTGGGTTGATTTATATAGATTTGGAATTATTGTATAATTTTGGGTTGATTTTGATTTGTATAATTATATGATTTTGGGTTAATTTTGAATCTTTAATCGTATAGTTTTGGAATTGATTGTATAATTTTAGGTTGATTTTGATTTGTATGATTTGTGTAATTTGTATAATATATAATTATTGATATGGAAGTTGAAAGTGGTGATATGATATGGAATTGGAATTGGTATGATTTGTCAATAATTAATATGAAATTTGTATGATTTGTTCATAGCATCTAATATGTATCATGTATGGAATTTGCCGAATTGGTAATTTAAAATTAGTGAAATTAATATGGAGTTGGTAATAAATTAATAATTAATATGAAATTAGTAATATGGAAATGAAATTGGTAATATGATATGAAATTACAAATTAGTAATATGGAAATATGGAAATATGGAATTGCCAATTGGTAATATGAATATGATATGAAATTACTAATTAGTAATAAGTTAATAACTAATATGATATTAATTTCTTGGTGATATACTGATATGATATTAACATGGAATTTAATTGTTATTGTTATTGTGTTACTGTGTATGTCTTTTTGTTATTAGGAATTTAGGATTCAATGGCCAGTGGAGGGAGATCACGTGATCCAGCTTGGGATCATGCCGACCCATTACCAGGTAGCAGACAAGGTTCAATATGCAAATATTGTGGCCTTGTAATGAAGGGTGCTGGAGTGACACGATTAAAATACCACCTTAGTGGTTTGGATCCTGGACACAATGTGCAACGATGTAATAGTGTCCCACCAGAAGTGAGGCAATTCATCATTGCAGGGATGCAACACAAACAACACCAAAAAAGCAAAAAAAAGGATGGAAGAGCTCAGAGAAGAGCTTCGAGGACAAGGTCAGATTGAGCTGAGTGATGATGATGAAGATGATGATGATGAAGATCATAATGATGATATGGGGCCTCAAGAGCGAAGAGAATTTCGATCTGCACTTCGAGCCTCTAGAGCAGCAGAATGGGAGAGGGAACACTCACATAAAGTCCCAAATAGGGGACAAGGTTCTGGGTCTAGTAGTGGTGCACAGATGCAAAGAGCATCAAGCATGAGGGAATCACGAGATTCACGACCAACACCTCCAGTGGCACCAAGCTTGTACAAGGCAGCTCAAGCACGCCAAAAGAGTGTTAAAAATCTCTTTTCTGGAGGGTCAATCAAAGATGGGATGCAACGCTTGATCAGCAAGTTCTTCATATATGAAAATGTTCCTCCTTCAAAAGCAGCATCTCATCATTTCAAAAATTTGGTGATAGGATGTCAACAGGCAGGAGTAGGAGTGGAACCTCCAACACCCTATCAGATACGCACCGGATTTTTGGAACAGGAGTTTCAAGAAATGCAAGAGCATGTTAACAAATTGAAGACTGATTGGGCAACTTATGGTTGCACAATCATATGCGATGGTTGGACAGGTCCAACCAAACTGTCTATCATTAACTTCATGGCCTACTCAAGAGGGAAGTCGGTATTCCTTAAGTTCGTTGATTCTTCAGATTGCATAAAGGATCATAAATATATTTATAGGCTACTGAAGGATGTAATCACGGAGGTTGGAGAGGAGAATGTTGTTCAAGTTGTGACCGACAATGGTTCCGCATTTGTCAAAGCAGGTAAGAAGTTAATGAACAAATACAATGTGTACTGGACGTCGTGTGCAGCACATTGCATTGATCTAATGTTTGAAGAGATGGGGAAGAAAGAGCAGGTTGCTAATGTGATTAAAAAAGCCAGAATGATCACGAATTATATTTACAACCATAACTGGTTGTTGGCAAAGATGCGAGAGATCACGAAGGGAGATATTGTTCGTCCTGGTGCCACCCGATTTGCTACGAACTATATTGCATTGGATAGTTTGTATGGTAAGATGATGGGGCTGAAGCAATTGTTCACCAGTGATGATTGGTGGTCGTAGCAATTTTCGGCGTTCAGATGCAGGCGTCACCGTTGAAAATATAGTTCTTGATCACTCTTTTTGGCAACAGGTGCATAAGATGTGCGGTCTGTTTGAACCTCTCTACGTAGTTTTACGTATTGTCGACACAGAAGTGTATCCTACAATGGGATCAATTTATGAGTTGATGCGTGTCGTGAAGGAAGAACTAGAAAAAAAACAGGGTGCACGGTGGGTAATAAAAATCATCAATGATCGATGGTTTAAAACGTTACAACACGATTTGCACGCAGCAGGTAACCCAATAATTTATTTGTTATTTTGGTTCCGCATTTTTTTTAATTGATTTAGCTTTCAATTAATGAACTAAATTACTAATTATATATTTCTATATTTACTTGATGCATGATTGCAGCCTATTATTTGAATCCTCGCTATCAATATAGACCTGGCGTTGGAGATGATGGTGAACTTATTCGGGCTGTGCACAACGTATTCTCCAAATTGGATCCCCATTCACCAGAAGTTGGCCAATTTGGAAATGAGGTAAAAATAATTTGCCATAAGGCCCATAAGAATCCTTACGAAAAATATTAATACTTTATAGAATTTGATTGTCTTAAATTATATATTTGATTGATATTGTATAATTTGTATTGTATTTGTATCTAGTTAACATATTTTAAAGATGCCCGGAAAATGTTCGGAGAGCGAGCTGCAAAGGCCGCTAGATCACGAATGTCTCCTAGTGAGTATACATCTTACTTGTATTAGTTAGATTAACTTAATTATTTATTTTTATAGTTACACTTACACAAACAAATTTTTCATTTCAGGTGAATGGTGGATCATGTATGGGAGTGATGCGCCTACTGTGAGGAAGTTAGCCATCAAAGTTTTATCACAAACGACGTCATCATCAGCTTATGAAAGAAACTGGAGCACTTTCGCACTCATACACACCAAACAACGAAACAGGCTCTCATATAGTAGGTTAGAAAAAATGGTATATTGCTACTATAATATGAGGCTTGCACTTCGAGATAAGAAAGCAGAGGAGGATCGCGTTGATGAATATGATCCGCTGGATATATATGATGCTGCTATAGGGGATGATGATGTGGAGGAAAACCAGCTTTATCAGTGGATTAGGCCCCTCCATTTAGATGATGATGCAGGCAATCCAGACCCTGATATTGCAGCTCAAGCACGTCAGGAAGGTATCAATGTGGACAGAGTTCTAAATGAGGAGGTGAGCCCTACTACAAGTTTGAATGAACTTATGCAACCAAGGTCGACACATCGTACTGAGCCAGTTCCCACTAATCCTTCTCGATCAGGCAACTCTAGCACAAGATCGGGCACTCCTACCAACAATGGAGGTAGAGGTAATGGTGGTGGTGGTGGTGGAAATGAAGATGTCACTGGACATTCTCAAGAGTATATGAGCCCATTTTCTGTCGAAGCACACTATACACATGCAACACAAGATGAGGATCATGGAAGTAGGCGTGCCGGACCAGGAATTGGTGCCATAGGAAAAGACTATAGTCGCAGACAAAAAGGTCATGAGAGTTTGGCACAAGAAGAAGATGATTCATTATCCACCACTTTTGGCTCTATGGGGGTAGAAAGTGACAATTACAATTATGGGCAAAACCCTCCAATATTCTACCCACCACATCTGCCTTACTTGGTTGAGTCTAATAGTAACTCATTGGCACAACAAGAGACAAACTCTTCAAATGAGTATGCTTATGGGCAAATTCAACCACAACAGGTTCCTGATCCATATGGTTGGCATGTTGGCAATTACATGCAAAATTATGCTGGAGAAGTATCTTGGGATGATTATTCTTCACATTACACCTACTCTGGACATGATGATACTGAAGACAGCGGAAATTTTGAACCTCCTAGAAACTCTATGTGGTATTGATTACTTTTGTAATTCATGTGGCAATATTATAGTAAAAATAAAATTGAGGTGTTATTGAAGTAATTATTAATTAGTGAAGCATTTTTTTAACAGTATTTGCCTCCAGTGCGCATTATATTCATCACATATCACATGAAACCTACCATATAATTTGGTTTTTTTCAATGTTTTTTATCAATGTAGTAGATAATATGTTAAATAAACATATTGTGAAGTTTCATTCAAAATTTCCGTATTTTGATAATAATTTCCATCGTTTCCGTCGAATTTTTGTCGAAATTTAAAAATCTTCGAAATTTCCGTCAAAATTTCCATCGAAATTTCCTCGAAACCCGAAATTTTATTCCTTGCTCCTAACAGTCCTGCAAGTTTATCTCAAAGAAGAAACCATATGGAAGTTGCAGTGAAAAACTTTGGGGAGAAGGAGGTGAAAGTTGACATGCTCTTTCAATTTGTAGAATTTTTTTGTTAGGCTTATTAGCACATTTGCCCTCTAACTTTTAGGTTTTTTCTCACTTTGACCCCTCACATTTATTTTTCTTATATAACCTCATGAACTTTTATGTTATTTCCCACATTGCCCGTTTACGTCAACTCCGTCTACACCATCATTAAAAATGCTGACGTGGAAGGGTAATTTTGTCATTTCAGTCGTAAAATATATTTAAAACAATATTTAAATTAATAAAATAATAAAACTTTAAATTAAAATAATATTTCAAAAATAAAATCTTTAAAACCCAATTAATTTTAAAAAAAAAAAAAAAAAAAAAAAAACCAAACTCCTCCCTCCCCACCCACTGCACATGCCGACCACACTTCTCTTCCCACCCACTGCACATTTTGGCCACCCCTCCCTCTCCACCCACTGCACATGTCGACAACCTCCCTTTCCCTCTCTCTCTCTCTCTCTGCACATGCCAGCCACGCCCCACCCAACCCCAACTCCTCCCTGCCCAGCCAAGCACCATACCACCACCCAACCCCAACTCCTCCCTGCCCAGCCAAGCACCATACCACCCAGGCCCAGCCCCGCCCCACCCCGCCCAGTAGGGTGAAGGAGGAGGAAGAGGATGAGGAAATGGGTTGGGGCTGCTCGGAATATGCAGATTGTGATTTTTTTTTATTTTTTGTTTAATATTTTAAAATATTTGTTTGTAATTTTTTAATTATTTTATTGTCCACGTAGCAATATTAATCCACGTGTTGAAATGTTGGCATCCACGTCATTAAAAAAATACAGTCAACAAATGCCACGTAGAAACTTAACTGACGAACATCTATATTTCAAATTAGATAGTAGATCGGGTGTATATTTGAAATATTTTTGTGTTCGTAAACCCCTTTAAATTGACATATATAGTTAAATGTCTAAATTGAATTTATGCCAATAAAGTGACACACTGATTTTCTTAGAGTCCAAACAGCTTGAGAACCTCAAGCTCAAGCTCTAGATCTGCTACACTATCACAGGGCCTCAGTTCAGTGGTGCTACCCTCGCTTTCTTAGCTGGAAGATTTGGTACGATGCCACTTTGATAAGAAACCTACCCTATACACAACATAGTACGTACAAACATACATGCATATATGCTCTCAGTCTGAGATCAATTGCCTTAATTATGACTTGGTTTGCTCTCTTTTTGTACTCTCTTTAATTTACTTGATCCATCTTCAAAATGGTGTACTCTCTTTAATTTAATCGGTAATATTGTTTTCGATGAAACAATCCAGCCATATTAATCTGTGAATCTTAATTTGTTTTGTCTCTTTCAAGATTTTCTCTGTAACCAAACATAGATTGATTTATCATCTTTCTCCTTAATATTATATGATCGATGAGGGAGCGTCTTTAGTCCACAAATTGTACAATGTTTATTAAGTTTTGAGATTAATTGTATTTAGCCCATGATAATGCATTTTCTATTCTTTGTTTCCAATTTGAATTTTTGAGCTGAATATGATCGAGTTTCTTTGGTGGTTTTTGGATTTGTATAGGAATTGAATCATATGGATAATGAGCCCTTTTGGAACTTTTTGTATAATTTTTTTTTTCTTTCTCATTCATGGATATAGGAGTTTTTAGATCTTTGGTTCTTCCAGTAATTTATGTCTTCAGATTCTTATATGTGGATATAATAACAGGGTTCTTCTTACTGTTTTTCAGTCATCAAAAGTGGCTCATGAGATTGAGGAGATCTAAGGCAGACATGAGAAGAGTCTTCTACGATCTATAAGAAATGGATTTACAATTGAGTCCTGACCAAAAAGAAACATTAATCATTCAACTTTTGTTTCGTTTAAGCAAGCAAAAGCATATTATGCTTATTTCCATTCTTGGGATGGGTGGGATAGGAAAGACAAAGTTACAAATAATATGTGCAACTCAGGTAAGAATGTTTGAAACCCTGTTTTATATGATTATCAATATGATATTGTAGACTAATTAGATGAGTTATGCATGATTATCACTATGATATTGCGTACTAGTTATGTGTGCAACTCGTCCCTTGCAGCTTGGTTTGCCTCCTTCTAATAACAGGAGTGTTAGGGTATGTTGCATACGTGTTGCAACAAATACACAACCGCTCTCTCTCGTTGCCGGTGGTTTATAAATTAATCACCGTTGGAACCGTTGGTGTGCCGTTTCTCCCCACCTCCTCAGCCCAGTCCTGAATCTCCAAAGTTGCAGACACTGCGTGGGCCAGGGTTCACCGGCTCATCTGCCTATTTGGTTAACCAGACACTCTAGAGCAACTCTTGGTGAAAGAACGATGAGCTCACTCTACTTCTCTCTCTGTTTCTGTTTAATTTACATTGATTGGGAGTTTGTTTTTTTGCAGAGAGAGAGAGAGATGGGAAGGAAGAAAAAAATTTGAAATTTTTTCTGTTTAATTTACATTGATTGGGAGTAATTTTTTTTAGCTTAATTGATGTATTTTCTTACTTGGGTTATGCCAGTTTTAGCTCAATGCTTGGTCTTCAATTTTGTGAAAAGTAATTTACATAATGTCATATGTTTCCTTGATGGTTTATGGTTTTAATTTTAATGGCTACTTAGTTTTCTCACTGATTGCTGGTTATTGCTGCTAGTTTTCTCACTGAAGCTGCTTATATGCTGGTTATATTGGTGGTTATTGATAATTAATAAGGTCTGTTGACTTTAAGTATCAAATTACAATGTTTTTTTATTTTAACTACCAAAACGTTTATGTCATTTCACTTTATATACTAAATTTCAGTTTAGGTACCAACTTTAAAAAACATGGTTATACCGAGCTGTGACTGTCTAACAGTCATATATAACTTTTTTATTAATTTTTGCTTTTTCAATATTTGCAAGCATTTGCAACCCTTAAACTTTAATGTTTAGTCTCTGGGCAATAAGATTTCAACTCTCAAGCCTAAATCAAAAGCATTAAATCCTTATAAATTTTGAATTTTTATGAATTTGAAACAGTTACAACCGTGACTGTTGGACAGTAACAACTGTATAGCAAACCGATTTGTGACCTAATCCAAAATGTCTTGTTCTAGGTTAGTACCTAAACTAAAAAAAATTAGTGTCTTACTGTTTTGCTGAAAAACTATTGATATTTGATATTTAATCCTAATTTTCTTTAATTAATATAGCATTTCAATTCCTACTTCTATGATAAGAATTAGGAATAATAATTAGTAATAATAATCACTGAAGCTCTATAAGAATTAGGAATAATAATTCTTGTGGAATTGACTTAAAATGAAAAGGTAGTTGCTGTTTTTCTGTGCTGGGCAGTGGTTCCTGGTATGATGGCATTCATGGGTATATGGATTCAATCCAAAAAATTCATATATATTCACTACTAGGCTGGTGGCTGGAAGGACCCTGCAACTGTCATAGCAACGCCAATTGTACCGTCGTTTCAACAACTAATGGGACTCAGGGATATAGGTGCAAGTGAAAGGAAGGTTTTGCCGGAGATGGATTTCACGCTGCTTTAGGCTGTCGGAACGGTTAGTTGCGTTCAATTACCGCCTATGTTTATGAAGGTTTCATTAAAAAAAAAAAAACAGGGTTATTTTTGTAGTCTTAAGTTTGGATTTGGATTATTTGCTATAGCTGTCATTGTTTTTGCTTGTTTCAAATATATCTTCGTTATCTCCGGCCAATGGTCAAGGATCTTTTGCCATTACTTATTGGGTTAGTTCTACTTGGACCCCTCAAGTTTCATTAATTAATTCTATTGATACCCTCAAGCTTTAAGCCAATTTAGTGGAGGGGGGAGGAGTAGTGTCAAACAAAACATAGTTTAGGTGTGATATTTGTAGTTAGTCCAATTTCAATTTATGAATCAGATTGTCTTTCGCAATACCAAGACAGTTAGAAGGGCTCTTAAAGTTGGTCCACAGTCCATGAGTCCATCAAACCAATTTTTGAGCCTAGAATCAGGGTTCACAGTACAGGGCTCTTAAACTTGTTAACTGCCTATGTGTTTGCTATCCAGACTGCCAGACTTGGCTTTTTCCTCCTCCCTACATATCCTTCAAATTTTACCAGCAAATTTAATTTGTTGGCTTCCAAATTCAGAAAGCTTTCTGATTTCTGCAGGAAAGAAGAGTAACACATGGCGGACCATCTTCATTGTATCAATCGCAGTTCCTGTGGTGCTAATTACATCACTCTGCATTTATTTGAAAGTGAAGACAAAGGAAACACTAGTTGAAGGTAATAAGTTGAGATTAATTATTTTGTCTCTACCTCCACTAGAGACAAAATGAACTCATAACCGTTATAAGCAATAGATTTAAATATATATGTTAGAGCTCCTACTACACATGCGATGAACTTGTTTAATTTTTGTTAAATTGTTCCTTATGCCAAGAAGCCGATGGAATTAGAAGTGCAGAAGCCTTGCAATTTGACTTTGGCTCGATTAGACTTGCCACAAATAACTTTTCTGAAGCAAATAAACTTGGACGGGGTGGATTTGGTGTTGTTTACAGGGTAATGAAACATACCAAGAATATGGATTATGTGCCTAAATGAGCAATAAGTTAACTTAATTTCAGATTTCTTAACTGCAGGGTAGGCTTTTTAATACAGAAGATATAGCAGTAAAAAGGCTTTCAAGGGATTCAGCACAAGGAGATATAGAATTTAAAAATGAAGTCTTGCTAGTGGCCAAGTTGCAACATCGGAATTTGGTTAGGCTCCTAGGTTTCTGTTTGGAAGGGAATGAAAGACTTCTTGTCTATGAATTTGTCCCTAACGCAAGCCTCGATCAATTCATATTTGGTATGGTTGAAAACTTGGAATCTGCTTTTTTTTTTCTTCTCAAATGTATGATGGAAGTCTATTAATTTTTGTGCAAGACATGCATCCTAAAGAGTACATTGCAACGAATATCATAAACTTTATCTTTGAATGTGTATGTTGATCCAATCAAGCGTGCACATTTGGATTGGGATTGTCGCTACAAAATCATAGTAGGAATAGGACGAGGGCTTCTTTACCTTCACGAAGATTCTTATCTTAGAACAATTCATCGTGACCTCAAATCTAGCAACATTTTGTTAGATGCAGAAATGAATCCAAAAATTGCAGATTTTGGTATGGCAAGATTATTCGTGGTTGATCAAACACAAGGCGAGACCAATCGAATTGTTGGGACCTAGTAAGTACTAGGCCAAGATATATAATAGGGCTTACAATGGTCTTATGTCTAACCAATAATTTCCTTGTTTATGAGTACGTAGAATATAGAAAGATCCTAACTACTAAAGATTTAACAATACAAGAAAAGCAATAAGATAATTTGAGCATAATTATGAAAATTTCCAGCTAGATTAATTAAAGTTGACCTCTTCGGTTGTTGATTTTACATGCAGCGGATATATGGTTCCAGAATATGTGATGCGCGGACAATTTTCTGTTAAGTCAGATGTGTACAGCTTTGGTGTGATAGTTTTGGAGATAGTAAGTGGACAGAAAAGAAGTTCTTCCTGTAATGAAGAGAATTCAGAGGATCTTCTAAGCTATGTAAGTAAAAAGTATAGTTGTTAGAGCAATGGAATGCAACAAAAGAACCAAAAAAAAAGTTTGAGGTTTCGTTTCATCCTATATTTAAAATTAAATAATGCATGCAGGCATGGAAAAGTTGGAGGGAAGGGACAACAACTTCAAATATAGTAGATCCCATGTTGAGGACTAGTTCCAGAGCTGAAATAATGAGATGCATCCACATCGGATTACTATGTGTGCAACAAAGTATAACTGATAGGCCAACCATGGCTTCAGTTATTCAAATGCTTACTACCAACTCTCTCACTCTCCCAGTACCCTCACAACCAGCATTTTTCATGATTGGATTCGAAATGCCAACGGTCATCGGGTCAAATGGATCCAGGATTAACTTAGTCCAAAATTCGGCAAATGAGGCTTCAATTACAGAACTATCTCCTCGTTAGTGCTTGATTTTACTGTTTCGGGATAACTTAAAAGTAATCATAAAAATTCTCTAGTGAACCTCATGGCTTGTCCATTCCTCTGGAACACAACACATGTCGAGGTCCCAAATTATGTTTTCTTGGACGGTGCAAGTTACAACCCATGTTATACCATCGATTTATCCAGAATTTTTGCCAGTATTATGAGTTCGTTGTGAATTTAGCTTGTTTTTCAAACCCTTGTCTGTTGTTCGTAGAGTAATCCTACATATATGCATGTAGTATATTTTCTAACTACGTACACAGTGATGAGATTTCTCATGGGGGTAGAATCCACTTGTATAAGTTCAGAACTCTGTTATAAATACGATCAATATAACGAGGTACAGATAGTTTTAATTGTATAATTAGAATTTGCCAACTTAACCTTGTATCCAGTATTCAGAGAGAATGCCTAGTTGCCTAGCTGCTAGAGGGTTGTGGCCAATGAAGTAGGGGGAAGAAGAAGCCTCTCCGATTTCAAGAATTTTTAGCTTAATTGGGAATTTGGATCCCTTCATGCATGATTGGGCTTAATTTGATGTGGATGGAGCTAGTGGTTCTACTAGGCTGGCTGATTGGCTTAATCCTAACTTGTACCACCCCAAATGGCCCCATTGCTGCTACAGTGATACAGAGTGAGTGGAGTGTGGTAAATGAGGTTGGGGGAAAGAAATTAAGTACGAAGGGCATGGATGTGGTCAACAACACTATTTTTGGCTTTAGACCAAAGTTACGGTCTAAATTATGAAGCACATTGATGTGATAAAACTCGGCGGCAAAAGCTTAATTAGAAGCTTCTGAGTAATTTAATACCAACGTGTAAGAGATAGCATATATACTAGTCAATGTAGTTGGTCAAAGCAAGCTTCACGTGATGTGCTTTACTATCACAAAGTACCTTAGAATTCTTGGCTTAATCAATATTTTTGGTTTAATTAATCGTTCTCGATCAGTCATAATAATTTTATGATTATTGTTGACTGACTGACTGAGTCCGGTGGGGAGATAAAGATTATGTACGTTTATGTTCTCAATTACAAGATTAGTCTTGGTTGCTTAGTCGTTTTAATTACAGGATTAGTCTGATAGTACCTAATGGTTTCCTCAAGATTTGGATTATGTCTTTGTATGCAACTTGTGTTACTCATCACCATTGATATCCCGACTAATGCCCTTGACCAGCCACCTTTTCTGTTCGACATATGTGATATAAACGACATAGGAAACTTCGAAGCGAATAGCACCTATGAGAGGACACTCAATAGTCTTTTCCGCTCGCTGCCCTCTAACAACGGAAACGGCTATGGATTTTACAATTCGACCGGAGGAGAAAATTCCGACAAGGTTTATGCAATGGGACTTTGCAGAGGAAATGTTAAGGCCGATGCTTGCGGTAGTTGCCTTAGTGAAGCTACGTATAGTCTCAGAGAGGCTTGTCCAATTGAGAAGGAGGCAATTGGGTGGTACGAAAAGTGCATGTTAAGCTACTCAAACAGCTCCATATATGGCATCATGGAATATGGTGCGAGATATTTGATGAACATAAAAAACGTGTCATCGAACGTGGATGGTTTCAACCAAGACCTCGCGGTCCTACTGGGAAGATTAACAAGTGAAGCCGCAGCAGGTGGTTCTCTTCGTAAGTTTGCAATAGGAAACACAACGGTTACAATTTCTAGTTTTGAAACAATATATGGACTTGTGCAGTGCACTCCAGATTTGTCAGAGGCAGACTGCTCTAACTGCTTAACAACAGCGTTGTCGGACATCCAAAAATGTTGTTATGGGAAAATAGGTGCGAGAGTTGTTACAGCCAGCTGCAACTTATGGTATGAGATGGATCTCTTCTTTGACCCTTCAGCTGTGGCACCATTGCCCAATACCGATATCCCAGCAGGTATGCATATATGGCATGTCCCATTACTCTTACTTTCAAAGTAACAAATATGTGGTTTAATTAGTTTAATTTATGATGTGAATTATTAGGCATCTGGGCTACACTAATTTTCCATCTCACCAGATACTCTGTTTTAAATTTTTTTGATGTCTTCTGCACAACAAGGGATTATTTGTTTGTTTCTAATTTATTGTACCTGCATGTTGAATTTGTTTGGTTTACAAAATTTAAAGACATGATCAACAAGGGATTGATTAATTGATGTAATGAGTTGACAGTTCAACCCCAGAATGCTTTGATCACAGAAGGTTTCTGATTTTTGCAGGAAAGAAGAGTAATGCATCTCGGACTGTCATCATTGTTGTTGTGGCAATTGTTGTTTCTCTGCTACTAATCATATCCATCTGCATTTATCTCAGACTAAGGAAAACAAAGGAAACTCTAGTTGATGGTAATATGTTGAGATAATTAGTTTGTATTTCCTTCCTCTCAAACAGATATATATATATATATATATATATGTTTGAATATATATGCTGAAAGTCCCTGTAAACATGCACAGAACTTATATGTTTTATGTTAAATTGTTCTCATGCGGAGAAGCAGATGAAATTAGAAGTGCAGCAGCCTTGCAATTCGACTTTGGCTCCATTCAAGTTGCCACAAATAACTTTTCAGAAGCAAATAAGCTTGGACGAGGCGGATTTGGTGCTGTATATAGAGTAATGAATGTTCATTATATGAGCAGTCATGTGCCTAAATGGGCAATAAGTTAACTTCAATTTGTTTGAATGCAGGGTCAGCTTTTTAGTGGAGAACATATAGCAGTAAAAAGACTTTCTAAGGATTCTGCACAAGGAGACATAGAGTTTAAAAATGAAGTCTTGTTAGTGGCAAAGCTTCAACATCGGAATTTGGTTAGGCTTCTTGGTTTCTGCCTAGAAGGAAATGAAAGGCTTCTTGTCTATGAGTTTGTCCACAATGCAAGTCTCGATCACTTCGTATTTGGTATGGTTAGATATATGCTTTTATTTCAAAAATTTATCATAAAATTAAGTCTATTTGTGTTTATGACATGCTTCCAAAGGAGGATACACTGCAGCAAATATCATTAACAAAACTCTACTTTTGTATGAATATGTAGACCCAATCAAGCAAGCAGATTTGGATTGGGACAGTTGCTACAAAATCATAATAGGTATTGGGCGAGGGCTCCTTTATCATCATGAAGATTCTCGTCTTAGAATTATTCATCGTGATCTCAAGGCTAGCAACATTTTGTTGGATGAAGAAATGAACCCTAAAATTGCAGATTTTGGCATGGCAAGGTTGTTTCTGCTTGATCAAACACAAGGCGAAACTAGTCGAATTGTGGGAACGTAGTAAGTTCTAGCTAGACCATGTTATATATAATTAAGGCTTATAATCTTGTTATGCTATACCAATAACTCCTAATTAAGTTCATGTATACCACATAATATAGAAAGATCCTAACTACCAAAGATTTAACAATACAAGAAAAAGCAATGAGAAAATTTGTGCATAATCATGAAATTAAGATTTCCATATGATTAATTGAAGTTGATCGATCTTCTTCTTGTTGATTTGCATACAGTGGATATATGGCTCCAGAGTATATGATGCGTGGACAATTTTCAGTTAAGTCTGATGTCTACCGCTTTGGTATAATAGTTTTAGAGATAGTAAGTGGACAAAAAAGCACTTCGCGTCATGGAGATAATGCGGAAGATCTTTTAAGCTATGTAAGTAAAAAGTTAATTTGTATATATGGTTATTACTACAATATTTGAATGCAATGGAAAAATGAAATAAAATTTGTCTCTGATTTTGTTTATTCACATTCACAAATCATGCAGGCATGGAAAAATTGGAGGGAAGGGACAGCTTCAAATTTGATAGATCCAACCTTGAGAGTTGATTCAACAAGTGATACAATGAGATGCATCGAGATTGGATTACTATGTGTGCAACAAAATATTGGTGACAGGCCAACCATGGCTTCAGTCATTCAAATGCTTACTGGCAACTCTCTCATGACTCTCCCACTACCCTCACAACCGGCATTCTTCATGATTGGATCCAACATGCCAGGGGTCATCGGGTCAAATAGATCCAGGAGCAACTCTGTCCAATATTCGGCAAATGAGGCTTCAATTACACAACTCTCTCCTCGTTAGTGCTTGATTTTTTTGTTTTTTGGGCCAAACTTAAAAGCCATCATTAAAAATTCATATTTATTGGATCAGTTTCTACTTCGCTAATCAAATAGCCAACCTCTTCGTTTGCCCAACTGAAGCCTATTTCTACCTTTGATACATATGTAACATTATTGTAACAATTTTCATATGGTGGTAGGATCTAGTTGCATGTGTAGATTCAGAACTCTGTTATCAATACAATCAATAAAATGAGGTACAAACCTACAAAGAATTAAGTGAAGCACTAAAAGGGTCAGTGGCCCTATTGTTCGTTTTGGACTCTCAAAATCTCAGGACCGATTCTACTAACTTTGATGAGTTTATAAATGCTATATGATATACCAATTAAGTTGCATCCTAGCTTCAAATTAATAAGTGGGATATGCGTGGCATAATTGAAATCTGTGTGCACATGATCATCAAAAAAGTCCCTAAAGAGTAAGTTAGAATGGAGAAAAAATCCTTAAAAAATAAGTCACGGGGCGGAATGTGCTGAAAAACAACATAAATTTAATTTTTGACCGAATTGATGGCAAGAATATATTTGAAAATTTTGGAAGCGTGAGAGCCAAATTATTTGTCTAGGAGTAAAGTGGAATACAACATATAATTCAGGGGACATTGCTAAAATTTTCCCTGAAAATTTAATGACTATTTTTGACTGATTGAGTCCCATTAATTCAACACACCGGTGAGGAGATAGGGATATATATATATATATATATATATATATATATATCCTCCTCGCTCCTGTTTATGTTCAATTACAGATAAGAGTATGAGCCGCGGACTACATGCCACACAAAACCAATAATGTTTTCCTCAAGATTTGGATTGTCCCTTTGTACACAACTTGTGCTACTCATCATCACCATAAATTATATCACTACTCAAACCCTTGCTCAACCAACTTTTCAGATTAAGGAAGACGAAGGAAATGCTGGTTGAAGCCTTGAAGGTAATAAGTTCAGATAATTAGTTTGTCTTTACTTCCACTGGAAGAAAATGAACTCCTGTGAACAACCTATTACTATTACAAGCACTTAGAGTTGAATATATATGCTGCAGATCCTTCTAAAAGAACAATGAACTTATATAGCAGGTTAAATTAGAAGTGCAGAAGCCTTGCGATTTGACTTTGGTTCCATTAGAGTTGAATATACATGCTAGAAATCCTTCTAAACATGCAATGAACTCATTTAATTTTTGTTATATATATTGTTCCCCATGCAACGAAGCAGATGAAATTATATGTGCAGAAACGTTGCGATTCGACTTTGGCTCAGTTAGAGCTCCCACAAATAACTTTTCAGAAGCAAATAAGCTTGGAAGAGGCGGATTTGGTGCTGTATACAGAGTAATGAGGCATCATTTTATGAACAATAATGTCAGTACTTATGTGTGTAAATGAGCATGCACTAAGTTAACTTCAGTTTGTTTGAATGCAGGGTAGGCTTTTAATTGGAGAAGATATAGCAGTAAAAAGGCTTTCTAAGGATTCTGCACAAGGAGACATAGAATTTAAAAATGAGGTGGTGTTAGTGGCAAAGCTTCAACATCGGAATTTGGTTAGGCTCCTGGGTTTCTGCCTTGAAAAAAATGCAAGGCTTCTTGTCTATGAATTTGTGCCCAATGCAAGTCTCAATCACTTTGTATTTGGTATGGTTAGATTATACTTTTATTTCGAAAATTAATCATCAAATTGTCCATTTGTTTGTTTGACATGTTTCCAAAGGAGGGCACTGCAACAAATATCATTAACAAAATTTTATTTTGCATAACTATACAGACCCAATCAAGCGAACACATTTGGATTGGGATAGTCGCTACAAAATCATATTAGGCATTGGGCGAGGGCTCCTTTTATCTTCATGAAGATTCTCGTCTTAGGATTATTCATCGGGATCTCAAGACTAGCAACATTTTGTTGGATGAAGAAATGAACCTCAAAATTGCAGATTTTGGCATGGCAAGATTGTTTTTGCTAGATCAAACACAAGGAGAAACCAATCGAATTGTGGGAAACTAGTAAGTACTAGCTAGACCATGTTGTATATAAGGCTTATAATCTTGTTAAGCTATATGAGATTTAAGAATACAAGAAAAAGCAATAAGAAATGTTGAGCATAATCATGAAAGCTTTCCCTCTAGGTTAATTAAAGTTGACCTTCTTATTTTTTATCTCCATATAGTGGGTATATGGCTCTAGAGTATATGATGCGTAGGCAATTTTCTGTTAAGTCTGATGTCGATAGCTTTTGTGTAATAATTTTGGAGATGGTAAATGGACAAAAATGTAGTTCTTTCTGTTATGGAGAGAATGCGGAAGATCTTTTAAGCTATGTAAGTAAAAAGTTAATTTGTATGGTTATTACTGCAATATTTGAATACAACGGAAAAATTAAATAAAAATTGTCTCTGATTTTGTTTATTCACATTCGCAAATCATGCAGGCATAGAAAAATTGGAGGGAAGGGACAGCTTCAAATTTGATATATCCAACCTTGAGAGTTGATTCAACAAGTGAAATACTGAAATGCATCCAGATTGGATTACTATGTGTGCAAAAAAATATTGGTGATAGGCCAACCATGGCTTCAGTCATTCACATGCTTACAGGCAAATGTCTCATGACTGCTCTCCCACTACCCTCACAACCGGCATTCTTTATGGTTGGATCCGACATTCCTGGGGTCATCGGGTCAAATGGATCCAGGAGCAACTCTGTCCATTATTCGGCAAATGAAGCTTCAATTACACAACTATCTCCTCGTTAATTAGTGCTTGCTTTTATTGTTTATTGGGCCAAACTTAAAATATCCGTCATAAAAATTTCATATGCATTGGATCAGTTTCTCTTTTCCTAATCATTTAATCAACCTCTTCTGGCCAAAAAAAAAAAAATCAACCTCTTGGTTTACCCAGTTGAAACCCAACCCACATCTCCGAGGCCCAAAAGTAGTTAAATTGGACAAAGGGCAAATTGAGTCGGTTGTAATTTACTCAAGATTGTATATTTAAGGCCTCTGTCTACTTGTTCGTTGATTAATGTTACATGCATGTAGCATATAAACAGATTACACTGAAGAGAGATTGAATCGACTTTGCATAGGTTCACAACTATTAACATAGAACTATGTTAATCTCTTGGGTTTGCCTAAGGGTGTGGGTGGGTGGGGTAAGTGTTGAGATTAGACTAGTTTTGCCGTTTTGGGTACGACTTCCAATGTAACTAAAACAAACTATCGACTATCTATATATATATATATATATATATATGTGGGAACCGGTTTTACCATGATGGATAAAGGCCGGATCGGGGCTGGGCCAGGTAATAATTTCGTTAAGGCTTAAGGCCCAGTTCAATGAAGATTAAAACCCAAGAATGGAACCAGCTTGAAGAAACGGCCCGAAATGCGATTAGACTATATGAGATTGGCCATACGTGGAAAACAAACCACGTTCTTGTGATCCAAGAACGTGGGTAGTTACTCTCCATCCACTCCACTCAAGCATCACTCTCCCATGCAAAACGGGAAATCCGGAGTGTGAGAGTGGAGGGGGATCCTTGGGAAGCAAGGATCGGTTTATCAATCTATAAATAGCCCGGATAAGTGAACAGCAAAGATATGCAATTATTTTGTGCTTTACTTACAGCCGAATTGAGTAAATATTTACTTTGGCATCAGAGTATCTTTTACAGGAGGACATCCCTCGCTTTTTGGACATCAAGAGTTTACCAGTCATATTTGTTCATCTCCGGGTCAAGTGCTTCAACCAATTATTTATTGTTGGCTAATTAATTTATTTCCGAGAATTTTAGCTCCAACATGTTATCAATACGATCGGTACAAATAAAACCTCCATGATCTTAACAGAGCAAGATTTTCCAATTAACCCTGCATTTATAACCCGCTATCTGTGGCTTTAGATCAAAATAGTAGTACGCAAGCACATAAATGTGGTCAAACTCGGCGGCGAAACCTTAGAAGTTGCTTTGTAACTTAATACGAAAGTACTACCTTAGAAGTTGAAACTTCTTGACTTTGTCACCACTCATGTTTCAATCAATGTTTTTATTAATCACCAATAAGTCAAAACATACATTCTTCGTCATGGCGTAAGCCTTAAAGCTTTTATAGGTTCAGTATTAAGTCATCAATCAATTTGCAACACAAGGGAACAATGGCTTCCTCAAGATTTGGATTATTCCTTTCTTTACAACTTGTGTTTGCGTTACCCATCACCATTAATATAATCACTACTCAAGCACTTGATCAGCCACCTTTTCTGTACAACTTCTGTTTGAACGAAACAGGTAACTACACAGCTAGTAGTACCTATAAGACAAACCTCTATAGTCTTCTCCCCTCGCTGCCCTCTAACAGCAACAACGGTAACGGCTATGGGTTTTACAAATCGTCGGAAGGCGAAAACTCTGACAAAGTCTATGCAATTGGACTTTGCAGGGGAGATGTTAAGCTCGATGCTTGTGGCAGCTGCCTCAATGACGCCACAGATCTTCTCACACGGGCTTGTCCTACACAGAAGGAAGCAATCGGATGGTACGACAATTGCATGTTACGCTACTCGAACCACTCCATAGCTGGCATCGTGGAGAGTACGCCTGCTTTGTATATGTGGAACATACGTACAGAACGTGTCATCTTCGGACGTGGACGGGTTCAACCAAGAGCTGGCGACCCTATTGGGAAGACTAAAAAGTGAAGCTGCAGCAGGTGGTTCAGGTCTCAAGTTTGCAGTGGGAAATGCAACGGCTCCCAACTCAACAATATTATATGGACTTGTGCAGTGCACTCCAGATTTGGCTGGGGTACAGTGCAATGATTGCTTAGAATCAGCTCTGGGATACATCCCACAATGTTGTAATGGGAAAAGAGGTGGGAGAGTTATTACACCCAGCTGTAACTTCAGGTATGAGATTTACCCCTTCTTTTACCCTTCAGCTCAGGCACCACCACCATCGCCGCCATTCAATACACCAGTCTCACCGCCTCTTCCTCCACCACCATCCAATACTACAACTCCAGGAGGTATATATATATATATTTATATGTCATGTCCCATTACGTACGATTTCAAAGTAAAAAAATTAATATATGTATGTGGTTTAATTTGTTTAAGATAGGTGTGAATTGTACATCTGGGCTACACTAATTTTCTATCCCACCAACCAGATTCTCTGTTTTATTTTTCTCTTTTTGATGTCTTCTGCAAAAAAACAGGGAATGCTCTGTTCTTCTAATTAATTCTACCAGCAGATTGAATTTTGTTTGTTCCCAAACTTTGATATCTCGATTTGTAAATTACTTTAAATTATTCCTTGGTAGAATGGAAAGTTGTACCCCAGAATGCTCTGAACAATACAGAGGATTTCGGATTTTTGCAGGAAAGAAGAGTAATAAATCTCGAACTGTCATCATTATTGTTGTGGCAATTGTTGCTTCTCTGCTACTAATCATATCCATCTGCATTTATCTCAGAGTAAAGAAGAGAAAGAAAATACTGGTTGAAGGTAAATTAGCTTGTCTTTACTTCTACTGAAACAAAATGAACTCCTCTCAAGAATTTATTACTATTGTAATTAAGCATTTAGAGTTTATATATATGATAGAAAATTAGAAATCCTTCTAAACCTGCAATGAACTTATTTAATTTTCGTTAAATTGTTCGTCATGTGAATAACAGATGAAATTATAAGTGCAGAAGCCTTGCAATTCGACTTTGGCTCCATTAGAGTTGCAACACATAACTTTTCTGAAACAAATAAGCTTGGACAAGGCGGATTTGGTGCTGTATACAGAGTAACGAAACATCATTATATGAGCAATAATTTCAGTCATGTGCCTAAAAAAGCGATAAGTTAACTTTAGACTGTTTGAATGCAGGGAAGGCTTTTCAATGGAGAAGATATAGCAGTGAAAAGACTTTCTAGGGATTCTGCACAAGGAGACATAGAATTTAAAAATGAGGTCTTGTTAGTGGCAAAGCTTCAACATCGAAATTTGGTTAGGCTCCTAGGTTTTTGCCTAGAAAGAAACGAAAGGCTTCTTGTTTATGAGTTTGTCCCCAATTCAAGTCTTGATCACTTCATATTTGGTATGGTTAGAATTATGCTTTTATTTTGAAGATTTATCATAAAACTCCATTTGTGTGTATGACATACTTCCCAAAGAAAACACTATAATTCTTATTTTTGCATGTACATGTAGACCCAATCAAGCGAGCGCATTTGGATTGGGATAGTCGCTACAAAATCATAATAGGCATTGGCCGAGGGCTCCTTTACCTTCATGAAGATTCTCGGCTTAGAATTATCCATCGTGACCTCAAGGCTAGCAATGTTTTGTTGGATGCAGAAATGAACCCCAAAATTGCAGATTTTGGTATGGCAAGGTTGTTTGTGGTTGATCAAACTCAAGGCAAAACTAATCGAATTGTGGGGACCTAGTAAGTACTCTACCATATTATATATGTGGCTGATATATAATGGTGTTAAGCTGTACCAAAAATATTTTAGTTTATGTGTACCATACAATTGTTAGAATGATCCTAGCTACCATTGGCTTAACAATACAAGTAAAGAACAAGAAATAAGATGATTTGAGCATAACCATGAAAAATCTGCATCCAAGTTAGTCAAAATTGACTTTTTTTCTTGTTGATATGTAGTGGATATATGTCTCCAGAGTATATAATGCGTGGGCAATTTTCTGTTAAGTCCGATGTTTATAGCTTTGGCGTATTGGTTTTGGAGATAATAAGTGGACAGAAAAATAGCTCTTTTCGTCTTGGAGAGAATGAGGAGGATCTTCTAAGCTTTGTAAGTACCACAAAAAGTTGGGTTATGTCCTTTTGTAGTGAGGGACACCATTGCTGCAATTGATGAAATGAAAGAATGGAAAATGATCTCTGATATTTTTTTTCTGCACATTCACAAAATAATGCAGGCATGGAATAGTTGGAAGGAGGGGACAGCTTCAAATTTAATAGATCCCATGTTGAGGACTGGTTCAAGAGGTGAAATAATGAGATGCATGCACATTGGATTGTTATGTGTTCAACAAAATATAGCAAATAGGCCAAACATGACTTCAGTTATTCTCATGCTTACTAGCAACTCTGTCACTCTCCCAGTACCCTCGCAACCACCATTTTTTATGCATAATGACATTGGATCCTCGTCTGACATGTCCTTGGGATTCATGAGTAAGATAGGGGTAACAGGGTCGGATCAATCTAAGAGCAACTCTGTCCGAAGACTGTCATAAGAGGCTTCAATTACCGAGCTATATCCTCGCTAGTGCTTGAAGATGGAATGAAACTGCAATATTATGAAATGTTTGTGTTGTAATTTTGCACCACTTTGGTCCATTGACTCCATTTTCTTTTTGGTTATGAAGAGGACTTTTGCTAGTCATAGTATCTGTTTTCCAAATTATTTTTCAGTCATCATTTTAGGCCAAGTGCATATATAATATCTGTTTTCCAATTTGTAAGTACCACAAAAATTGGGTTATGTGTTTCTGTGTGGGACTATTGCTGCAATTGATGAAACGAAAGTGAAAACTAATCTCTAATATGATTTTTTTTTTCTTTTTCTGCACATTCACAAAGTTTTGCAGCCATGGAGAAGTTGGAATGAGGGGACAGCTTCAAATTTAATAGATCCAATGTTGAGGACTGGCTCAAGAAGTGAAATAGTGAGATGCATCCACATTGGATTGTTATGTGTGCAACAAAATATAGCAGATAGGCCAACCATGACTTTAGTTATTCTCATGCTTACTAATGCAGATCAGATTTTGAACATAGCCACCAACTCAATTAAAACACGACACAAGAGTAAAGGACAATGCAATCCTGCCTACAGCTAAAATAGCTATTGTATTTTTCTATTAATCATCAAAAACTAAACAGAATAACTACAAAACATGACTTAAATAGCCTCTTAACCCTACGGTATTAGGAAATTAGTAAAAAGAAAATAATAAAATAAAGATTACAATATTCTTAATTAAGAAATAATAATTAAAAGTTGACTTTTGTCATAGGTCTTCTTTGGGCCATTTTGGGCTGATTTCGATCTTGATTAGGCCCCTATGCTCCTGCATCAAACTCCCTGGTTGGAAAGAATTCATCCTCGAATTCGAACCATTGATTGGAGAGAATCCCAGCAAAATCTTTCATTGTGATAAAGTCATTTCTAATTTGGTTTGAGATTGAAATCTTCCTTTCCAAATAAACAAATATTTGGAATATCTGACATTGCTCGAATTGAGAAATTTATTTCTGCCATTAAATCTCGCCACCAAAACTTTCCTTTCAGCACTTTTTATTTGATTGACAAAATCAACCAATTGCTTAGGCGTCTGCAAACTTAAAATATTGGTCCCAATAAAATCAATTGAGGGAAAGCTATCATCCTCTTGATTCTTCTCCTCAATTTCTTGCACTTGAAAGTTATCATCACAAATCTCACACTCACCTTATGCACAACAATCATATCTTGGAGGTAGATCTAAATTCAATAAATCTAATCATTCAAGTCATACTGAAAAACTTCACAACTAAAATTTGTGTAATAAGAGCTAACCGTTTTTCCTTTTTGATAATTGAAAATTTGTTCAATTCAATGAAATCTTTTATCCAATTGAAACTTTCCTTCTACTAGCTCACACCATGGAACACAATGACAAAAATAACCAACATCTCCCTCCCCGTCAGAACCCTCACCATCTTGGCTTGAAGTTTCGATGCGAGCGACATGCTGATGAAAAAGGGTAACGTCTCCTTCCCTATCAGAACTCTTACCGCCTCAGCGTTGAGCTTCGATGCAAGCGACACGAACCGTAAGTTGTTGGATCTTCCTTTTGATCTCTTTCATGTCGTCATTAAAGTTGTTACAAGCCTTCATTCGAAAACCTCCCCAACCACGCCTTTTGCCAGCCATGGAGTGCACTACTCGAACGCCACCATACATCAACTGTACTTTGATACCAAATGATGTAGATCAGATTTCGAACATAGCCACCAACTCAATTAAAACACGACATAAGAGTAAAGGACAAAGCAATCCTGCCTACAACTAAAATAGTTATTGTATTTTTCTATTAATTATCAAAAACTAAACAGAATAACTTCAAAACATAACTTAAATAGCCTCTTAAACCTATGGTATTAGGAAATTAGTAAAAGGAAAATAATAAAATAAAGATTACAATATTCTTAATTAAGAAAATAATAATTAAAAGTTGACTTTTGTCATAGGTCTTCTTTGGGCCATTTTAGGCTGATTTCGATCTTGATTAGGCCCCTATGCTCCTACATCACTTACTAGCAACTCTCTCAGTCTACCAGTACGTGCGTACCCTCACAACCACCATTTTTTATGTATAATGGCACCGGATCGTCATCTGAAATGTCTTCCGGATTTGTGAATAATTTAGGTGTGAAACAGTCGGATCGATCTAAGAGCAACTTTGTTCAAAAACTACCACATGAGACTCCAATTGCAGAGCTATCTCCTCGCTAGCTAGTGCTTAATGATGGAATGAAACTACAATATTATGAAATGTTTATGTTTGTAAATTTGTAATTTTGTACCACTTTGGTCCATTTTCTTTTAGATAATGTGGTTGAATTTTTAGGACCTTAGGGTAGGCAAGGAGTAAAATTTTGGTTTCGAGAAAATTTTCGCGAAAATTTCGATTTCGACAAAATTAGACAAAAACGACGAAAATTGCTATCAAAATACGGAAATTTTGAATGAAACTTGATCATATATTTATTTAATATATTATCTATTACATTGATAAAAAATATTGAAGAAACCAAATTATATAATAGGTTTCATGTGATATAAGATGAATATAATGCGCGCTGGAAACAAATACTGTTAAATAAAATTAGTATAATGAATAAATGAAATTAGTATATTCTTTATATTCTATAATCTATACACTAACCCTAATACTAAACCCTATATATTCTTTATACTCCACAATCTATGCACTAAATCCTATATACTCTATAAAATAAATCCTATATCCTATATACTCTACAATCTATGCACTAAATCCTATATATTCTTTATACTCTACAATCTATATACTATATCCTAAACTCTATATATTCTTTAGGATATAGTATAAGATATTAGGGTTTAAGCCCTTTAAGGTTTTTTTTAATTATTTTTTATATAAAAATGTATTAGGGTTTAGGGTTTAAAAACAACTAAACGAAACTCCAAAAGAGTCAAACCAAACCCCAAACGAAAACCCAAATCCATTTTTTTCTTTCCAAATGCCCAAAGGCCCCAAACCCTAATCAACCCTAAAGCCTTTTATTTTTATCTTTTATTTTTTGTTCTTTCCTTCCTTTTTTTTTTTTTTTTTTTTTAATTTCCTTTCTTTTCTTCCTTGCCTGTGACTCTCTCTTCCTCTTTTCTCTCATTTATCTCTCCCAGCCCTGCGTGCACAGTCTTCTCTCTCCTCCCTCTCCCTCCTTGATCTATTCCTTCCTCCTTCCCTGATCTTCCTCTCTTCCTCTCTTCCTCCTCTCCCTCCTTGATCTCCTTTCCCTCTTAGATCTCTTTTCTTTCCTCCCTCCCCAATCACCCTCCGATTTGCCGCCTCCGGCAACCATTGGCAACTGGAGATCTGAGATGAAAATGGGGCTGGAGTATGAGTGTGTAAATGATAGTGAAATTTTTGAAATTTGGAGAAATTTAACAAAAACATACTTGGAGCGTGTTCGATAAATTTTGTGAAATTTTGCCGAAATAATTACGAAAAATAGTCAGATACGAGATAAAATTTTGGGACAAAAAAAAACCAAAAATTTCGGCGAAATTTCATTCCTTGAGAGTAGGTTCTGAATGGGTAATTTAATTGAATGAAACTGCAATATTATGTAATGTTTATGTTGTAATTTTGCACCACTTAATTTGGTCCTTTTTCTTTTAGATGATGTGGTTCATTAACTTCATTGTTTAGGTAGGTTCTGAAATGGACATAATATCTGCTTTCCAAATTCCTGATTGAACTCCTAAAGCCCATTGACAAGTTGTGTTCATTGTCGAAGACTGAGTACTAAACATTATATGAAAAGTTGTTGGAACTGTGATTTGGTACTCAAGCCCAAAATTCAGTAGGAAATTTGCAGTCTTGGACAAGTGTTGGGCAGCCCAATTACAAAATAGCCCACAAACTGTGTACTCAATATTGGTTGCATGGCTGTAGCTGCTGTAATTCATTCCTCAACAAGTTCAAAGCCTCCTTGGAACCACACATTTCTTAAACGAAGAGAGAAATTATAGCCCATAGCCTCCGTGGAGGGGCCTCCTACTTTTTTAGCACTGACGTCAAATCAATTACTTCTTTTTTCAATCGTTTGGCACATGAAATATCTAAAATGCTCCTCCCTGGCAAAACAAAAAAATTGTCTAAAAATTAAAATGTTCTTAATATAAATATTTCACTAACAATATCAAACCCAAGCATATTCACCTTTTGAGTTTTGAGCTCTGAAGGGGTGTGCAGTGAGAGGAAAGGGGCGTTCAAAAAGTGCTTTAATTCCTGTTTTGAGCTCTGTTTTTCAGGAACCAAATGCGGTAAAGAGAGAAAAAGAGTTTTAATCAGTAGTCATATGATGTGGTACTGAACAAGCGCATAGGTGTGGTCAACAGGCAAAACCTTAGAAGTTGCTATGGAATTCTAAAATGCCCTTAATATAAAGAGCAGTAGCCGGTTTTATTCGGCTATGTGTAGCTTCAACACATTTCATAGTTGCTGGACACAGCAACTCCTAAACATAAGTGGGCCAGTTTAGTTGCAAACACATATTTTGGACAATTGAGTCAAACCCACTATCTAGCCAATTATCTTAATTTAGTTGTAAGTTGTATCTATAATATACATTCGTTGTTATTTTAATTAAGCCACATTTTGAGCAAGAGGGAAAATTTATATTTAATGTACACCCACAAATATTGTGTGGCTTAGCAAGATCAATTAAAGATCATCAAAATCTGACCAAATTTTCAATGAATAGCAACATAAGGGAAAATAGTTTTAATTCCTGTTTTGAGCTCTGTTTTTCACAAACCAAAGGCAGTAAAGAGAGAAAAGGAGTTTTAATCAGTAATCATAAGATGTGGTCCTGAACAAGCGCATAGGTGGGGTCAACGGGCGAAATCTTAGAAGTTGCTGTGGAATTCTTAGCCATGTTCTGAACCACAGCCGTTTCAATCAATGGGATAATTTGTTGAAGATATTGACAATGAGTCCAAGTATACATCTCAGCACATAAATCCATCCTGCATAAAAACATATATCACAATGATTGATCACAATTGTTGACTGAAATGAGTTCCACACCAGTAAGTAGATAGAGATGTTTTCATACTTCTTTTTTTTTTTTTTTTTTTTTTAACATATTGAGTTATTCGAATTCTGACTCATTTTCCCATTCTTCCTCACCTTTCGTAGCCGACCCGAAAAAGATAATGTTTGTATTTGATTACAGAGCAAGGGCCGTGGATTGCCACACAAGGCAATGGTTCCCCCAAGATTTGGGTTATGCCTTGCTATGCCAATTGTGTTACTCAGCATCACTTTTAATATCAGCACCACTCAAGCAGTTGATCAGTCACCTTTTCAGACCACCTTCTGTTTTAACGACAAAGGTAACTACACAGCTAACAGTACCTATCAGACAAACCTCTATGCTCTTCTCCCCTCCCTCCGCCCATCTAATAACAACCGCGGCGGCTACTGGTTTTACAATGCGTCAAGAGGTGAAGACCCTGACAAAGTCTATGCAATCCGACTTTTCAGAGGAGATGTTAAGCTTGATACTTGCGCTACTTGCCTCAGAAACGCTACTAATCATCTCACACATGCCTGTCCTAACCAGAAGGAGGCAATTGGATGGTACGGCAATTGCATGTTTCGCTACTCAAACCGCTTCATATTTGGCAAAATGGAAAATAGCCCTGACTTCTATACACGGAACACACAAAACTTGTCATCATTGAGCGTGGATGAGTTCACCCTCGGCACCCTCATGGAAAGACTAACAAGCGAAGCCGCGGCAGCTGGTTCTGTTCATAAGTTTGCAGTTGGAAACGCAACTGCTGCAAATTCTAATCGAAGTACAATATTTGGACTTGCTCAGTGCACTCCAGATTTGTCTGAGGCTCACTGCAAAACGTGCTTAAAATCGGCTTTGGCAAACATACCAGAATGTTGTTTTGGGAAGACCTAAAGGACATAAAAAATTGGAAGCTGTGGGTGGTGAGTATTTCCAGGAGCTAGTATATATCCAGATCATTCTTTCAACAGTCAATTCACAATAGATCACGATTTGTAATGCACAGCCTCATGAAAGAGCTAGCTCAATTTGTTTCTGGAGAGTTCTGTTTCAGATTGGATGATGAGGATAGTACTCAAAACAAAGCTTTTGAGAAGGCTCGTCATTGATCATATATACGTCGGCAACGTGAGGTAACTACAAGATTTGAGTCCTTCAGTAGACTTGATTCCTTACGCACCTTCCTTGATGTAGAACAAATGACAGAACGGTTCATGCAACAACTCGACAGCCAGAAGGCCAAGAAAAGGAACAAGTTTCAGCCCGGCCCAGTGTCAGAAATGGACCCATGATATACCGATTCGAAGAGAACGACGAGACAAATTCCTATTGTTTAGGGCTTCAAATAAGCAATTTAGTGTTTTTGAATAAGTTTCCTAAATTGCACTTTAATTCTATTTTTTTTTCCGTTTTGAATTTCGAACGTTTAAGGTTCTGAACGTATTTAAACAACCTTTGTGGCTGTTTGTATCATACATTATTATCATTTTTCAATCAGAAAACCTTGAGATTTCTCTCATTTCTCTGGTGGACTCCAGATTCTTTCTTAGGGTTAACGCTGGTTTTCCCTAATCTCTGTTACTTGCGTGTTACGCTGCGTCAAGTGGTATCAGAGCACGGAGTTAACTGGATCGATGGGTGATCATCCAGAAGGAGGAGATCGCGGACTTGGTGCCCTATGGGAGGCTGTGAACAAACAAACCACGAAAACTACTCAACCATCGACTTAACTTGAACAGATTCGACAGTTGTTAGTGGGATTGAACCTTCAGGATAACCCTAACCTTAACGGACAGGGCAATCCCAGACAACAACCAGTTGACAGAAGACAAGCCATGGGATTTTCTCGTGGTAACAACTGGCGACAACAACCTGAGAGTGACGATGAATCCGATGAAGAAGATGTAGTCCCGAATATTCGAAACAACGAACGGCCGCGATATAACTACAACCAGAACTTTGACGACTATAAACAAAAAGCTGATATTCCCTACTTCAATAGGCATATGCAGGTAGAGGATTTCCTTGATTGGCTTACAAAAGTGGAAAGGTTCTTCGAAATCATGGAGGTTCCCGAGGGAAAGATGGTGAGGATGGCTGCTTTCCGTCTGAAAGCCAGCGTGGCTGTTTGGTGGGATCAGTTATAGAAAAGTTGAAACAGACAAGGGAAAAATCCTGTCAGAACTTGGCAGAAAATGAAACAATTGATGATGGATAGATTCCTACCCCAGGACTATGAGCAATATCTTTATCGCCTCTATCTGAACTGTACCCAGGGTGTGAGATCTGTTGCGGATTACAGGGATGAATTTTTGCGACTAGCAGAGTGCAACAATATGGCGAAGTCGGAACATCAAACTGTGGCAAGATATATGAGTGGTCTGAAGCCATCGATCCAAGAAAAAATTGGATTGCAAACTCTCTAGAGCGTTCATGAGGCTCACAATATGGCTTTGAAAGCTGAACTCATGGAAAGGGAGAGACGACCCGGATTTGGGAATAACACCTATCGAAGGAACATACTAGAGGTGTCAACCTCTAGTACTACTGATAAAGGAAAGGGGATTCTACCTAGCCCTGCGATCCCTCCAAAGGTTCAGAGTCAACCTTTCAAACCCACCGAGAGCGGTAGTAGATTCCCAGATAGAAATCAAACTCGGGCTTAGAACCAAAGGTCGAATCCGTATGCCAAACCAACAACGGACATTTGTTACAGATGCAATAAACTAGGTCATCGATCAAATGTGTGTCCAGAAAGACAAACTGCAAACCTTGCTGAAGCTGATGGATTTGAGGATGACGCTGAATAAACCCAACCTGAAGATGAATATGAAGGTGTTGAGTTTGCTCAAGAGGATGGCGGAGAGCATGTTAATTTTGTCTTGCAGCGAGTTCTCCTTTCACCCAAGAAGGAGGGGCAACGTCATAACATATTCCGCTCACTTTGTTCCATTAGAAACAAAGTTTGCAACCTGATTGTGGATGGCGGCAGCTGTGAAAACTTTGTAGCTAAAAGGCTGGTGGATTATTTGCAGTTACCAACAGAGAAGCATGCAACCCCATATTCCTTAGGGTGGGTCAAGAAAAGCCCTTCAGTGCAAGTAACCGAAGTTTGTCGAGTTCCTCTCTATCGGTAAGCACTATAAAGAAGAAATTATGTGTGATGTCATTGATATGGATGCATGTCATATTCTCTTGGGTCGACCATGGCAGTTTGACGTTGATGTCACCCATAGAGGTCGAGATAATGTCTACTTGTTTGCTTGGGGTTCTCACAAGATTGCATTGGCACCAATAAGTCAGACAGGGAAGATTGAACGACCAAGAATGGAGAGTTCGAATTTTCTGGCTATTTCTAGCAGTGAACATGAACTTGTGAAAGCTGCAGATGAGGCCCATGCAATTTATCCATTAGTAGTTAAAAGGTTTGCTGACAACTGAGACAAAAGGGGCGACGATTCCCACAGAAGTGCATAAACTTTTGGGTGATTTTCAAGAGTTGGTTTCTGATGATCTGCCAGATCAACATCCTCATATGAGAGATATACAGCACCACATTGACTTGGTGCCAGGAGCTAGTTTACCCAACCTTCCTCATTACAGGATGAGCCCGAAAGAGAACGAGATATTGAAGCAAAAAATTGAAGAGCTATTGAAAAAAGGGTTCATTTGTGAGAGTATAAGCCCATGTACAGTGCCTGTTTTGTTAGTTCCAAAGAAGGATGGTAGCTGGCACATATGTGTTGATAGTAGGGAGATCAACAAGATCACTATCAAATATCGGTTACCTATACCGTGCCTGGATGACATATTGGATGTGCTGGATGGATCAAAGTTGTTCTCTATGATTGATCTTCGCAGTGGCTACCACCAAATTCGGATCAAACCAGGGGATGAGTGGAAGATAGCTTTCAAAAACAAGGATGGATTGTACGAGTGGCTAGTGATGCCATTCGGCTTGTCTAATGCCCCGAGTACTTTTATGCGCCTCATGAACCAGGTTCTATGCCCTTTTATTGGTTCCTTTGTTGTAGTTTATTTTGATGATATCCTTATCTACAACAAGACCAAGGAGGAGCACTTAGCTCACTTGCGACAGGTTCTAATGGTGCTAAAAGACAACCAGCTTTTTGTCAACTTGAAGAAGTGCTCATTTCTTACCAGCAAGCTATTGTTTCTGGACTTTGTAATTAGTGTGGAAGGAATTCATGTGGATGAGGAGAAGATTCGAGCTATCAGGGAGTGGCCCACTCCAAAAACAGTGGGTGAGGTAAGAAGTTTCCATCGGTTAGCTACATTTTATCAGACGTTTGTGCGGAATTTTAGTGTTATTACTGCTCCTATTACTGAGTGTTTGAAGCAAAGCAGATTTCATTGGGGAGAAGAACAGGAGAGAAGTTTCGCTCTAATCAAGGATAAACTTTGTACTGCCCCAGTGTTAGCACTTCCCAGTTTTGAGAAGATATTCGAGGTCGAATGTGATGCAAGTGGAGTGGGAGTCGGTGCCGTCTTGTCACAAGAAAAGAGGCCAGTAGCATTTTTCAGTGAAAAACTCAGTGAAGCTCGCCAGAAATGGAGCATTTATGACCAGGGATTTTATGCCGTTGTGAGAGCTTTAAAGCAGTGGGAGCAGTACTTGATACAGCGGGAGTTTGTGCTGTATACCGTCACCAAGCCCTCAAATTTATTAATAGTCAGAAGCAGGTTAATAAAATGCATGTCCGATGGGCCACTTTTCTGCAGAAGTTCCCTTTTGTAATCAAACACAAGTCTGGAGCCTTGAACTGAGTGGTAGATGCATTGAGTAGGCGAGCCACTTTGCTTAGTACTCTTTCCCAAGAAATAGTTGGGTTTCAGTTTCTGAGAGACTTGTATGTTACAGACGATGATTTCAAAGACCTGTGGACCAAGTGTGTCCAAAACCAACCCGTCATGGATTTCCATGTTAGTGATGGGTATTTGTTTAAGGGTAACAGGTTGTGCATCCCTAGCTCTTCTTTGAGGGAGAAATTGATCCGAGACCTACATGGTGGAGGATTAAGTGCGCATTTGGGCCGAGACAAGACTATTGCTAGCTTGGAGGAGCGTTACTTTTGGCCACAACTGAAGAGGGATGTGGGAAATATTGTGAGAAAATGTTACACCTGCCAGGTTGCCAAGGGTCAATCACAAAACACTGGACTTTATATGCCTTTGCCTGTTCCTAACAATATTTGGCAGGACCTCTCTATGAACTTTGTGATGGGTCTTCATCGAACCCAAAGGGTTTAGTTTTGTTTCACTAGAGTCAATATTTGGTATGATTTTATAAATGACATACATGTTTGTATGGACAAGTCATGAATGTATGCGGATAGAAGATCAAGGGCATATGAGTTAGGGATTCAAGATTTCTTCAAGTTTGCATTATAGCATGCTAGAAACCCAAACCTCATTCATTGTCCTTGCCAAAAATGTGGAAATATGAGACAATTTGGGATTGGAGTTATAAGGGATCATCTATATTTTAATGGGGTTGACCAAAGTTACCAAAATTGGATATGGCATGGAGAACTTTCTAGTACATTTGTGAATGAGATTTTTTTGGTCCCTTACAATTCTGGGTAAGTTAATCATTTATGTGGTCATTGTAAATACTGTTTTCCAGCCATATAAGGTATTTAATGAGAATTATAAATGTGTAGAAATTATTGGATGCTGACTGTTATCAATCCAGACAAGGAGATTGTCTATTTCATGGACCCAATGAAAAGACGTATGATCGGTGATGAATGAAAAACTGTGGTGGACAAGTAAGTTGATTAGATGTCTCATCAGTTTATAAGTTCATTTACATATATCAGCAAGTGTTAAAATCATTTGGTTTTTCATGCGATAGTGGAATTAGAATCTTCAATGCTCAAGGGAATAGGCAAGGGCGTAAGGCAATAATCTGGAAAATATGGCGGTAGGTTGGCTTGTTTGTAGTTTGCTTTAAAACTCAAATAACAGATTGCTAAGTGGACTGTATATGTGTTCATTCTAATTAATGTTTATTTGCATTTAGGGCATTCCTCAACAGCCAAGTGATAAGGAGTGTAGCTATTTTATTATGTGTTTTATGAAGGAAATAATTGAAGATGAGAGCTTAGTTTTTGTGACTAAGGTATGCATTAGTGAAGTATAAGTAACTTGACATTATGTTGGTCATGTGAACTCTGAGCAGTGATATGAAAATTAATTGTCTTTACTTGGAAATGTTGAAATTCTTTTATTTGTTTTGTGGCTGAAAAATTGGAAATGTAGTAAAGGAATAAAAGGAAATAAATTAGCTTGGGGGAGTCTGTTTTGGGTGCATGTAGATTGGGAATACTGGGTGGATTCTTTCAAACTTGTGGAAGTGGACATGTTATATAGCTAGGCCCCTGTTTGATGATCACTTGTGTGAATTTGAGGTTGATTTCAGCTTGATTCTAATTAATGTAGTTATGCACTTATATTATTAATAACAAATTCATGAGTGGTTTGGTGCAATTTCTTTAGGCCATTGGGAGATTCTGTTTTGGGTGCAGTTAGCTTAGGACATTTTGTTGGTTATATATGTGTGCTTGATTCTTAATTAATATAGTTGTGCACTTATATCATGAGTTGTCTTGGCCTTTTTTACCTAAGGGGCATGTTGTTTATTTCTTTCTTGGATTCATTAGGTTTTCATTTTGGGTTGAATTTTCTTTTTAATTACTACTTCATTTTTGCCTTGTTTCAGTGGGAGCGAAGGAAGGACAACACTTATACCCAAGAAGATATCGATGAAGTCCGGGCTGAATGGGCAAACTTTGTGGGGCAGTATATGTAGATCGAGTGGAAGGTGGATTTTTGACGTATAGCATTTTTGAACTTGATTTTGTAGGCCATGTGTTTAGCTAGACTAGCTTGGGGTATATATATATATATATATATATCATTGATCACTTTGATAGATTCTTTTGGGTGCTGTCAAGATTAATAACTAGGCTTAATTAATTGCTAGATTAGATTGATGGCAACAAATTGGTAGATTAGAAACTTGATGGCTAATTTTGGTGTTATAGATGGTTTTTGTGTACGGCATGGCTGGTTGTGTGAATAGCATTGGGTTAAGAGAGTAAACTACATATATACAATTACTAGCTACCTTGAAATTCCTTTTAATATTTCGTATTTTATCAATTCCAAAATCCTTATTTATTGTGGATTAGTTTAAATTTGAGTAAATTGTGATTTTCTGAATTAATGTATAATTTATTAAGAATGTTAACATTATAAAGGGAAACATGCTACTTGGAACAATGGTGTTGTACCAAAAACACCTAGCTAGCTATTTCAGGTACTACGTGCCTATGTGAACCAGATGTAAATATGAACATTTTACAACAATTTTTCTAACAAAATCGTGGTTTGTAACATTAACTTACAATGGATCAATATCAGAAACCATTGTATAATCCATAACAATACCGCACAAACCTTAAAAAGCCAATGTATCTAATACCTATAGACATCTAATTAAACTTGAAATTAGTATCTTACACAAAGGTTATATAGTTAAAACCCAATATTCTTAAATTCATAATACAACGGTTTCATAAAAACACCGTAGTATGAAAGACATATATACATCTCAAACACATATTTTTAGAATGACCTATACCACGGTTAGGATCCAAAAACCATTGTTTTAAGGAGTATTTCACCTCGTGTTTATAACTAAAATAGTTGTAAAATACATGTATTAGTAAACGTAACCGTTGTCTTGAGAACATAAAACAATGCGTTCGAGGAGAAAACTGTTGTGTAGATATATACTCAACAACAGTAGCCTTTAAACCATGAGATTTTTAGGATGTATATACAACGGTATTTCTGTCGTTACCATTGTGTTAATGTAATCAAGACAACGAAAAATAACCATTGTGTAATGGTACCCCAATAGATGTCGGTCGATTAGACGACGGTATTTTGGCAACTTACACAACGGATAAAATCCAAGGTCAACTATATGGTGACTACTTACACTCTAGTTATTCTAACAATTCAATTATCATAATATAGGATAAAAACCACGCCACAGATGACAATCACAAACTATGCAAATTTTTTATGCATTCAGTTTATACTAGCATAATACATGTAGTAAAATAAGGCCACTAGTAGGGTGTGAGATTCCCCTACCTGGAATCCTTTGCTCAGCTTGATATCTACAATACAAATCCAATTTACAGCTCTCTACTTCACAAGAATTTGGTGATTATTATTTTTTTCAAAATTAAATTATGAGAGTAGGATTTTTCATAATTTTTCTGAAAGCAATTTGACTATTTTGAGGTCATAGGAAAATAGTACTTATCAATACGAGTCCGTAGGATTTTTCGGTGAATTATTTGGAGTCTTGAAGTATTTTTGGTGAATTTCTGAAGTTGGAGAAAATAGAAAATAGGAATTAATTAATTGCTGACGTGGAAAATTTCAATAATTTAGATAAATTTCGGTAAATTTCACTGAAAAATTGTTGAATATGTGTTTGATTTCGAAACCCTAAAAAAACGAAATTTAATACTTTGGTTGGGGGTGTGCAAAAAGAAAAAAAAAAAAAAAGAGATTTGCAAATAGCAACTCTAAAAAGAAAAAAGTTATATAAAAAAGGGTTTTTTTTTTTTTTTTTTTAAGTCCATTTTTAAAAATTGATTGTTCATTCGGCCCATTTGCTATAGTGAAATACTATAACGGTCCACTTTTTTAAAATATGTGCTACAGTAACGTCGATACAGTGACGCCGTTACGTAGCACGTTACAGTTTTTTAAAAAATGCAATTTTTTTTTTCATTACAGTGCCAATTGGTACATAAACTACCAAAAAAAATCATAATTTAGGTATTTTTTATTCCATAAACATGTTAAATAATAACCAACATAAAACACAAAAAATTAAGATGAGGCATCCATAATCTTTTTTATTTTAATAGTAAATATAATTGTTACTGTTCGATAGTAACATTTATTGTTACTATTGAATAACAACAATCATTTATTGCTACTGTCCGGCAGTAACAACACTTATTGCTATTGTCCGGCAGTGGCAATCAAGTATTGTTATTGTTTGATAGTAACAATAACAATAAATATAAATTAGATAATATAATTTCAACCTAATACAATCCTTGTGAAAAGCATAAACAACCAAATGAAATTATAAACCTATGACACAATTAAAACAAACTAAAACAGAATCACAATTCCGTTGAAAAAAGAAAATAACTTTAAACTTCCGGATATAACTTAATGTTGTTGTAGCCCCTTACATCAAACAAAGTCGAGAGATTTCCAATAGATTTCACAAAAACATACTCTCCTCCTATTTTTGCAAAAGAATATGAGAGAAAATGGGGGAACATTATATTAGATACATGAAGAAGATTGAAAATAATAGCTCAAAAAACAGGATGACTCTGGTGTTGCCTGGCCAGTTCATAAACATGCTTGCAAAAATTTATAACATTTAGACTACAAAGAGTGATCAATATCCAATAGCACCGTCTCCAAAAGAACAACACTTATTAACAACAATGACACACAAAATAAGTTTTTAATAGACATTACCATCCACAAAATGTACAGATGCATTCATGCATAGGATCAGAATAAGCCACTAGGGGCACATGATAGTAATATCTAAATTAGTAGCCTAGTCGAAAGGACAAATTGCCTCTGTCTTTACCATAACTCAAACATAGTTGCAAACCAGATAAACCACCCGAAGATATACTTTATAGTTACCAAAAACTTGTGCAACCTAATAGGACTCCTAATTTAAGTCACATGTTTATTCTTTACAGAAATCACAACAAATCTTGTGTCCAATTATTAATCTTCTAAGGAAGTGGACAAAAAATGCACTCAAGAACCTTTTTGTTAAAAGACCGATTATCAATCACCTATTGCTACTGTCTGGCAGTAACAATCAGGTATTGTTATTGTTTGATAGTAACAATCATCTACTGCTACTGTCTGGTAGTAGCAATCACCTATTATTATCGTTTAATAGTAACCATCACCTATTGTTACTATCTGGTAGTGATATTCACCTATTGCTATTGTCTGGCAATGGCAATCACCTACTGAACATTAACAATATATTATTGTTAATCAAAAAGAAAATGAAACTTCTTAACAACCGTGTGTCAAATTCTTAATCAAGAAGATTAGCACAACATCAAAGATGTACCAAAAGAACTGACATAAAATCAATGAATAAATGAAAATTATGATAACCATCTATAAATCTTAGAGTGCAGCAACCATCGCCCCTGACACCATAACTTGATTGCCCCCCTAATAAGATGAATATGGACCAGAAAGATACTGTAGAATGATATTGATAATAAAATGTCAAATTATGTTAGTGTAACATGTAAATCAGGATCAAATAAGCATATAGTAGTCGTATTAAAACAAGACCAAAAATCATAAGCAATAAAAGAATAAAAAAGAGTAAGTAGATCAGTTTTAGACTTTTAGTCATTCAGAACGCATTAAAACAAGGTAAACAGAAAGCAAAGTAGGGATTTAAGTAAAAAATAATGATATCTAACCTCTAAATATGAATGCTTATCTGAAAGTGGCTCACACCTACATAGATAACAATTGATGAAATATTAATTTAGAAATGAAAAATTAAAAGAAGAGCAAATTACAATTTAGTACCTCAACTTTACGTGTTATTTCAATTTAGTACTCTAATTTTGAAAACTTACAAAAAAGTACCTCAACTTTTATTTTGTGTCAAAATAGTACCTCCGTTAGTTTTTCTGTCAAATAAACCGTTATCTACTGACGTGGCAAGGGTATTTTTTTTTTCCACATTTAAAAAATAATAATATTTTTAAAAACTTTTTAATAAAAAAAAATTTTAAAATAATTAAAAAATTTTAAGATTTCTTAATAAACAAATTTCTTAAAAAAATCAAAACATTTAAAAATTTTAAAAAAATTTGGGGGAGGGGGCTGGGTGGGGTGGGTGGACTATGCGGGGTTGGGTGGGGTGGGGCGGGGCAGGGCTAGGGCTGGGGCGGGGCGGGTCTGCGTGGGTGAAGGGGAGGGGGTGGGTCGGGTTTGGGGGGAGCTGGGTGGGGTGGAAGGAGGTGGGTCAGGGATGGCCTGGCCGGGCCAGGGGGAGGAGTGGATCGAGTTTGGGGGGAGCTGGGTGGGGAGGAGCCGGTCTGGGGGAAGGGCTGGGCTGGGCGAGGCGGGTCTGCGTGGGGTGGCGCTGGGTAGGGGAAGAAGAAAGAGGGGCAAGGGGGGGCTGCTGCTGGGTGGGTGGGGCTGGGTGAGGGGGTGGGGGGTGCGACAGGGATGGGGCTGAGGGGAGGGGGTGCGACGGGGTTGGGGCTGAGGAAGGAGGTGCGACGGGGTTGGGGCAGCGAGAGGGGGAGGATGGGCGGGGGGGCTGAGGCTGGGGGTTGGCTGGGTAGGGGCGGGCTGGGTGGGGCGGGGAGGAGGAGGGAGGGGATGGGTGGAGGAGGGCTGGGTGGGGAAGGGGAGGGGAGGGGAGGGGAGGGGAGGGGCTGGGTGGGGGCGGGGAAGGGAGGGGGACGGGGCTGGGATTGGGGTGGGGGGGAAAATTTTCAGAAATTTTTGTAATTATTTTAAAATTTTGTTTATTAAAAAGTTTTTAAAAATATTATTATTTTTTAAATATGAAGAAAATGACGAAAATATTTCTGCCACGTCAGCAGATAACGATTTATTTGACAGAAAAATTAACGGAGGTACTATTTTGACATAAAATGAAAGTTGAAGTACTTTTTTGCAAATTTTCAAAATTGAGGTACTAAATTGAAACAACACGTAAAGTTGAGATACTAAATTGTAATTTGCTCTTAAAAGAAAATAGGCAACATTTGTAGTACGGAGTAGGGCTGGGTTGGTTTGACCGAAAAACCGAGACCATACCCGAAACCGCTTCAACCGATGCCGAAAATAACCGTACCGGAGAGAAACCATACCGAGATCTCGGTTTGCCAACCGAACCGGTATGTTTGGTTCCGGTTCCGGTTTTCAGATCCTAAAACCGCTGGTTTACCGAACCGAACCGAGTATATATAACATTTAATTTAAATATTACATTTTTATACATTTCTATACCCTAAAATACCTTTCTATAATACATTTATATAAATTTCTATAATTTATATAAAAAATATATAAATTTATAAACCCTAAACCCTTTCTATACCCTAAACCCCATAATTAATAATTTATATGTTTTTTAATTTAATTATATAATACATTTCTATATAAAAACTAATTACAAATACCCTAAACTAATATTATACCATATTCTAAACAATTTATATCATATAACTATAAACTAAATACTAAACTCTATATCCTATTCCTATATCTCATACCCTAAACCCTATTGTGTATTTTAAAATTTTTAAATCATATACATTATAAGGCTTATTTTATCCTATACCTATATACCATATACCCTAAGACTATAATTGATAATAATTCAATAATTTATAGTTGGTATATAACTAATAACTATAGTCTATAGAAATGTTTAGTATGGTATAATATGATAATAGTCTATAACTAATAACTATAGTCTATATAAATATTTAGGGTTTAGAAATGCATTATATAAAATGTTTTATATAAATTATAAAACATATGTAATACAAAGTAAAAACTCTAAACCCCAAAGTCCAAACCCTAAACCCCACCCAAACCCCAAAATCCAAACCCTAAACCCCACCCAAACCCCAAAGTCCAAACCCCAAAATATCCTATTGTCTAAATTTTTAATGAATTTTTAAAACATTTTATTTTTATTTTTTAATCATCTGTTCTCTCTCCTGCCAACACTCCCCCTTTCTCTCATTTCTCACTTACCCTTTCTCTCTCCCTGACGTCACGCTCTCTCTCTCTCTCTTTCTCGCCGTGCCTTTGATCGGCGATACACTGTCGTCCGGCGGCTAATGGAGGCGAGACCACCTCCGAAATGCTCGCCTCTCCCTCCTCTCTTTGCCCATGTGTTTTGATTTTCCAGAAAGGTAAGGATCGCGACAACCTGAGCTGGGGCAAAGCCGAGCCCTTTGCCGGCGATCTCTGTGCTCCGACAGCTTCGCGACTTCCCACCACCCAAAACTCATTCGTCTCATCGAGCCGGTCATTTTGGTACCTTTCCCTCACGTCGACGACCCCCCAAGGCGGCGAATCGAAGCCACCCAGTTCGACCTCTGATGGCATCTCTCTGTTCCCTTGCTTTTCTCCCTCTCTCTCTCTCTCTCTCTCTCTCTCTCTCTCTCTCTTAACTCAAGCCAGTCAAGGTCCATACCGAGCCGAGCCGACCCGAAATGCCGGTCCGACCGAGTGCCGGTTTACCGGCATTTCGGTTCCGGTCTCGGTAACCAAAAGGGGCATTCGAGGGGGGTTCGGTCGGTTGCCGGTTTGGGGTTCTCGGTTCGGTAACCGGACCGAACCCACCCCTAGTACGGAGTCTACGGAGTACGGACCGGCCAATTGATCTAAATAACTTCCCCTGTAAGTAGTAAGTGGAAAACTTTTCATTTGGTCCCCCCCCCAAAAAAAAAAAGTAAGAAACTTTCGGACCATTTGAATAAGTGGAAAACCTTCTTTTTTAGGGTTCTGTTTACAACTTGAATGGAATTTGTAAACAGAATAGAATTGGCTTTAGTGGCCAAAAAAAAAAGAGAATGGAATTGGCTTCTTTGGTGAAAGCTACAAGTTCTTTTTTAAGGTTCTGTTTGCAACTTGAATGGAATTTGTAAACAGAATAGAATTGGCTTTAGTGGCCAAAAAAAAAAAAGAGAATGGAATTGGCTTCTTTGGTGAAAGCTACAAGTTCTTAAAGTGCATGTTTCTTACTTTTTCTGTAATGCATGGCAGTGCTTGTACACATTCTTTTGCATATTCCTTGACTTCTTGTATTTTCATAGTTCCTTTTCTTTCAATCCCATTTCTTTTATCTCCCTTCAAATGTGTTTTTGTGAAGCGGATTCACAATCTCATGCTTTCAAATGTGTTTCTGTGAAGTGGGTTCACAATCTCATGCTTTATATTGAGTGCAGATAAGAGAAGGTTAGCGTGGGAGACAGAGGTAGAGTGACTCAGTCTGATTGAGAGGAGATAATGGACCCTTTCACTGATATTGTGTTTTCTTGGTCCCTTGATGACATTTTCAACCAAGATCTTTACAGGAACAAGGTATTTGCTTCCACTTTTATTAATAAAATCTACTCCTCGTGTCTTTGTTAATTAAAGGAAGTATTTTCTTATTTTCTTATCTAGCTGCTCTGTAGTCTGTGTGAAAATTTTTATGAGATTGTTATTGAAGCTTTTTTTTGGAATGCTTAGTTAGAAAGAACCACAAAAAGAAAAGTTTCTACAACCTTAATAAGCAATTCATACAGTAGAGGTTTTACTATGGAAGGAGGATTGCTTTTCAAAGTATCGCACTTTTCTTTGGTAGCCTTGACACAGTCAGGCAGAAGCCCATTTCAGTTTTCTAATTTGCCTTTATACCAAAATGGGCAAATGGTAAAATGGAAAATGTGTATATATTGCTAATTGTATGAAATATGCATGTATAATTTTCTATATATAAAGTCTACTAAACCTTTAGAATTCAATAAAAAAATTCCTATTTTGACAAAATGATGTTGGATTACTAGCCTCCTCAATTCTATTATTATGAATCTTATGGTACCAATTACCAAGATGTTTACAAGTATAATTTGGAAACCCCGCTTGATCAGACATATGCTTCTCAAGACATAATTTCTTGTAGTATTCTTTTTCTGTGTTTTAAGAGATGATTTACAACATATCTTGTATGAGACATGAGACATCCTCATGCCGTGGTTAGCACTTTATTGCTTCCAAGGACTGCGGATACAAGCTATTTGAGCTTTTATCTTCTCCTCATGAAATGTTATCCATAGCTTTATCAAACAAGTAGTACTGACTCTCTCTCTCTCTCTCTCTCTCTCTCCCTCTCCCTCAATACTTGTTTTGGACCTTTTTTTTTTTTTTTCTAGGTGGAAAAGATTCCTGAATCATTCCGGTCAATTCAGCATTATTTTGGGTCTTATGTATATCCTTTATTGGAAGAAACTCGAGCTAAAGTGCATTCAAGTATGGAAACTATTGACAGAGCACCTTTTGCTAAAGTAGTTGCTTTTAAAGAATCCGAGCCATGTGGAACAAAGCTATATGATATTCAGGTTGATGAGTGGCGAAACCGGTTCAGTGATCGTGGCAAGGAACCATACAAAACTTTGCCTAGGGATCTGTTTGTCTTAGCAGAGTCTAAACCTGAAACTGTTTCGGATTTACAAAGGGTAGGGAGGTCATGGGCTTTTGTATCAGTCACTAATGTCTCAGAAAATGAGGATGAGGATGATAGTTCTCCTATTCGTTTTAAAGTCAAGGCCTTAAAAGAGGTTGAAGTCAACAATAGCACTCAGACATCATTGTTTGTGGTTTTCTTGGTGAATTTAACCACTAATGGAAGAATATGGAAATCATTGCACATGTCCAGAAATCTGAAGATTTTCAAGGAAGTTCTATGTACTGATTATGTGGTAAGACCTTAAGGATCAATACTGTTGTTTTTGTTTAGAGTTAATATTACATACACTAACATTGGAGCTATTCATGGTATGTGAACCATGCATAATGCAAGATATAATTTAATACTCACCAACATCATACAAAACACTCAGCGTATTAATTACTTTATTCATTTGTATTTTCGACACAATGTTTTGCCGTTTAAAGTGTAAGAAGAAAAATGACATTTTATCTCAACTTTGGAACAATGTTCCTGCTTTTTGTGTATATCTGTACAACACCAGTTATGTACTCTCGATTCTTCTACTGAAGTAATCACATAGGACTGACTGAATCTTATGCTTGATAACAGGCTCGGACAAAGTCTGATCTCTGTATTGAAAAGAAAGAAGGCATCCTGTGTAAGAGGTTAGTTGAGAGCGTATCGTCTGGATTGAATCAGTCCCAAATTGGGGCCGTTTTGGCCTGTCTTGAAATGCTACATTGTCATGCCAAGTCTGCTCTAGAACTTATATGGGGTCCACCTGGGACAGGAAAAACTAAAACCATCGTTACTCTGCTTTTTACCCTGTTACGGATGAATTGTAGGACTCTTATTTGTGCCCCAACAAATGTCGCAATAACTGTAGTTGCTTCTCACGCTCTTAAGATGGTGACTGAAGCAGATTCCAATGATTTGTTTTGCTCTCTGGGAGAAATTCTTCTATTTGGGAATAATGATCGACTCAAAGTTGGTCCAGACATTGAAGACATATATTTGGATTACCGTGTTAAAAGGCTCGCAGAATGCTTAGGGCCACGGGCTGGTTGGAGGCATTCCTTTGCTTCCATGATAGATTTTCTTGAAAATTGCGTTTCTCAATTCACCAAAGAGAAAGAACAGATTAATGTTCGTGAAATAAAAGCGAAAGAATGCAGAAGTGACACTGAAGTTAGCAAGGGGAAGTGCAAAACATTTCTTGAATTTTTCAGGGATGGATTTGTTTCTGCTGCATTACCGCTAAAATCTTGTATTTCTACCTTCTGTACCCATATAGCCAAAAATTACATTTCGGTTCAGATTTTCCAAAGCATGGTTTCACTCATCCGCTTAGTTGAGTCCTTTGAATTATTGTTGTTTCAAGGCAATGTTGTTTCTGAGTCACTGGAAGACCTTTTCTCTTTTTCTGAAGTTGAAGATATGTCTGAGTCATTTGTAGATAACTCATTTCTTCTGTGCATGAGGAGAAGAGAATGCCTTTCAGCTTTACGTACTCTAAAGGATTCTCTTAGGGAACTTACCCTTCCAAATTGTATGAACCAAGAATCACTAAGGGAATTCTGTTTTCAAAGAGCTTCCTTAATATTTTGCACTGCATCCAGTTCATATAAGCTTCATAGTGTGGAAATGGAGCCATTGAGCCTTGTGGTTATTGATGAAGCTGCACAGTTGAAAGAGTGTGAGTCAACAATACCCCTGCAACTTCCAGGTGTGAAGCATGCTGTTCTTGTTGGTGATGAACGCCAGTTGCCAGCTATGGTGAATAGCAATGTATGTTGATGCTACTTAGGCATATATATGTGTGCATATATTTTTATCCTTTGCTTCTCTTATCCCAATTTTTATTCTACTTCCTATTCCTATGCAACTATTATCTACTTTCTTTTCGTCTATAGGTTTCTCATGAAGCTGGTTTTGCAAGAAGCTTGTTTGAGAGGTTAAGTTCAATGGGTCACTCAAAACACCTCCTAAATATGCAATACAGAATGCATCCTTCAATAAGTATCTTCCCCAATTCAAATTTCTATGATAACCTGATCCTGGATGCTCCAAATGTTAAAAGAAGAAGCCATGAGAAGAACTATCTTCCAGGGTCAATGTTTGGTCCTTATTCTTTTATAAATGTAGTTGGTGGAAGAGAGGAGAAGGATGAGGATGGACATAGTCGAAAGAATATGGTCGAGGTTGCCATTGTTTTGAAAATACTGCGGAATCTGTACAAAGGTAAATATGTTTTAGATTTCCTTGATAAAAATAAATATGATTCCCTTGAGATTTTGTTCCATTGTAGAATAGTAGCGTCGTAGTCATTTACTTATGAGTTTATGGTTAAAAAAATATCATTGTTCAGCTGGTGAAACATAATTGGGTGATATACATAGAAAATCACATGTTAGATCATGAATTATCTAGCTCATATCAATCTATAGGAGAAAGTTAAAGATTTTCTAAGATATATTGAACTGTAAGAAATGTTAAAATCTATTTTAATGTCCTCTTCATTATAAATTTGGGTAGACTGGAACATTTAGGAGCTGAAAGAGATTTTTACCATAATTGTGTTGGTTTTTGGATAACACAACTGAACATTGAAGAATTGTTATTTGTGCCTGATCCCATTTATATGAGTTAAAAAAAAATAATAATAATCTTTAAGTAGAAAAAAAGATTGAGCACTTCTCATGTAAATTCCCATGCCTTTACATTTGAGTCTTTGACCCATTAAGCCTGTCTTTAGTAGAGGTTATATCTCAAACCAGCATACAAATGTCAATTACAGGTTGCCAGATTCTTTTGCCTGTGTTTTCTTCTTTTAATACTGTTTTGGCTTTCTCTTTATTTGCAGAATGGGTTGATTCAAAACAAAAACTTAGTATTGGTGTAGTATCTCCTTATGCTGCTCAAGTCGTCGCAATTCAGGACAAACTTGGACATAAGTATGATAAACTTGATGGCTTTGTAGTGAAGGTGAAGACAGTTGACGGGTTCCAGGGTGGGGAAGAGGACATAATTATCATGTCCACTGTACGGTCCCATGGTCACCAATCACTTGATTTTATATCAAAACCACAGAGAGTTAATGTCTCTCTTACAAGGGCTCGGTATGGTTTTATGTAATCTTGTATGCTTTTCCATCCATATTAATTAGTTTGGTGATAATAACTACTGGTCCTCTGATGACTGCAGGCACTGTCTGTGGATTTTGGGGAATGAAAGAACTCTATCTGATAGTGAATCTGTTTGGGAGTCCTTGGTCTGTGATGCCAAACGTCGTCAATGCTTCTTTAATGCCGATGAAGACAAGGATTTGGCCAAGACCATCATAGAGATAAAGAAGGAGTTTGACCAGTTTGATGATTTGCTTAACGCTGACAGCATACTTTTCAAAAGTGCTAGATGGAAGGTAAATCTCTTGGTATTTCCTTATTTTTTTCTTTTCTTTCTTTGTTCCCCCCTTTCATTTCCAAAAAATTCCTACAACTTGTCAATAGGTGTTCTGAAAATGGATTATCTGGTTTATACATACTTAAATTTGTTTTTGTTTTTTAAATTTTTCTCTTCCCCAAATCCATTATCTTTAGGTACTTTTCAGTGATAACTTTCTAAAGTCATTCAGAAAACTGAAGTTAAACCGTTTGAAGAAGTCGGTACTAAATCTTCTACTGAAGCTTTCTAGTGGCTGGAGACCTAAGAAGCGAAATGTAGAGACAATATGCGGATGCTCTTCACTGATCTTGAAGCAATTTAAGGTTGAAGGTCTATATATTATTTGCACAACTGACATAGTAAAAGATTTGAGATACATTCAAGTATTAAAGATCTGGGATATACTGCCTCTGGAGGATATCCCAAAATTGGTAAATCGCCTGGACGGTATTTTGAAAAGATATACAGATGATTTTATCAATCACTGCAAGGAAAAATGTCTTGAGGGGTATGTTGTTTTGCATCCTAGTTTTTTTTCCAAATACGCCTGAATTTATATAAAGATACAAATGTTTTTTCATTTTTGAATATCTAACTAGTTATTGATTTTCTTTCATTTGTGACCAGTGATTTGGAAGTTCCAATGAGCTGGCCACTATCTTTGGATATTGTCCAGTTTAAGGATTTTAGCACCACTGAGACGCAGAGTGATTTAGTTGATGACATTTCTGATGGCAGAAGTTATGTTGAGAATTCAAAAGTCAGCGAGAGTTTGTTGCTGATGAAATTTTACTCCTTATCATCTGGTGTAGTGAACCACTTGCTGTCTGATCGTGAGGGTAGAAAATTGGATCTTCTATTTGAAGTTAATGACAAAGAAATGGAAATCATCCTTTATCATAGAAGTTCCTTTATTGTTGGACGGTCAGGAACTGGGAAGACCACTGTTTTAACCATGAAATTGGTTCAGAAAGAACAATGGTACCAATTGGCGGTCCAAGGATGCTATAGTACTCAAAATAGCAAGGTTGATCAGAGTCCTGCAGCTACTAACGAGGGAATTCTACACCAGCTTTTTGTGACAGTGAGCCCTAAACTATGTTTTGCCATCAAGCAACATGTTCTACATTTGAAAAGGTACGCGGGTTATTAAACAAAATGATAGTTACTGTTCTGTATTATCTTTAAAAGTGATTGTAAAGTATTATATTATGAATTATAAGAAAACATTATTCTTGGAGCATAACATGCAAAATTAATGGCTCTTGGCTTATAAGCCACAACGAGCAATATGGGATTAAGATTCTGGTTTGGATGCACCATATTTCTTCTTTTAACACTACAGACTTAGGACATTTAAATTGTTCTGTAATTATCAACTTCACATCAGCCACCAGAAGCAGCATAATTTTGACATACTAACTTTTTTGCTTTTTAATTTGTCCACAGCTTTGCATGCAGAGAAAGTGATTCAACTGAAAAAAGTTTGATTGGTATGGATGATTTTGATGAGGAGGAAGCCCAATTTAAGGATATTCAAGATTCATTTCATGATATTCCTCCCAATTCTTACCCTCTTGTTATAACATTCCACAAGTTCTTGATGATGCTTGATGGAACATTGGGTAGCTCATACTTTGAGAGATTCCTTGATGTGAAAAAACTTGCGCCTGGTAAATTGCGAAGTTCAAGATCAGTTGCGTTGCAGACATTTATAAGGACGAAGGAGGTCAATTATGAGAGATTTAGTTCATCTTACTGGCCCCATTTTAATATCCAGTTATCAAAGAAGCTTGATGCTTCAAGAGTCTTTACAGAGATTATATCGCATATAAAAGGTGGCCTGGGAGCCATAGAAGCTGGTGATGGTAAACTCAGTCGGGAGGATTATGTTCAACTGTCGGAGGGCCGGGTTTCCAATTTAAGCAAGCAAAATAGAGAAGTAGTATATGATATATTTCAGGTTTATGAGAAAATGAAGATGAAAAATGGTGAATTTGATCTGGCTGATTTTGTAATTGATCTTCACCGTCGACTCAGGCATGAAAAATATGAGGGTGATCAGATGCATTTTGTTTATATTGATGAGGTTCAAGATCTTACGATTAGTCAAATTGCTTTGTTTAAACATATGTGCAGCAATGTTGAAGAAGGTTTTGTTTTTTCTGGTGATACTGCACAAACAATTGCAAGGGGTATTGATTTTAGGTTCCAAGATATAAGAAATCTGTTCTACAAGAAATTTATATCGGAATCAAGAAGCAACAAGCATGAGGAGAGGAAAGAAAAGGGAAAAATCTCAGAAATATTCCATTTGACTCAAAACTTTCGTACCCATGCTGGTATATTGAAGTTATCACAGAGCATTGTGGAACTGCTCTATCGTTTTTTCCCCCTATCTATTGATGTTTTAAAACCGGAAACCAGTTTTATATATGGGGAAGCTCCGGTAGTGCTTGAATCTGGAGAAAATGAGAATACCATCACAAAAATTTTTGGAAATACTGGAACTGAAGGTGGAAATATAGTTGGCTTTGGAGCAGAGCAGGTGATTTTGGTGCGAGATGATAGTGCTCGAAAAGAAGTTTTCAAATGTGTTGGGAAGCATGCTCTTGTCCTGACCATAGTGGAGTGCAAGGGCCTTGAGTTTCAGGTGATTACAATAATTTTCTTATTTATATTTTTAATCGTAGAAAAGCTATGACCATTGATGATTTTAATTTAAGCTCTTATGATTACCTGATTGTACTTTTTTCTCGTTTTTTTTTTTCTTTTGCTTGCAAAATCTTTTCTGGCTACGTTTTTTTCAGGAAAGTTTACTGGCTTCACATTTGAAAATGATTAGTTTCTTGCTGCAATATTTATTAAAATTATGATATATTCAGTCCATTGGATCTTGATAACATTTATATATATGACCATTCTGAAGGATGTACTCTTGTACAACTTTTTTGGCTCATCACCTTTGAAAAATCAATGGAGGGTGATATATGATTACATGAAGGAACAAGATTTACTTGACTCAGCATTACCTCAGCGGTTTCCAAGTTTCAATGAAGCCAAGCACAACATTTTATGCTCTGAACTGAAGCAACTATATGTAGCTGTTACTCGTACAAGACAGAGATTGTGGATTTGTGAAAATGTAGAAGAGCTCTCCAAGCCTGTGTTCGACTATTGGAAGAAGAAATGTCTTGTGCAAGTTAGGAAACTGGATGATTCACTTGCACAGGCAATGCAAGTTGCAAGCACTCCAGAGGAGTGGAAGTCACGGGGGATTAAGGTTTGCTTAATTTTTCTATGCAACTTTAAAAGCATTGTTCATGGCCAAAAACAAAAAAAAAAACAAAAAAAAACTTTAAAAACATTGTTGTTGTAGTAGCAACTAATTTATAATATTTATTATTATTATTTTGATCATTACCATCATCATTGCCAGTATAAGCATCATAATCATTTGTGTTGTGACACCATTATGTTGAGTAATATTAATCTAACTCATTCTATTTGTTTATTGCAGCTATATCATGAACATAATTATAAAATGGCCACAATGTGCTTTGAAAGAGCTGGTGATACTTATTGGGAAAGAAGATCCAAAGCTGCTGGCCTTAAAGCTAATGCTGACTCTATGCGAATGTCAAATCCTGAAGTAGCTAATTCCATTCTTAGGGAAGCTGCTGAAATATTTGATGCTATAGGCAAGGCAGATTCTGCTGCTAGATGTTTTTCTGACTTGGGAGAGTATGAAAGAGCAGGTATGACTATTTAACAACAGCTGTCCTTTGCCTGCCAGCCATTTATATGACAGTGAAATGGCAATAGCATTCCGTTGATAACGTTCAGTTTATTATTTGTTGGACTTGAACCTTCATATTTATTGCTTGTCTCAAGTACAAAGTTTTATTTCTTTGTATAATTTGAAATATTGAATCTTTGCCTGTAATGCTGTGTACCACTTAATTTTTGAAACCTTTATCTTATATTGGTGCAGCTAGGATTTATTTGGAAAAATTTGGTGAGTCCGAACTGGAAAGAGCTGGAGAATGCTTTTATCTAGCAGGATGCTATGAAGATGCTGCAGATGTATATGCTAAGGGCAATTTTTTCTCCGAGTGTCTGACTGTTTGTGCCAAAGGAAAAATATTTGAAGTGGGTTTGCAATACATTAATTATTGGGAACATCATGCAATAGAGAACTATGCTGTGGCTAGAAGAGGAAAAGGAATAGATAAAATTGAACAGGAATTTCTAAAGGGCTGTGCGTTGCACTATTATGAGTTGAAGGATAACAGATCCATGATGAAATTTGTTAAAGCTTTTGATTCTATAAATTTGATGCGGAACTTTTTGAAGAAATATTGTAGCCTTGATGAACTTCTTTTGTTGGAAGAAGAATTTGGAAACTATCTTGAAGCTGCAGACATCGCAAAGCTAAAAGGAGAGAGTCTGCTCGTAGCTGATTTCCTTGAAAAGGCAGGCAAGTCCAGAGAAGCATCATTACATATTCTGTTCTATGTGCTTGCTAACTCTCTTTGGTCATATGGCAGCAAGGGCTGGCCCATAAAGAATTTTTCAAAAATGGAGGAGCTTTTATCAAAAGCCAAGTCATTTTCTAAGAATGAGACAGAAAAATTTTATGAGTTTGTTTGCACTCAGGTTGACATTTTATTAAGTGGGCAGAGTAACTTGGCTGTGATAAAAAATCATATGAATGCTTGTCAGAAACATAAGAGCAATGGAGGTGAATTGTTATGTGCTCGTAAAATATTGGATGCTCATCTTTCTTCAAACGCAAATAAGTATTTGTGGGAAGAAGAATTGATTGCTGATCTGATAAAGTGCTCAGAAGACAGAATATCGAAAAACCAGGTTTCTATGGATTCACTCGTTTGCTTTTGGAATATGTGGAAGGATAAAATTGTTCACATAATTGAATATCTAGGATGCCTTGAAACGCATGATGTTAGTGAACACAAAAGTTATGGAGACTTTTGTTTTGATTACTTAGGAGTGTGGAGGCTATATCATAATCTGAGTCCAGTCTATGTTTTACTCATCTCCGGAGCTGATTGGGTTCGAGGTCTGGACAAAAGATATTTCCGGAATCATGGGAAGTTGGTCTCTATTGATTTTCACCAGCTTGTTTCGGCCGCTCAGAATTATTGGAGTTCAGAACTGCTCTCTGTTGGTGTGAAGGTTTTGGACAAGCTTGAAGTGCTTTACAAGTTTGCAATCAAGAATTCAGATCCAATCTTCTGCCAAAGCAGGTCTTTGACCCAGATATATGAGGTTGCGATATATCTTTTGCAGTCCAAATGTTTGAAGCGAAGGTATCAAGATGCCGAGACACTGCAGAGATTTGTAACTTTTTCCACTGAGAGTTTTGTTGCTTGCATTTTTCCTTTAGATTGGAGGAAATCATTGAGGCATAATATAATATCTCTTAGAAGAACCAATGCTTCAAAGAGTGTGATGAAACAAGTAATAGTTGAATATACCAGCTCGAAGAACAAGCTGTCTTATGGGCAAATTGGAAGGCTTGTAATGGTTATTCTCGGGTCTGGTAAGCTGAATGATGATGGACTGTATGAAAATCTTGTGAAAAAGCTGGACTGCAGCCCTCCATGGAAGGAGTTTGTTGAGAATCTCTATGGGAATGTTGGACCTGTTAATACCATTCAAGAACCGAGAGAGGTGTCTGTTATGCTCCATATAGCTCTAATTGAAACTTATACAGCAAACTGGAGGGTTTATGACTACATATCACCTGGTTGCTTCTTGTATCTTGTAGAGCGCCTTCTGTTTTCTGAAAGCTGCTTTCAAGGTTTTGTTATCACTACAAGTTCTTGTTTTATTGAATGGCTTATGTACCAGGAGGAAGACACCGACTTAAGTTCCATAGTGGTTGATGTTCGACCATCTTCCGCAGGCATCCTTAATTTTGTGCGTGATGTGGTTCGGGAGTGCCTTTATAATAAGGGGAATATGATTGAATGGATTAAAATGTCCAGTGCAGATTGGGAAAACTATTTTTCACTTCTCATATTGAGACTGGTCATTGTGTTATGCTTGCTTTATGTGAATTATGGGATGTGTTTAGATATACTCTTTGATTTGCTGGGGAGGAGCTCTATCACTGAACAATTGCCAAGGGAATTTTGTGACGCACTTAAAAGGAGTAGGAGGCACAATTCTCTTAGTATTAATGTGTATGTGCTAGCTTCAGCTTTTAAGAAGATTGGTAATACTTTGGTAATTGCGAGTTTTGGGTTTGATTGTTTAAGGTTCTTATGTTCTGATGCCATTTTTGTCAACATGAAGGTCAACCAGTGCAAGGATGACATATTAAGAATATTGATTTCTGAACCACCCGTCATTCAAGCTTCTCAATGTGAAATTGGATCTGCTGTAGTGGAAGGTAAAAATACTTGCAGTATCCAATGAGTCATATCCGAAGTGTCCGCAAGCTGATGCTGTTTCTGGAACCCAATGTGGCAGTATAGAAACTGGAAACCAGGGGAAGAAAAAGGGCAAGAACAAGAAAAACAAGAAGAAAGGAGGCCGTAAATAGTCATCCCATGCCCGGAAATATATGCTACGGTGAAATATATGCTTGTTTTTTTTTTTTTTTTTTTTTTTTTATATAAATCAAACAGATTGTCATCGAGTATTAACATTTTATATGAACATTACAGTTTGTGATGTTAGTGATTGTTGGATGCAGCAGCTTAAAAGCATAGCAAGTTCATTTATAAAGTAGCGTTATTCAAGTGACAGATTTTGATTTGAATGCCATAAGAAACTGTTATTAGATTGAAATGTGAGATTATGTGACAACAATATGTCAACTTGTATAACATTAGACCTTTGGTGTATGTGATTCATTGTATTATCATGGGTTTTATCAACGTGATTATACAATGAATCGCTAATTAGATGTTGGAACTTCAGCCAAACAAAAATTGCTGGAACTGGGGTGGAAATAGTTTTCTGACTATAATGGCAAAAAGAACAATGGTTTACTATACTTTCAAAACTATAATGGGGAAATAGTGTTGCAATTGGTCTTGCATCGTGAGGAAAAACCGAACTTTTGTAGTTTGATGGCGTGTTTTCAATAGAATAAATCGTGGTTTCATGTTGGGATTTAATGTCAAGGCCTTAGGGTATTGCTCATTACATCCATCAAAATTTATAATAGAAAATTAAAATTAAATACCAAATATCAATAATTTTTTAGTAAAGCAGTAAGACACTAATTTTTTTTAGTTTAGGTACTAATCTAGAGTAAAACATTTTGGATTAGGTCACAAATCAGTTTGTTATACAGCTGTGACTGTCGAACAGTTACAGTTGTAATTGCCGAACAGTCACAGTTGTGACTATTTAAAATTTATAAAAAATCAAAATTTTTAAGGATTTCATACTTTTGATTTAGATTTGGGGGATAAAATCCTATAACCCAAAGACTAAATATTAAAGTTTAAGTATTGCAAATATTGGAAAATCAACAAATCAATAAAAAAGTTATGACTGTTAGACAGTCACAGTTCAATATAACCATGTTATCTAAAGTTGGTACCTAAACTGAAATTTAGTACCTAAAGTGAAATAACATAAATATTTTAGTAGTTGAAATGAAAAAACATTATAATTTGGTACCTAAAGTCAATGGACCTAATTTATAATAGCACCAACTAATATGGGATTTTTTTTAAAGGTATAAATGTCAAAATTATCCTTGTGGTTTGCCTCATATTTCAATCTTCTCTCAAATGGCCGTCAAATAAAGTGCACGTGCAGGTTATGTGGAGGATAGAATCATACTTTCGGGTTGATTAGTTGTTAATCCCATAGGTGTGGGTCACAATTCTACCCTCCATGTGACTTGCTAATGCACTTTATTTAAAACCCATTTGACGAAATTCTAAGTTTTGAGTAAAATTGAAACCACGAGAGTAGGATTGAAATATGAGAAAAACCATAAGAATCATTTGTGACTTGGCATTTGTAAAAAAGGGCTTGTTGGAAAATTAGTCTGATCCATCACCCACATCTATGGGATTTTTGTGTAAATCCTAGAGATCCAAATTTGGTTTTAAGTCCATAAGAAATTAGTATACGCCGCTACGAGTACGTAGCATTTTTCGGGACATTTTTGATTGACCGATTGAATTTTTGGCGAGTGTTTGAAGTTGGAAACGTGTGAGAAAATAAGTGGATGAGATGACAGGATCTCAACCATTGATCAAGTTGATCAAATGGGTGAGAAATTGACAGCCAAGTAGGAGTGAGAGAGGGGCAGTTGGCGCGTAGGAAGAATGGAGAAGCGAGGAGAAAAAGAGAGAACTCGGTGGATTAATCAAGAAGCTTGCACCGAGGGCTCGGTGGGGCCACCGAGCGATTGACGGTCCGGCGAGGGCTCGGCAAAGCTACCGAGCCCTCAGCGTGAATATATATATATCCCCTCCCAGCTTGTTTTCTGACTCTTGCGCATCACTCTCTCTCAACCTGCAACTCTTTCTCTTCAGCAAACCTCACCCTTTACCCGCAAACACATCTTTTAGATTAATCGTTCGATTTACGTATTGAATTCGACAGTGAATTCAATAGTGGATTTGGATTGATTACTCAATCCTTTCGTAAGATTTCCAAACTGAGGATTTGGTTATTTAATTTCTGATTAAGGTTTTATTATGATTTGGATTGAGATTTAGATTTAGATTTCTGATTAGAATAACTGTTCTTGGTTAGAAGTTAACTAAGGATTACATCAGTTTCCCAATATTTGGACCCGGTGAAGTAGAGAGCTGTTAATTGGATTTGTATTGTGGATATCAAGCTAAGCAAAGGATTCCAGGTAGGGGGAATCTCACACCCTGCTAGTGGCCCTATTTTACTGCATGTATTATCCTAGTATATACTGAATGCATGAGAAATTTGCATAGTTCGTGATTGCCATCTGTGGCGTGGTTTTTATCTTATATTGTGATAATTGAATTATTAGGATGACTTGAAAATAAGTGGTTATATAGTTAGGTTGGTAGCAGTCAATTTATCTTGGCGTCCAATCTAAAGTTGTAGTAACCAGGAATAGATACTCTCGCTACCAAATCAGTTTTTACTGATGATCCAGGTAGGGTGGTAGTTGACCAATTTTGAGTTCGGTAATCAGGTATTGTATTAGGAACGTTTCGAAATGTTTTTAATGATTGTTTGAGCATGCAAATGGTTTCGAACTAATATTGATTCTTTGGTTGTGCATTGTGCTATTTTGATGTGTTTCACTGGCTATGTAGTATAAATATGTTCGTACTATCTTTTAAACCTAGCCAGGTCCCCTGAGGGGAAGCTATGATCGTATGTGATGCTTACCCCTTTATTGTACTCTTTGAGTGTAGAGAACGTAGCGGTTGATGACTTGGACTGATGGTGCGGCCTTGATACTTGTCAAGTCTCCAATTTGTCAGATTTTGATCCTTTCTTTCTGGGCAAGTCGGTTATGATCTTTGTGGGTCATTTTTGCTATGTAAATTAGCACACTGTTATCTTTTGGGTTGGTTTTGTAAATTATCAAATATCTATTTTCGGGTTGGTTACTTTTGTAAATCTTGAATATCTTTATTTGTATGTTCTTCGAGGTTACTTTTGAACTTATCTGTAACCTTGTTGGGTTGGTTTAATGTAAACACTTTATTTACATTTTGTATTTCCGCTGGCAATTTATCTCTGATCCAACCAGTTTTCTTTATAATTAATAAGGCTTACCTATTTTGAAAATATTTGGGAGTATAATACTTGGGGTTTGAGTATTATATTTTCGAGTATTCTTAAGGTAGGTGCTGCTGTGATTGACCCAGATTTTGGGGCGTCACAGGTTTGAAACTATTTCCCACAACCAAATCATAATTTTTGTTTTTCCACCGATAGAAAATATCTTTATAACATTCCCTGAACTTTAAATCATTATACCAAAATGCAAAAGCACAACTAGTAAAATAGTCCTTGATAAATCAAATTCAAAATACATAAAATCAATCAAATCTTTCTGACCATAAACCAAAATATGAAATAAACCATATGCATAAAATAAGAACTAGAATTCTTTCCAAAACCCACCAACTCAAATAAATTAACATGTAACTCTATGTTTTAAAACATATTCATGAAAATATTTGAAATCCAAATCCAACACCATTTATCAAATTCCAAATCGAATTCAAGATAATAATATAGTTTAATTAATGCAATTTCATAAATTCATTTAAAAACCAAAAGTTCACTCACAAACCCTTTTAGTTCAAACCAACTCAATATAATCAAGAAATGAATTAAATAAGAATATATTCATGAATTTTGTAACGACCCGACCCAAATTTCATTAAAAATTTGAATTTTTATATAACTTTGATTTTAAGAGGTTTTTTTTTTAGGATGTTGAATAGTGAGATCTCGTATTTTTCTAAGGATTATTTTGAAAAATATTTAAATATTTTGGTAATTTATTTGAGAAATAAAAAGGGTTTTGGGTTAATTATTAAATTTTTTTTTTTAAATTAGTTTGACCCAAGGTTGACTTTTTTATTTAATTGAATTTTGACTTTGAGTTTGAGCTTGTTAGAAAGGTTTTGAACACACAAGCGTGTAGACGCGAACCGTGCGTCGATCCGAGTAAAATTGCATTAATGGGTTTTAAATATCCAAAATCAGAAAATTTTGTTGATTTCTCACTCTCTCTCTCCCGCGCCCCTCACTCTCGCCATTTCCCTCTCTGACGCGTGACGCCGTGGCTGAGGTCGGGCTTTGGCCTGCCACCATCGCCGTTTCTCCCCCGATGTTGGTGCAGCCCAGAAATTCTCCCTAGACTCGCGAACCAGCTCAGGCCGATCAGAGCTGTTCGTTGTTGACTCGCCGTTTTCGGTGGTTTTGCGACCCAATTCCAGCCCAGACCTCCTCCTCTCGCCAAGCCGAGCACGGTGGTGTGCTCCAATTGCTCATCTGACGCTTCTCGACGGTGAATTAACGCTGTGAAGGCCGGCCACTTCCGCTGCCAATTTCAACCGTTTCTGGCGAGATTTGACCGTTGACCCAGTTACGAGAAATGATTCTTTAGGTTACCCACGGCCTCCGTCGCCGCTGGCACTGTTGGAACCGCCACTTTTGGCGGTGGGTTAGTGGTTGTTTGACCCAATTTCGTCCAATTGTAGTCCTAGGAACCTTTCTAGGTCTTTTTGGTACCTAGCTCAGGAATTCTATTTCTGATGCTGTTATGCTGTGGGATTGGGAATCTTAGTGTGTTGCCGTCCAAGGGCATTTCTTTCTTTTCACGTGGTTGCACGGTGAGTGAAACTTATCGAATTGTATTGTAAAGTATCGTGAGTGAATTGTCTGTTTTGTGTGATTGTTGTTATATGTTAAAAGAGGCTAAGTATAGGATTTGGATCATGAGAATGAATTGACGAGAATTTTGAGGCTAAGGGATTAATTGAGAATTTTAGAGATGCTTTGAGAATAATTGCTGAATTATAGAAGAAATGTTTATTGTCGAGATTAATGATTGATGATTAGGCAAGTGTTATACAGAATGATCAAATTAATTATTGAGTAAGTAGTGGTATGATTTGAGGATTCTTAATTATGTTTGTGGTATTATGGCTTATACTGATTATGGAGAGATTGAAAAGTGTTGGTTTATTTGATTTGGAAAAACTGAGATTGTTACTCGAGGTATACGCTGATTCTTAACGTTGGTTTAAGTGTGTTGTTCGGATTGGGATTTCTTGTGGGAAAACAAAAACTTAGACCTCGTTCGATTAGGAGGACATATTGATCATTTTTACCTCTTTACTCGAAATTCATATATCTAACTTCCCAAATTATTAAAGTAAGCGTGTTTTTATACTAGGTCGATATAGCTTCATCTCTTGGCTATTCTAATGGCAAATAAGTGAGGAGTCGTGAGTAGGACTTTTATTTTGGAAATGTTACATTGAATTTATGTTTTAATTTATTTTAATTATTTTTGAGTTTTAATTGAGAAATAATAATTCATGAGTTAGTTTATTGGATTCGTGATTTAAGAATCATTTTCCATAAGCTTACTTTAATGTGCTTACATGAATGAAAATAATTTGATTTGTGAAGTGTGCATGAGCTTAGAAATCATTTATGAAATAACTGTATTGATATGAGTTAAGGAAATGAGATTTTGAGATTATGGTCGCATTGTATGATTTTCATAAGGAAGGTTTATGAAAATGGTTTTTGGACATTATTCTAAGTTGTTTATGATTAAAATTTCTATTTCTTGGGAAATGATTTTGATCGAGCGGCTTTCACGATTTGAGAATGATTTTATTTAAGCGGATTTATTGGAAGAATTATAATTTCAGTTTTTATCAGGAGTATTTTTGAGATGTGGTTGATTGAGATATCCAAAAGCGGTTTCAAACCGCCATATTAGTGCCCCCCTCAGCAGGTATAGATTTTCTCTGCACTCGCTTAGAGATGACTCAGCGGTGTACGACCAACATTTGCTCTGACCTTGCCTAATCGGCGGTGTATGACTAGCATTATATATTGCTCTACACCTGTCTAGTCGGCGGTGTATGACCAGCGTTACATATTTGCTCTGCACTTGCCTAGAGATGACTCAGCAGTATATAACCAGCATTAAAAGTGTAAACGACTATGCTGGAGTCTCATCTCATGCTAGTCCGGGTAGTCCTATTAATCTTTCGGGGGATGAGTCCCCGAATAACGGTTTTGGGAGCACGGAACGACCACCCAGAAGGAAGGCTGAGAAGTGAAAGATAAAAAACGTGAAAACCACAATGAAATATTCAATTATTGGAGATGTTGGAAAAAAGGAAAGACACAGTTAATGAAAAAAAAAAAGAGCAAGATCATGTAAACAAATTGGAGATGATGAGGGAGAGGCTCGAAATGGATAAAGAGAAGGTTCGACTTGATCGTGCTGACAAAGAGGAGAGAATAATGAAAATGGATCTCAGTAAATTGTCTCCTGATCTCCAACAATATTATCATCATTGTCAAATGAAAATTCTTAGAATAAATTTAGGTGGTGTGTGAAGACTTGTTGCTGCTTTGATGAAGACAACAGAAAGAAGAACTTTTACTTTTGATGTTGCTCACATGGGACAGTTAAATATGGTTGGAAGTGGTACGTCAAGTGATTATATACATTGTGCCACATTTACTTTTTATGATAAGTTTTTTGAACTTGATGCTGACAATGTTTATCCAATGTAATGGCTAACAGAGTATATGCAGAATAAAGAAAATAGTGTTCATCCGATAGTAAAAATCAAAGAACAATATTAAATATATAGATTGATATATAATTAAAAAGCAGAGAACAATATTAAGCATATATATATGTTAAATCACATGTGAGACCCTCGAAGCTGCCACAAGTGCTCCACAAGATCATGTTGAAGCTATGAATGAGTTTCTCTATTCCGAATGCAATGTCGATTCTGAATGAATTGCCTAAAATTTGGTGTGCCATCATGATAAACTTCCACATTTTCTTCAAGTCTTTTATAAAGATTGATATTAGGTATGTAATTGAAAGTATCATCTCGTTCATCTTCAATTATCATATTATGCATTATAATGCAAGCTTTCATGATATTAGTGAGTGTTTCTTCATCCCAAAAACGAGCAGGTCCACGAACAATATGAAAATGCGCTTGGAGAACTCCAAATGCGCATTCAACATCTTTTATTACCGACTCTTGCATTTTAGAAAAATGCTTATCTTTGCGTCCTCGAGGATGTGAAATTGAATTTCACAAAAGTTGACCAAGAGGGATATAAGTATCAGCCAAATATTATCCCATGGTATAAGTATGACCATTAATTGAGTAATGAGCTGGAGGTGTGTGATACTCGGTGAAAATTTTGTATGAATTTTGTGCGATATCATTTTGCTTTAGGTTGCACGTTTCTACTTTTGCTAGTTAGACGTGACCACTATCTCTTTGTTATTGTACGTAACTTGACTTATTAATTTATGTTTCTACCCTCTTGTAACTTGTTGTTTTTGCTTGTTTTTGATTTCCATCTTAAAATTTTTTTTTTATTTTGTTTGTTTGAGAGCGCTATTGACCCGACTCCTTGAGCTAGGGTTAGGAGGGTGAAATAGTAATTTCACTTCTCTAACTTGTGACGTGGCGTGAGTGTGAGTGACGGGACAAGTGACACGTGTTTAGGGCCGGACCTAGGCCAAACTATTTAATTTTTAGGTGATGGTTTTATTAAATTGGGCTTTGCTTAATTTAATAAAACCTAGGATTGCATTTATTTATTTTGGACTCTACCAAATAAATGTAACAGCCCATTTAATTCCCACAAGTTTGGGAAAAGACCCACTTGGACCAAGCATTGTTTTATTTTTTTTTTGTTGGGCCACTTAAACACTAAACCCAGTCCACTTAACCTAAACATCCAACTAAACCTTTTAGACTTACTTAGCTTAACACGTTAAATGCTAGGAGAGGAAGAGACTCCTTCAGACACACACACCCAAACACGCCAAATAGAGAAGAGACGTTTTCTCTTCCAGTCCGTTCTCTCTCTCTGTCATCTTCTCCGGTGAATTTTCTCTCCAGCCAAAACACCCTAGCCACTAAAGAGACAAACCCACAGAGAGTGAGAGAAAGGATTTTCGAAACCCTAACCACTCACAAGAATGCACGACCATTCAGAAGCCATTCCTTGTTGCCTCTGACCAAAGTCGAAAATCAAAGGAGGAGCCTTTGATTTTCTGTTACCCTAAAAAATTAGGGCAGAGATTGCCGAAATCTTTGAACAAGAACACTGAAGTATTTTTAATAAAAATTGTGGGCGTGCCACTGTCTTTCGGCCAATAAGCTGATAATTGAATCAATTGATATACTGCGCCGTGAACTGATAATCTAACCAAACGATTGTCCGGCGAAAAAGGAACAGGAAACTCGCCTTCGTTCGATTGCCTTGATCCTCAAGGACTTCTAATTACTTGGTGTGATAATAACAGTGTGCTCGAAGGTAAAGATGCAATGAATATATGGATGCTTGAGTAATTGGATATAACGAGAAATTATGAACTTTAATGTAAAAAGTAGGACAATCTGATTATCTTGAAAACGAGTAACAATGGTAGTTCTAATGAAAAATCTCATGAGAAAAAGACGTGAAAAACCAGAATTAAAAGCAAAAAATTGATACTAAGAACGAAGGGATCCTAGAAGAGCTAAAACCAAAAGAACAATCTGCTTGAGAGCTTGAAGAACTTGAAAGAGTCGAGATGCTTGATCTGAGATTTGAGTTGAGTTGTGTTGGAGAGAGACTTTTCCTTCTAATGCCTTGCTTTATATAGTGATCAGCCTCTAGGGTTAAGAGACCATTCCTACTTAACTTTAGACTTCTATTTCCTTCTTGATTTTTTCTTTTCTTTACTGAATTCTTGCCTTATTCAGAACTCCTAATCTCTCAAGGACTCTTAGTGGGGCTGGACTTCTCTTAATTGATCTTTTCAACTTGGGCTTTATTAATAAAAGGATGGGCTTGGCCGTGATCTCGGCCTAAAACTAAAATAGGGCGTAAACAGTTTCCCAGCAACCAAACGCCTTTGAAGTGACTTTGGAACGACAGAGGTGTAGCACATTGGGTGTATGAGAGTCCAAATCTGGTAAGGATTGAAACCCAACACTCACAATTAATCCCAAGTTGAAGTTTTTCTTTCATTAATTTTCATCTCTTTGGTCACTAACCCTTTGTCTTTCCAAAAATCCAGCTGCATGTTGAATCTGAGATGAGAGGAAGGGACATTTGGTAAGACTTGAACCCAACCTCCCACTTATCATCTTTTTTTAGTCTTCCCAACGTTAGATTATTAACTGTGAGTGTTGGATCCTCATATGCAAGACAAGAATCGAAAAGGAAACCCCAAGAGGAGCAGCCTTTGATTTTCGGATTGAAGAGGAAGGGCTGAGTTGAGTTGTGGGTGAGTTCTTGACTTCTTTAATTCTTGATTCTTGTGTTTTCAAGTAGTATGTGAATCCTAGAGCTACTGTTTTAGTTGGTGTTGTGCATGCCTTGGCAGTGATCGACACTTGAGGAGAGAGTGGTGGAGTGTTGCATGCAAGAGGAACCTTTGCTTCTCTTTGAGATCAGTTGGCTTCGAGCGTAAGGAAACCTTTTAACCTTGTTGTAACCTTGGTTTTACTCCTGGTTTATGTCTTGATGTTAGCTTAATGGAGTTGATAAGTCGAAACCATCCAAAACCAAAACTGATTTTGTAAACCCGTCAGTGACCTTGCTGTGTTCTTTTTAAAACTGTTACTTCTCAAAAAGGTATTTGGCCAAAATGTTTTAGTCACATATACTAGACATCCCCAATAAAATTTAGAGCCAAGAATCACTTCAATCCGAGCTCTGTGTGATTTTTAATGATTTTCCTAAACCAGTCATACTTTCAGCAAAACTGCAGTTCCGAAAACCTAAGACCTACCCCTACTGTTTTGATCCCCGAGCCTTACCTGTTTGGACCTTTGATCTAAAATTAAATAGAGGCAAACTAGACATGCAGATAAAGCTTTTCCAAATGGAATCACCTGATTTGAAGCTATGGTTACGTTTTTATACATCTCACAATCTGGACTTGGAAATCTGATACCTTACTGCACTTTCAGATTTTCAAGCCTAGAATAATATTTCGAAACCCTGTCATGCCATGCTTCAAATCTCTTGATAAATTTTATACATAAACATATGCATGTCTACTTTGTCCCTGTCAATTTTCAAAGCCTTTGGACTTCCCTAGATTTTACTAAAAATCCAGAACCAAACCTGCCCTGAAAACCTTGTCAAAACACATTGTTTTGTGTAATCGGGTTACACCCTCCTTAAATCCTTTTCCCTTGAGTTTCCAGCTAAGTCAAGACCCTCTCAAAGGTATTTCCAACTTTGGTTTTAACTCGGATGGTGGTGAACTTATTAACTAAGCTAAGTGGCACATTAGGCTATTGTTTTGTTTCCTAAAACTAACTTGGAGTCTCTTGAACTTAATTGGTTAGGAGTTTGGGGTGCTGTTTGAAGTGGAAGCTAGGTGCAAGTAACTTTTCTAGGTACGGAGGCCCTACTTGACCTTGTGTGGACTTGTGTATGCTTGTCTATTGTTTTCCTCCAATTAATTGATTGTGACCTCTATGCTTGAGTTGTGGCCTGTTGTAAGATTATTGCAGGGCTACCTTGACCATATATTTGAGTGTTATGCCATGCCTTGTTGCATGTTTACTTGCTGCCATGATTCTTGTGTTTTAGAATTTGTCGACATGTTCAGGCATGTTGATGACTTCAACTTGCCTCAACGGGGTTGAGAAATTGATTTGTGCATTGTGTGAGTTCTTGGAAACCTTGTGGTTAACAATGGGATGGAAGGAGGAGTGTCAAGGTTGACCTCTCTACTTCGATTGAACTCATTTGCCCTATACTTGCTGTGTTGCCCTTTATTTCATACTCTCTTTTACCCTTGTTTATTTAAGTTGTGTTTCTTGTTTTTCTTTTGGGATTTAGAAGCATGTTTAGGGCTGCCCCTTGTAAGCTAGGGACTTATTAATTTATTTAACACCTAGATAACTTGACCCTTTAAAATTAATTTTGAGCATGAAACCGGCTAGGATAGTGTAATTCCACTTTTAGCCTTACTTGCGTGATTGTTTTGTACTTGAACCCTAGAACTAGGTTAGGATGCATAATCGGTTAAAGATAGTTTTAACGACCTAAACAAGATGTTTTGTGATGTTTGTAAATAAAAGGATAGAAGTCAGGGTTTAGTGAATTGGCCTAATGAACTTTGTCTTTTGATTGCTCTCGACTTGTATCCTAACATGACTAAATAATTTATATAAATTTATAGATTGGTGACAAGGCTAATAATCTTGTGTGGTTAATTTGTATACCTGTATTTGTTCACCTACTTTTTCTTGCTTTGGTTAGAATGGTATTCTTATTACATGAATATTGTGATTGTGCATTTCAAGCCTCAAATATTATTCACGTATACATGCTAGAGATTTAGCGTGGTTGATTTGTGTGCATACATGCGACGTATTTTGGATTATAAAATGTGATCATGCATACATGCATGTTGGATATTATCTTCATTATATGTGAACTAATGATGTTGAAGTGTTTGGACCACTAGCTTAAGAGCGAGAGGGCCCATGAGGGTTTGCTTTGGGTTTCGATCCCCTAAACTACTGGTAGGTCCTAGTGGGCTGTTTGCCCCCTAGGTTGCATGCGGTTAGACTGCCATTTTTATGGCAACTGTGTGGTTACTCTGTTGAGTATGACTAGAGAGCAGGTTGTGAAGTTATCAGAGATGCACTCTTTGGAGTGGATGTTCTTGCTACTAGGGATCAGTTTTTACTGTCTAGTAGTGGGCCCAATATGTTTTGGTGTTGGCTAGGTTGGTTCACTATTTGATAACAGGTGATTGATATTGCTTTTGCGGAATGGCAAAGGTACGAGTGCATTGGATTAGTTCTGCATGCAACTTTGAGTATTGTCATGCATAAGCATTATCCATTTTTTGATTGCATTAATTATCTATGTCTCATATATTGCTGATTGAGCATAATTATTTAATGCCCGTGTATTTTTGTATTTATTTACCTGTTGTTGGTTTCTGCTTGTACTCGGGGTTTGCTTTGCTGTTGTACTGTATGTTTTCCCTATACTGGCTTGCAAAAGCTTACCAGGTTGTGGTTTGCCCGATGCACCTTGGTTTGTGGTGCAGTGGCTTTTCGCAGACTTAGTAGAGAAAACGCGATGGTTGTTATTGAGTTACTTTCAGACGACGATACCCCGCTTATCTCGTTGTCGGTCGACTTTTCGAGCTCTAGTAGTTCGTCAGTGAGTACCGCACGTTTGTAGATTCTTATTTTCTTTTATTTATTATTACTTTCTTGACTTAAGTGACTAGTTTGTGGCTCATTAATGCATAAGTTTCACACATGAGAATTTTATTGTATACAACCTTTTTAGGGGTGTGTCGGGTCAACCCTGCTGACTTTGACTTTTGTTTGACCTAGGTTGACCGAGGAGTTTTTGTAAGTAATTTGATAAATAATTATCAACTTGGGCCTAATTTAATAAATGAAATAGTAACACACCGTCCGACGAGCTCGATCATGAGTCATCGAGACGCGCACTGCTATTGACTCTACCTACCCATAGTACTTCTAAGGGTAGTTCGGTATTTGAAGTAGGCTTATTCTCTTCAGTTGGTTTGGGATTGAGGCATCAGTGGTGATGATCAACTTCAGGTTAATTGTAGAGGATGCCGGCTGCCACGAGCTCAATTTCCTCTAGACCCGATTTTGGGGCGTGACAAGGTGCTTGTCCGTTCTCCAAGTCTTTAAATAAATGTGATCGCTTCAACACATTGATATCATTGTGAGATCCTGGCATACCAAAAAAAGCATGCCAAATCCAAAGATCATAAGAAGCTACTGTTTCAAGAATAATAGATGGATCGATCATGGATATCTCCACGTTGATACATACCTTTCCATGCAATTGGGCAGTTCTTCCACTTCCAATGCATACAATCGACGTTGCCCAACAATCCAGGAAACCCACAACGCTCACCTTGAGTTAGCAATCTAGAAATGTCATCACTATTTGGTGATCTTAGGTACACATCACCAAAAATTTCAACCACAACACTAATAAACCTTTTTAGGCTTAAAATTGATGTACTTCCATCGATCCTCACATAATCGTCAACAACATACGTCAGCTGATACTCCATACACAAGCATTCTCATACAACAGTGACCTTTTGAATAGATGACAAACCAAGCTGCTTTCTAGATGCATCTCTTTTCTGGACAAAGAACAAGTCATAAGACTCTACTGCAGATTGAATTCGAAGGAATAGAGGCTTACTCATTGTACGTAGAGTCTTCAACAAACTAGTCTTTGTAGAGTCTGTGGTGGCCTTGAACACGATCACGTTGGATAGTTATATGACCTGTAATGGATCCACGATGTTTTTTCTTTGTGCTCGTTTCTGATTTTTGCTATTGTAAAACAGCTAGGGCCAATGTCTTTAATTCATAATCAGAGTCAGAACTTGAATCGAATTCAATCAGCTCCAACCAAGGATCGTCCGCCATGGAGAAGAGAAAAAATGAATAGAGATTTAGTAATTGAAAAGATTGGGAAAATGAGATATGTACGTGTTAAAACTGAGGGGTGGAGTGGTTGTTTTGTCGAGGATAATTCAAAGGTAGGTGAAAAATTTTAAGATTGTATTTATGTTGGAGATATGCATTTATGTAGGTTGTTAATGGTGGAGTTCTGTGTTGGATTAAATATTTATCAGGTTGGTGGAGCTCTAGGTTGCAATTCAATGCATATAGATGCAACAAGTGTAAGGATTAAATGGACTGATGCCTTGTTCTACTCAGAGTCAATATTACACTTATACTTAAGATACAAGTAATAGGTTTATTAATAAGACATAAATCAGCAAGTCCATCTTAAATAGATTACTTATTTGAGTTGGACTAGGAAGACTTAGTTACTTAAAGGCCTTATACTATAAACAAGGCAATGATCCAGCAAAGTCTTTATAGAGTCCTATTAGGATTGGATTCTGGAGTCCTTGATGGGAGGAACTAGGAATCTATGAGTACTCTATATAAGCACAGGTCCCTAGTCACACAGCAAACACTTAGAATCAATAAGCTCTGCCCCATTGTGTGAGAGGTTAATTCATTGCTGTGATGGCTAGAAGACTTGAGCATCTTGACTTGAGGTATTTAATTTGCTAGCAGTATGTCTTCATCAGGTTAGTAGTTAATTATATATTACGGTTATATGCTTAGCAGTAGAATCATATTAATGTTGAGTTATACTTGTATCTATTGATTTGTGTATGCTACATAATTTATGTTTCAGTTCTTACATGTGGTATCAGAGCTTCCATACACAAACTAGAGATCAAGATAAAGTTGTTAATTATTGTTTCAATTTTTCGACCACATGGTTTTACTGATAATTTCATGTAAATAAATCAAACTAATTGTTGAAATCAATATAAAGCATCCTTTATGCATATTCATTATAAAGTCTCATTGAATATATTATAGTCTTTTCTTTTTTTTTTTTTTTTTTTTTTAATATTATATTAATGGTGTGGCTTGCAATCAATAAGACTATAAGAGGCACCAAAAGGTGCATGCTATCTAACGGGTCTTTTGTTTCATCAGAATATTAATAGCCTATGGTTTCTGGAATTTTATCACAAACCAAGTCTGCACCAACGGTGCGATGCGGCTTGGATTAATTAAAAGCACCAAATGGTACGTTGACTAGAGATTAAAAGACACTAGCACCATGCGGTGCATTTTGGACTAATACAAAAGAACAAAACCCTGTTCTTCTTCCCCCCTTCTCGCGTGCGCATCAAGGGTTTATTGAACCCAGTTCAGTTTTTGGTTTCTACTCATGTTTTTGCGTGTTTTGAGGCTTGGGTACTTGTTTTCTGCATACATAGAACAATTTTTATGGATTAAGTCATTGTTCTTTCCATGTTTTTTTTTCATCGAATTTCCTAAGGACAGATTTAGAGTTTTTATTTAATTACGAAATTTAAAGCCATGTTTTGATGATTTTGTTCATGAGTTTGCTGCAGATTAACTGCTTGAATATTTCTATTTGCATTGATTCATCAGTTTTGAAAACTTTGATTTTGTGAGTTCTCAGAATTCATTCCTTTTGGGTTTTTTCACGAAATTTCTGGGCTGTTTTGTTTTACATGAATTAATTGCTGGGTTTTGATTTGCTTCGTCAATTGGAACTCGATTCTTGCTCAATAAATTGACAATTCCAGTTTTGACTCCATGGTTAATCATTGTATGGGTTTTTGATTATATGGATTCATATTCAGTTTTTCTTTTCGTTTCCATGATAATAAGTCCTATTTTATTTAAAGTTATATATTTGAATGATTAATAAGTTTCCTTTTATCAGCTTTGTTAGCAAGTGCCTTTATATTGCACCTAAAGGAAAAGAAATATATACATTGTGATTATAATAAGATTGCAGGAGCATAATGCAAAAGGTATTGGTGTGCAAATTTAATTTTTTCTTTTTTGCTATCAAATTATTTGGATACATCTATTATGTCCTAAAAGCTAAGATTGCAGGTTAAGATTAAGACAAGCAAGATTTGCTTGACAGTACTATTTTTTCTTAATTTTTGTTTTTGCAGAATTGTTTTGAGCACTCTGTTGGGCTAGATGGCATCTGGGTCATCTAGCATATGTTTTTCCTGGAATACATGTTTTATTAGAGTGTTTACATGTTTTACTATAAACATAATAAAAGAAAGGAATCAATGCTTCTGGTAAGCTCACAGTAGTGGGCAAGTATTTTATGATCTACACCTAAAGATTGTCTATTGAGCATCAAGAATTATATGTGCAGTTCACAAATACATACATGAATTTTTTATTTGGTATGATCCTGTGGAGTAATTAAGTTTCATGTTTACAGACACATAACTATATATATTGGTTGTTCCTTTACTAGTTAATAAATCTATACATAAGTGTTTTCTATTACCTTATACATAACCATATTGTTTATTATCTTATTGCTGAATTTTGTGCATATATACAGTCCAGGTATTTTGTATTCATCAATTAAGTAAGCATTGGTAATTCAGTATATGCAAGGATTAACTAGGTTATGTATTCTATCCGCTGCAGAATTGTAATAAGTTGAACAATTCAAATTGAGAACATGATCTAGTAGATATGATCATAGTTTTCAAGGTGTCAGATAACACAAATACTTCTGCATCTTGGGCTTTATGATCAATAAAGCATGTTCTCAGATCATAAGAAGGTAATTCTGCATTCTTTAGGTGCTTGTTGGTTCTCTTAAAAGAGGAAAAGTCATCTGAGCACTTAAAGTGCAGAATTAACATGTCACAACCTGATTATGAGGCCAGTTTCTTCTTTTGGATATAATTTCTACTAAACAAATTGCAGAAAGTATATTCAGAACAAGGGCACTCATAGCGGATTGGGGACATGATTCATTGCATTCATCTTTTCTACGTGAACACAACAAATTCGATTCATGTAGAGAATATTCAGTTTTTGGTTTTTGGTTTTTACTAAATAAGAGTTTTTCTCCCAGAATTAGACCATTCGTTCTCTTCCATGTATACATGCATATCTACAAATTTTTCATGAGGTTATGTGTTAATAAATTTTTCATTCCGCTGCATATATATTATATATATGATATATAACCTTATTAGGTTGTTTACTTATTGATTAATCCTATATGGTACCAACTGGTAATTCTGAACATGCAAGGATTAATAAGGCTATATAATCTACTATAGAATTGATGATAAATCTGTGATCAGTTGCTCGGTTTTCGTTCATAGTTGTCATTATGTCAGAAATCACAAATCCTTTTTGCATATTGAGTGTTGTGATCAGGCTAACAGTACTTGACATTAACTAGATTGAAAGTTTTTTTGTTAGCTCTCTTTAAAGGGATAATTAAAGCCATCTGAATACTTAAAATACAGAATTCACATATTGTTTCCTGCTTATAAGATCAGTTTTCCTATATAGTTGGAAATTCTGCTGAACAAATTGCAGAAAGGCCATCTAGAAGAAGGGATCTTATAATGGAATATGATACATAGTCTTAACTACATGAACAAAACAAATATGTTTCATGTGGTCAAGGACACCTGCAGATTGGGGTACATATGAATATATTTTCAATGAAGATATGAAAATATATTCTTTTAAGCATATTTAATCAAATTTAAGTGTTATTTGGTTCTAACTGCAGCATCCATGAGTTTTTTTTTTTTTTTTAATCTAGCATTGAACCACTTAATGGTCACAATTTCAAGAAGTGGAAGCATGACATTGAAATTGTGTTAGGTCTCAATGATTTAGATTTGGCACTAAGAGAAGAGAAACCAGCTGCAATAACAGCAACTAGCACTGCAGATGAAAAGGATTTCCTTCCGTCCATATTGACGTGGGAGGTCTTTTTTAAAGGAAGTGTATATAGTTTTATGATCTAGTGCTACAGCATGGTTTACTCTCAGCCTATAGGTGTGAGTTAATTGTGTTTATAAGGCATTTCTTGGGGATTAAGTTTAAAGATTAAATTAAATTTTCAGTTATGAATTCCTCTGCTAGCTATCAATTCCATTGAACCCCTGAATGGTAGCAATTTTAAGAAGTGGAAGTGAGATTTAGAGATTACTTTAGTTCTCTTAGATCATGACTTAGCCGTGGTTAAGAACTTAATTTCATGTTTTTCCATTATGGATTCCAAGTTTTGTTTTGTGCGCGGCTAAACTATCAGGTATCTATGAATTATGGAGTCTTGGTTTGATATATATATATATATATATATATATGAATTTATACATATCAGTTTCTGTTTTGGACGAATATATATACCTATGTCTGTATGTCTCTCGGTTTCCTTCAGTTAATTAACATCTATTAGTTTTGCTTCCATGGTGTAATAAGCTTTGGATACTCTCACATATATTATTCAAAGTTATATATGTAATTATATTTGAATGATTAATCAATTTTCATGATCAAGCATTGTCGGCAAGTACGTGCAGTTATATTGATCCGAAAGAAATATACATATATATAAATGTTTGTTATTATAAATAAAAAAAAATTATAGATCAATTAGTATATGCATAACTTCAAGATCTTGACTTAATGTCGGCATATGTATCCGCTTTGATATGTACATGGCATGATTATCAATAAAATGCATTGCATCACGAAATCAGACCATTGCATGCACTCAAGTCCCTTTTATTGTTGATAAATATATCGAACATATCTATTCCTCTTTGATTGATCCTGCTGCCTTATATATGCTTAGAGTCATGCATATGTGCTATTTATATATATATATATATATATAAAGATATAATGCAATTTTGTTGATAAAGGATCTGAATTTGGTTTGATATATGCATTTATTCAATTAGTGTATATATATTAAATTTGTTCATGCAGAACAGAAAAGTGGAGCTATGTGGGAAATTAAATTTTCTGTGTGCATTATTAAAAATTATTTGTTATGAAAAGTTAATCTGAAGTCTGCTGATCGATTTCATATATCCATGTGTGTTGATTTCCATCATGTTTATTTATGTGAGTACTATATATGACGAATTTCATTTAGATCAAGTTAATGCTTTTCTTGAACAGTTTATATGATCGATCATGATGAAACTGCTATGTTTATGGTCATTTACTTATTACATATATGAAATTTATATGTAAATTTGAAGTAGGCATTAATGCTGGTATGTGGCTTTAGATATTCATTGAAGTTTATGTAGAGTTTGAATTTTGACTATAAATTAGATTATCGTTTTTGATTAATTTGAGCAATGGAGCACTATTATGGCAGGTAGGAAATTGCTTGATGTAATTTGCTTGGTATATGAATGTGTTTTAGCCTTAACTGATTCAGTGCATGACCATGATATATATATATATATAATTAAAGCACTTGTGGTCGATTATATGCATTCATTATGATTCAGTTTGTAGATGGCGTAACTTATATTCATATGTGGAAGTATCACTTTATGCTTATGTATTTGATCAAGATCAGTTTCTTAGTTTTGCATATTTTAGGTGAATTCAAAATATTTTATTTACTATTTTGAGTATGCAATAAAGGACATTCAGTAGCATATTATGTTTCTTGCTCAAAAGTGTAACATAGTTGTGCATGTAGTCTCTTTGAACATAGAAATTGTGTTCATTAAATTTCTACTTTATAAGTGGTTTTTTTTTTGAGACCCTTTTGATTAGTGGGAGTTAAAATATTTGTAAACTGAAGGGTTAATGATCACTTATATATGGATGCTTCACTTTTAGATGCTTCAGTTCAGTGGGAGCTTTAGAAATAGTGGGAGCTTCAGTTCTATCAGTACTACTGATTTTCTGCATTTCAGTTGTTAAGGCAGACAATAAGTGCCATAAATTCAATTTCGGTTATTTGAATTTTTTCAGTTATATTAAAATTGAACTAGACTTATCATGATTTCAGTTTGTAAGCTCAATTCTAATATATATGGTTTTTCAGTTTAAATTTTAAGTATATATATACATACATTGTGGTATTCACATGTGTACCTATATAGATTGTGACATTGTCATTAAGATAATGCAGACAATAATTAAGGCATAATGTCTGTGCATGTGTATAGAGATCTTGCTAATAAGATTTTGTGATCTTGCATTTGGAGAAGGCAAAATCATTAAGAAGGACCAAGTGTACAAGTTTAATACTGTGTAAAACACAGCTACTTTGTAAACCAATTTTTATTTTCATGCCTTGTAAATGACTTATGTGGGATATGGTATTGGCATCAATGACTATGAGTGGATTAAGCAGTTTAATGACTTAATTGCATCTCATAATCTGATGTTCAATATAATATCTTGACAAAGTTGAGCTAAGTCTTGTTAAATAATAAAACCAGCATAAATTCAGATTACTTGCAGTATTGTGTAAATGTGATGATTAAGAACAATGCTTGTCCAAGTGGGAGAATGTAAGGATTAAATGGACTGATGCCTTGTTCTACTCAGAGTCAATATTACACTTATACTTAAGATACAAGTAATAGGTTTATTAATAAGACATAAATCAGCAAGTCCATCTTAAATAGATTACTTATTTGAGTTGGACTAGGAAGACTTAGTTACTTAAAGGCCTTATACTATAAACAAGGCAATGATCCAGCAAAGTCTTTATAGAGTCCTATTAGGATTGGATTCTGGAGTCCTTGATGGGAGGAACTAGGAATCTATGAGTACTCTATATAAGCACAGGTCCCTAGTCACACAGCAAACACTTAGAATCAATAAGCTCTGCCCCATTGTGTGAGAGGTTAATTCATTGCTGTGATGGCTAGAAGACTTGAGCATCTTGACTTGAGGTATTTAATTTGCTAGCAGTATGTCTTCATCAGGTTAGTAGTTAATTATATATTACGGTTATATGCTTAGCAGTAGAATCATATTAATGTTGAGTTATACTTGTATCTATTGATTTGTGTATGCTACATAATTTATGTTTCAGTTCTTACAACAAGAGTCCATTCAATGCATATCGATCTCTTGGAGCAAAGCAAGAGTCCCTTTGCTGTACATGCAATTCCATTGAATTAAAGTTATTATTTGTATTTTAAAAAGTTTATAGTATTTTTAAATTTTTAAAAGAAATAAAAGAAAGATAAACAATAAAATAATATTTTGTTCAAATTATCTGCCTTAGTCATTGGAGTGACAAACTTTTAAAGTAGCAAAATGGTATGCCACATAGGTTAGTAAAGTACAATTTTGTCATACTTATTTGCCCCATCGGTTGGTAAGTTTACAGGAAGTGCTACTATTTACACACTTTTTTTTTTTTGCACACCCTTCTTAAAAAAAAAAACCAAAGTGAAAAGACCATCTCTCCCTCCCTCACCCAAAGTCTTAACTTCATTTCTCTCTTTGCACACCCCATCAATAGACAAAAAAAAAACACACACACACACACTCCCTCCTCTCCCTCACCCAGACCACCTCCCTCCACCCGACCACCCATCTCTCTCTCTCTCTCTCTCTCTCCTTTCCCTCTCTGTCTACTCTGGCAACACCACCTGCAATTTTTTTACTACCGAACCAATCACCATCTTTTCTAGCCAGTTCATCGTTTCCAGCAGTGTTGGAAGAAGAGTGAGGCTCGGTGATATTTACTGCCAAACCAGCTACAGAGAGAGACGCTAGAGAAAGAGAGGGGAGGAGAGAGAGAGAGAGAGAGAGAGAGAGAGAGAGAGAGAGAGAGAGAGAGAAGGGGGGGGGGTGGTCGCCGGAGGAACAGGGAGGGGGTGGCAGTAAATATCGGAGTGAACTTTGGTGTGGGGCCCAAGCCTCTGAATGTTGATGTGGGAAAGTTGGTTTTTTTCTTGATGTTAAGGCTTGTGGGTAAGGTTTCATTGGTGCTGGTGGTGAAGCTGGAGAGTAGGAGATATGAAATGGTGGATTTGCAGCGAGTAGATTGAATAATGGAGGGAGTAGATTGGATAATGGAGGGGGCTAGGTTTGGATCTATTTCTGCAATGGCCTGGCTGAACTGACTTCTAGGTCTTCTCTATTTGATGTGCTCTGCCACTTTTGTTGAGGTCTTTGTGAGAACAGGCATGGTTCCTTGAGAGAAAGAAAAAGAGACTAACTTTGGTTTGGTTTTGAGAGAAAGAATAATGAATGGAGAGAGAGAGAGAGAGAGAGAGAGAGAGAGAGAGAGAGAGAGAGAGAGAGAGAGGTGGTCGGGTGAAGGGAGGGAGGTGGTCTGGGTGAGGGAGGGGAGGGGTTTTATATGTGTGTGTGTGTTTTTTTTTTGTCGTTGATGGGGTGTGCAAAGAGAGAAATGGAGTTTTTTTTTTGTTTTTTTTGTCTTTTGAATTTTTTTTTTTCTAAAGAGCGTGCAAAAAGCAAACAAAGGTTTGCACACTCTTTATAAGTTAGTTACAACTTACAAGGGAACCGCGAATAGGTAGTGTACTACTGTACCACCAAAACAGTAAAACTGAAAACCTCGTGCGCTTATTATTCCGAGTCCGAGGTCATACCAGTTACCATATATAAGTGAATTTCCAAGTGGGCCCCACAAAGCCTTACCCGAAGAATCATAATCTCTTTTTTTTTTTTGGTCTTTTTGGTCAGAGAAGATTCACAATCATCATCCCCTCTTTGCTTCCCTTCCAATCTTCAACTCTTGAAAACCCTAATTTATCAATGCACCATCACAATTCACATCAACCCCAACAATTCCATGCCCTAATATTTCTTATTTACTTGTAATTTTAATTTATCAGTCTCGGCAAGCGTCGTTCGTTCAATGGAGGACGATACGTCGTTTGCCGACCACAAGCTCTGCGGTTTCCTCTCCGCGGTTCTCACCGTTACTTCCCCGGACCAACCCGACCTGCCCTTCGCCACGCGATTCCATATCTCCCGCGAAAACCCCAACGTCAATTTCACGTCCCAAAACGACGTCGTTCTGTCTCCGATAGGCGAAAACCCCAACGCCCATGTCTCGCCTGACGATTCGAAGCAATGCGAGGTTTCGGCTCCGCCGGAATTGGGGAAGAGGAAGGTCCCGGAGGGAGAAATCGAGGCGTCGTCGAAGAAGATGAAGATGATGAGGAAGAGGAGTAGTATGGGGGTGGTGCATGGGAGCATAAGCGTGGTGCACCAGCTTCACGCTTTGGTTGTGAACAATTGCTTGAAGATCGATGCTCGATTGGTTCGGATGGAGGCTGACGGCGTCAATGGGGAGGTCAGGGCTGTGTTGCTGGTTGATGTCTATCTCCCAATTGCAGTATGGTCTGGTTGCCAGTTCCCCAAATCTGGTCCTATTGCCGGTGCCCTGTTCCGACACTTGAGGTGCCATGCTGCATTGTAACACTTTTATGTTTTTGATATATGTTTGTGTGTTTGTGTGTGTATATATCAATTACATTTTGGTAGCTAGTTTGGGATTGTTGAACAAAGGAAAAAGATTTAGCTATATATCTATATATAGAAAAAGAGATTTTGCTAGCTAGATTACCATATATATATGTATATATGTATATGGTATTAGGCATGTTTTACTCAAAGAACAACATGAATTAGTGTAACTGGCGAAACTCATCACTTAAATTATTGTTAATGATTACTATTTAATATTATGAAGTAATGGATCCCACTACTTTCCCCTCAACGGTGAGAATAAGGAGCCAAGTATGGTCCTATCAAGTGTCTACTTTTTTTTATTTCATAGTTATGTTCTCCTGGTATAGAGCATTGGCTTGCATTTCTACAATTTAGTTTCTGATGCTATACAGCAATTTTAGGTGATAATGTTTGGTTGTAGTTTTTTATATGCCTAATGCTTATTGTATACACATATGTATGTATTTTATTGTGCGCCTTTTCAGGCTTTTAATAATATTGTTACTTGTACATAAAAATACATGTATGCATATGTTCTCTTACTTTTTTAAGGTTTTCCATTTTCCCATGTCCTGTGTTTTTATTTGTGTTTTCTAATTTTAATGTGCCGGTACAGAGAATTGGCCAGCATGTGTACGATTTAGATTCTGATGTTATACAGCCAACTTTAGTGGGGTGATGGGTGCTTGTTATATGCCTTGTTATAAATCCTGGTTATTCTGGTCTGCTGCACTCCGCAGTATCTCGTGGGTGTTGATTGACCTTAATCAAGCAATCAGTTGCCTTGTTGAATTTGCGTTTCTTTTCTTTTTTATTATTTATCCGTGTTATTGCAGTTGGTTGGTTCAGATTCAGTGAAAGGGTCTTTGCCCAAAAATTGAATACCTGTATATCCTCCATCCCAACCTAACAAGTTCAAGAATATCACTTTGCAGTTCTGACTGGGGAGAGAGAAGCGCAATGCTCGTCAATGGAGATTATTTTGAAAATACCCTAGGAGCTAATCGAAGCATATGGAATCTTTCTGATTGTCATGTTTTTGGTTGCAAGCTGCATCATAATTTCACTGATTCTTCAAAGAAAAGGCTATTTGAGCTTCATGAAATTTTTAAGAGCTTGCCTAGTGCGGCAAAGACTGGAAAACCTGATTCTTCTAGAATACAACCATTTGATAACTCTTGTAGATCTGGTATTGGGGAGATATCTGATGACATTTTACTTAATATTCTATCTGCACTTAGCCCGATGGACCTTGTTAGAGTGTCTTCAACCTGTCACCATCTAAGATTTTTGGCTGTCTCAATTATGCCCTGCATGAAACTTAAGTTGTTTCCTCATCAGCAGGTAGCAGTTGAGTGGATGCTACAGCGGGAGAGAAATGCTGAAGTCTTGCCACATCCATTGTACTTGGCTTTCTCAACTGAAGATGGATTTTCCTTTTACATAAACACTATCTCTGGAGAAATAGTTACTGGGATAGCTCCCACTGTCAATGATTTTCATGGGGGAATGTTTTGTGATGAACCTGGATTAGGGAAGACTATAACTGCTATTTCCCTTATTCTTAAGACACAAGGTACACTGGCAAATCCACCAGATCAGGTACAAGTTAACTGGTGTACACATAATGGAGACCAGAGGTGTGGTTATTATGAGCTTAATGGTGATTATGTAGCTGGCACTAGCATGCTCTCAGAAAAGAGGGATATGGGTCAGAAAGCTCAAAGTGGACTTGGGGATTTCAAACAATACCGATCTAAAAGAGCCAGGCTAGTTCTTCTTGATGAGCAAATTCCAGGATTCAATAATTCATGTCCTGGTAAAGGAATGGTAACACCAGCAGCTGCATACTCTGATCAAGCAGTGTGTGTGGTGCAATGCACTAGGAGCTTGAGTCACATCAGAAAAAATCTTCTTCCCACATTTGAAGGAGCATCTGGCAATTCCAAACAAAGAAAGGCGGGAAAGAACTCTAGCAAATTGAAGCAGTCTTCTGATGGTCCCCGACATGTATCTTGGCAAAAGAAAGATGGTTTTCCACATGGACTTTCAAACAGTCACAAGAGGGTTAGGAAGGTCAGTGCAGATAATTATGAGTATAACGACACCTGGGTTCAATGTGATGCTTGTCGCAAGTGGCGGAAACTTCCAGAAAGTAGTATTGCTGATGCTAGTGCACCATGGTTTTGTAGCATGAATGCTGACCCTCTCTACCAGAGTTGTAGTGTTTCTGAAGAATCCTGGGATAATTGCCGGCCAATAACGTATTTATTGGGATTTTGTACCAAAGGAACATTTGGAGGAGAGGAACATAACGTTTCTTTTTTCACTAGTGTGCTCAAGGAGCATTATGCCTTGATAAATTCCATAACAAAGAAAGCCCTAAGTTGGTTAGCTAAACTTTCTTCTGACAAGCTCTCAGTAATGGAGACAATTGGTTTGCGAAGTCCTTTCATAAGCACCTGTGTGGCGCCTGGTGAAGATGCTCATGGGTTTCAAGAAATATTTCAAGCATTTGGTCTCAAAAGAAGATTAGAGAAGGGTGTTATCAGGTGGTATTACCCCCGAAATCTTCACAACATGAGTTTCGATGTTGCTGCTCTCAGAGTTGCTCTTTGTGCGCCATTGGATTCAGTCAGGTTGTATCTTTCAAGAGCAACTCTAATTGTTGTTCCATCGAATTTAGTTGATCATTGGAGAACCCAAATCGAGAAGCATGTCAGGCCTGGTCAGCTGCGGGTTTATGTTTGGAGTGACCATAGGAAGCCTGTTGCACATAGTCTGGCTTGGGACTACGATGTTGTCATAACCACATTTAACCGTTTAAGTGCAGAGTGGGGCCCCCGTAAAAAAAGTGTACTGATGCAAGTGCATTGGCTTAGAGTCATGTTAGACGAGGGGCATACCCTTGGCTCAAGTCTTAGTTTGACAAACAAAATGCAGATGGCAGTTTCATTGATGGCTTCTAACCGCTGGATATTGACTGGAACTCCAACTCCTAATACACCCAACAGTCAACTGTCACATCTTCAACCATTGCTCAAGTTCCTTCATGAAGAAGCTTATGGGCAGAATCATAAGTCATGGGAATCTGGGATTCTCAGGCCTTTTGAAGCAGAGATGGAAGAAGGACGATCACGGTTGTTGCATTTACTACATAGGTGCATGATTAGTGCAAGAAAGATAGATTTGCATACTATTCCACCCTGCATCAAGAAATTTACTTTTCTTGATTTTGCTGAGGAACATGCAAGAAGTTACAATGAATTGGTAGTTACAGTGCGGCGCAATATATTAATGGCTGACTGGAATGATCCTTCTCACGTTGAGAGTCTTTTGAATCCAAAGCAGTGGAAATCTCGAAGTACAACTATCCGAAATGTCAGGTTATCTTGCTGTGTGGCTGGGCATATAAAAGTAACAGATGCTGGTCAAGATATTCAGGAAACTATGGATATTTTGGTCGAAAAGGATCTAGATCCTGTGTCAGAGGAGTATGCTCTTATAAAATATAATCTTCTTTATGGTGGCAACTGTGTTAGGTAATATTAGTCTTTGACGCTTTTCCCCCTTAAATTAGAATTTGCCAGATAAAGTTTTATTACTGATTAGAGATTGCATTTTAATTTTATCAGATGCGAGGAATGGTGTCGTTTACCTGTCATTACGCCGTGTAGGCATCTTTTGTGCCTCGATTGTGTTGCTTTGGACAGTGAAAGGTGTACTTATCCTGGCTGTGGCAACTTATATGAGATGCAAACTCCTGATACACTAACTCGGCCAGAAAACCCCAATCCTAAGTGGCCTGTTCCCAAGGATCTTATTGAGCTACAACCCTCATATAAACAGGCATGCTTAGCTCTCAAGACAAGTTGAACTGTTTTCATTTTTCTTTTTGGTAACCAATTTTACCAATGTATACCTTATGGTTTTTTTACTCAGGATGACTGGGATCCTGATTGGCAGTCAACATCTAGCAGTAAAGTCACTTATCTTGTGCAGAGACTGAAAGCATTGCAGGAAGCTAATAGCAAAATTGATGACAACAATAATGCCATGTACACTGAGAATTTACTTTGTCTGTCTGAGAAGAGCAATTCAAAAGAATTGGAACAAGTCCATGGCTTTAGAATGAGCAACAATACTCCTGAAACAAATTTGGACAAAGTTTTGGTATTTTCTCAGTTTCTTGAGCATATACATGTCATTGAACAGCAGGTGAATATTGTATACCATACCATTTCATGGCTTTATGTGACCGACTTTGCACAATTTTATGGATTTTTAACTCAAATCTCTTGTGCCAGTTGACCATTGCTGGTATTAAATATGTTGGGATGTATAGTCCAATGCATTCTAGCAACAAGGTACATATTGTTTTCCTCTCATATTATATATGTTTTACATATTTTATTTAATCTCCATTAATTCCTTTTTTTTTTTTGTGTAAAGTTGATTCACTTTCTTTTTTGGTGTAAAGTTAATTGACTTTCATTGGTTCAGATGAAGTCACTGGCCATGTTCCGGCATGATGTTGATTGCACAGTTCTTTTGATGGATGGAAGTGCTGCATTGGGTCTCGATTTAAGCTTTGTAACACATGTATTTTTAATGGAACCAATATGGGACAGAAGGTGATCATTCGAATATCTTGTGCCTTTTTTAAACATAAAAGAAGTCCTGAGTTCTATAGTTATCATGCATGCATAATGTAGTTAATTCAACACTCTTATCAAAAGAATATATTTAATTCAACTCTCTTATCAAAAAAATTTCACTTTTCTCTTATAACCTGCTGTTTCAAGACCAAAGTTTTCTATTTGATTCACTCCATGGCCTTAAAAAATTAAAAATACAATAGTCAATACATTTCAATATTCATGTGTTATTAATTTGTTCTATTGGTTGAAACCTCATTTAGCATGGAGGAACAAGTTATTAGTCGTGCTCATCGGATGGGTGCTACTCGTCCTATACACGTGGAAACTCTAGCAATGCGTGGTACAATTGAAGAGCAAATGCTGGAGTTCTTACAGGTAAACACATCTTAAGACCACATGATTGGTAGAATTAGATTGAAGAGGTGCATTTTGTTTTGTTTTGTTTCTCTAGCAAATTTTGTGAAGAACAACATTGTTTCTTTCTCTATGATTGATTGGACATTAAAACAAAGTAATTTAATTAACAAATAAAAAGAGGGCTAACTAAGCAAATTTAGGGTTCATTGTTGATTATACCAAACAAGGAAATTAAAAAAGTTTATTTCAAAATCTGGACTATTCCCTAGATTTCAAGTTTCAATTCCACATCCAAACACACAAAAAGACAGATTCCAATAATAGACGAATAATACTAGAGGAACCAGCTATAATCCTATAATGGACTCCTCCACTCCTTTGGTTTCACTTTGACCTAAAAGGCTTTGATTCACTAAGGCGAAGGAGCTTAGTCTTGGACTTCCAAATATGATATTTCTTTTGGTTATTGCTATTGCATCATTCCTCCCCTCCAAAAAAAACTTGACATGTTGGTTGAGTTAGGAGCTACTCGAGAATCATCACAAGGAAAGTGACCTAGATTTCACTGACAAGGGCACCTGGATTTTATATTCCTTTGATTTCACTTTGAACCTAAAAGGCCTTGATCCAATAAGGCTAACGAGCTTAGCCCTGGACTTCCAAAACGATATTTCTTTTGGTTATTGCTTTTGCATCATTCCTCCCCCTTCAAAAAGATGGTTGAGTTAGGAGCTACAACAGAATCATCACCTTCCTTGTGTTTTGGAAGTCCAAGTCTAAATCCATTATTTGATTATAAATGTCACTTAAGAGTCAATCTATTTTTAGATGTCATTGAAGTATTAATTTAATAGTTTACAGTTGTCATTCGATCCTCCGTTCTAGAACCGTACACATCTCATACGGCTCCTCCTTTATGTGCATTATGAAAATCATACATGGAATATCAAAAGTTATTAGGAGTGGATGTGTATTTGAATTTTTGAACAACTGAATTTATTTTATATTTTTGCCGCATCTTCTACTATAATGAGTGTTTTAGTACTTTTCTACTATTTGATTAGTCTTTTAGTATCTCTAGTTGTCTTTGCACTTCTATTTGAAACCCTTAAATATGGCATCTCTTGTAAAACAAACGATTTTAATGAATGAAAATTAAATGTTATTGAAAGGTTTGATGCCTTGATAATCTTTCTCCTCCATCTTCTCTTTAATTTTCTCTTTTCTCTCTCTAATCCTCAGCAGTTACAGAAATCGTAAATTTTTTTCTTCTTAACACCAATCTCATGTTGTCCTAATCTCTCTTGGTATGTGTGTTTGTTTGTTTGTGTGTGTGGCTAACTAATGATGTCATATGACCCCTACTTTTTGGTAATGTTGTTCCATGTTTGTTTTCTCTTTTCTTTTTTGAAATTTCAAGTTTTAAATGCTATAGTCATTCTTGTGTTATATGCTTCGTTAATGTTGCTTCAGGATGCTGATAAGTGCAGAAGACTTTTGAAGGAAGAGGCTGGAAAATCTGACCCTAAAGGGGCACGAACTCACCGATCATTACATGATTTTGCTGAGAGCAATTATCTGTCTCATCTTAGCTTTGTGCGGACAAATCTGAAGATCTAAAAGGTTTGTGCATGTATATTTCATCATAGTGCTACGATCAGTGTAGTTATAGCTTGAATTACTGTATAATCCACTGCTGCCATCACCATTTCTCAATAAGATCAATTTAGTTACTTCTTGTTTGATATTTTTGTGGGCATCAGAATCTTTTTGATTCTCAAAGTCATTGCGGTATCAGGCCCTCACAGATATTAAGAGGTGGAATTGTAGAAAGTAACTCTTTGATTTCTTTTTGAATATATTAGAACAGGCAGCATATCATCATCACCCTCCTGTGACCTTTGTCGAGACCCATACTCTGGTAGTGACTTAAAATCTCCTCCAGCCCGTCTTGGACACATGTATTTCGATCCAAGTATTCTGTAAACTTTTAAATGGTCTATAATTCTAGCTGGATGTCAATTAATGTTATGAAAAAAATATACTCAAAGAGTACTTGAAAAATATTCTGTGTTTTTTTTTGGTAGACACTAGGTAATATTTTGAATTTCAATTTTGAGTTTTTGAACATAGGTCAACTTTGATAACCTTTTATCTAAAACAGTTCACAATGGGAAAGGCAAATGATACCGTTGAAATTATTCTTTAGTTGATGTGCTTCTACTCGCTCTTATGGGTGGGGGTTTGTCCATAGAGTTGTTCTCAATTGTGGGTGGAGGATTATACAATTGGTTCGGTGACTAACAAGGTGGTCACTATATGGAGGTATGCGGCCTTAGCTCTTATGTGGGCTGTTTGGTTGGGAATGAAAAAGAAATCTTTGTTGTCAAGGAGGAAGTGGAAACACTTTGGGATAGGATAAAATTTGTAGTCTCTCTGGCCATCCTTGTCCAAACTTTTTAGAGATATTCATTCAGTGTAATACTATTGGGGGAGTTTTGATTTTATTGTAATTTGTGATTTTTGCTGAGGGGATTGATCTGGATATGGACTTCTCCTCCATCCTACTTGTACTTCTCTTTAGTAAATGCGTGTTTCTTCTCCTCCTAGATTATCTGTGATTCCTCTTTTGTGTAGAGACAATTTCAAAGAACAGTTAACTTGGCATGGAAAATTGCTCTTTTACCTCGCGCCAATATTCTCTTTTTTTCTTTTTTCCCAGCGTGGCCATATATATAAGGACATCATTACTTGAAAATTTCGCTATATATATACATGCTTCTTCTATTGAGGTATACCTCAACTTATTTATGTTGAGTTATATCCCATTAGGGCCCACACGAGTTGTTTGTATCGATTCGAACCGTTCATTTTTTACATCTTCATTGATAGATCATCCTTGCAAAAAATTAGCCAAATCGGAAATCATTTGCCTATTTAACTTTGATCAAATAAATGGCGAATCAAATATTTTCGATGAAACCGTTCATTTGTTTGATCAACGTTAGATAGGCAAATGATTTCCGATTTGGCTAATTTTTTGCAAAGATGATCTATTAATGAAGATGATCCTTGTGAACAGTTCGGATTGACACAAAACGACTCGTGTGGGCCCCAACAAAGTCATATCTCAACATAAATAAGTTGAGGTATACCTCAATAGAAGGAGCCTGTACATATATATATATATATATACACATACATATATATATATATATATATATACAGTTTTTCTCTAGGGCGGACACGACTATATTTTTTTTTTGGCGGATTCTCGTCGCCGAGCGCTTGGTGACTGTTCCGAGTGCTTGGTAGTCCATTTTTTATAATAGTCGAGTGCTGCAACAAGCGCTTGGCACCGCTTCTTCCGCTGATTTTTGAGGGTACTTCCCCGATGGTTCATCTTATACCCTCCTAGGGTGTAGAATGAGACTTGTGGAGGCTGCATGTTAGGTTTCAACTCCCGGATTTTGGGTGTAGCCCAAAATCCCGGAGTTAAAACTTAACATAAAGCTGACAAACCAGTGCCGAGCGCTCAGTAGAAGAAGAAAATGGCACTACCGCGATGCTGGAAATTCGTGAAAAAAAAATTGCAGGCATCCGCCCTAGAGAAGGACTATATTTATATATGTAGACCACACAGTATTATCTCATGGAGATAATAAATGTGAAATTAAATTGAGAATGAACTGATTGCTGATAAATAATGGTGGATGTGGTCAATTAATAATTTTCCCAAAGGGTGGAATGGATTCTTACGCTGCTATACCAGTAGTCGTTTGATGCATATTTACCAGTATTTCTTCCTCAATGTAGAATGTTTATTTAGTTTATATCGACTTATTTTGTGATTTAGTTTGCTCAACAAAATATGATTCACTTCTTTTTTCTGTCCAGGAATTTGATCATATTGTAGATGACTATCAAGACCATTTGAGAACTTTTGCACGGAAAATATCCTGCCACTTGGGCTGATATATTGCCAATGCTGTCTTTTTACAAGTAGGCCAATGATTGGACATGTTATGGCAAATGATCTTTTGGGAACAAGTCTTTTGGAAAAAATGCCGAATAGACAGCATTAAATGCCAGATGGACACGTTATGGCAAATGATCTTTTGGAAACAATGGACATGTTATGGCAAATGATCTTTTGGCAAACAATGCCAAATAGACAGCATTAAGATGAACACATTTGCTTGAACCTCACATTTGGGAGCACCTTCTCATAATTTTTTGATTGAGAATTGTATCATAGGGCTCAGATATAGAAAGTGTTGTTATATGGTTAAACCAAAGGCCAGAAAGGAAAATACTTCTAATATTTATTCCTAATTCAAGTGTATCATTTCAATCTGCTGAAAACAATCGTTGAAGCTCTTTTTGTCATTACACAAATAGTTAAGCTTGTTTGTTGCTCCTTGGGCTATGCGGTTTTTCTGAAAATTAAGCGCATATCATGTATATTTATGTCATGTAGAGGTGGTAACTTGTTTAAACTATTGATTGTATAAAAGGTATCATCACTATAAAAAAATCACAAAATGTCCACTTTTTAACAAGGCTTAATTGTGTTTTTACCACCCAAAGTTTACATTGATTCCCACTTTACCACCCAGAACTTTATTTGTCCCACTTTACCACCCAAAGTTTACATTGATTCTCACTTTATCACCCAAAAATTTATTTGTCCCACTTTACCACCCAAAGTTTACATTGATTCTCACTTTACCACCCAAAATTATTTTTCGTGTCCCAGTTAACCTTTTTTCGTCTATTCTGTCACTCTAGATTCAGGGGGTAAAGTAGGAATCAATATAAACTTTGGATGGTAAAGTGAAAATCAATGTAAACTTTGGGTGGTAAAGTGAGACAGATAAAGTTCTGGGTGGTAAAGTGAGAATCAATGTAAACTTTGGGTGGTAAAGTGAGACAAATAAAGTTCTGGGTGGTAAAGTGAGAATCAATGTAAACTTTGGGTGGTAAAGTGAGACAAATAAAGTTCTGGGTAGTAAAGTGGGAATCACCCCAAACTTTGGGTGGTAAAAAGACAATTAAGCCTTTTAACAAATATACTCGTGTTATAATAGGCTTCATATTTTTAAAGTGCTGAGCGGTTAGCAAGGTGCCAAGCGTTTGGTGTGCCTTTAAAAAAAAATAAAAATGGGTAGATTATCACTGTGGAACAGTAACAATTAGTAATAATTATTTTTATATTATAAAGCTGATAGATGTGACTATACGTTTAAATTTTGTGTTTTATGTTAGTTTAATTTGACATGTTTATGTAAGAAAATACATAAAGTATATATATAAGTATTATTTTTATGCATTTTCAAATAATTACTGTTGCACAGTAGCAATGATTACCACTGTTTGATAGTGACAACTGCCGAGCACTCGGAGAGCAGTTTCGAGCGTCGGTGAACTTCAAGTGGACCGGCATGTCACTGTTTTTTTGTAAGTGGATTATTCGATCATGGACTTTTTTTCTTTCTAACTTTAAAATATAAAAACCCTATTTTTATTTTTGCAATATTTTGAAGGTCATAGCTCCTCATGCCAGATAAAAATTAATAATATCCAAAACCCTTTGCTTTTGGATATTGTTTCGGCAAAGACTATTCCGACCACCCTCTATTGCTGAGTTGACCACTCTAACATATTTTGAACATATTTTTCCTATTTTACCTTTTCTTACAAAAAATTAGAAAATCACTTAGACTCATTCGACAGCATGCCATCAAAATATACTAAAGAGTTCGGCAGCTTATAGCCAAATATAATGACAATGTTTGACATAATACTATCGAATGCCCTTTTCATTTACATTCAGTTGTTACTTATCGAAAACCTTGTCAATATTCGACAATTAAGTGCCGAATAACAACAAACATTCAAACAAATAAGTGTCAAATGACCCGACGAATAAAATTAAAATTTTATATTTTAAAAATAAAAATAAAATTTAAAAATAAGATGGTCAACTCATCAATTTAGGTAGATAGTCGGAATAGCCTGGGCCTATTATTTTTAGTTTTTTCTTTTGCTTTTCTCTTTCATTATTATTATGACTATTTGGATAGTCCTCCTGAATGGATGTGTAGGTGGTGAGTTCATGCAGTGACATTTAACAACAAAGTTTCAAGAATGAGGAAATAGAACACAGTGAGGGCAAACACCTTGCGTAGGCGATTAGAAAATTTTCACCTGTTAATTCATGGTACCCAAACAGAGCACAAGAAAACTTTATGAAACCTCTTTACTTGTATCCAATTTTCTTGAGCTTTTTATGTAAATAGTTCTTGAGTATGGATTTACAAGGAAAGCTATTTTGAATTTCAATCCAGCAACCTACTTACAAAGAATTTACACAGCCAACCCACTGTTACGACTTCCCTCGAAAAAAATATTACCGAACACAGCAATTAGGGGAAAGAATTGGAAGGAAGGATAAAAGACAAAATTCAAGGGAAGAGGAAATTACTACATATACCTCCTAAAAATGAAAAAATAAGTGGGTCAATGAGCCAACCCTTCTCAGTTCTCTCCCCTTGCCTTTCCACTTACATCTTGACATTAAAAGCTCAATGAGCTAACCCTTCTCTTCCTATGGGAATACTAGATTTTTCGACCACAGGAACATTGTACTGCTGATATACTCTAGCCCTATTTGTCGCCCACCACAGCTCTGCTTGTTTCTCACTGAACCGCTTCCGACTGACACAATTGAGACACTTAAAAGTTAGTGATTATCAATTAAATAAAATAGATACTAATCCAAGAGAAAAGAAAAAATTACTATAGGTGAATATATAGTTTGGAACACAGAAGTCATTTAGCATTACTGAGATGAGATAATATGTAGGCCCTGTAAGCAAAGGACATAACATACAGGATCCCTTGAAGTAGAATTACTATCAGGAAGAGGAAGGGAAGTAAAAGAAAAGGGTTACAACAATGAGATCTGATCAAATAGATATCAACATCAGACCTTTTTTTTTTTTTTTTTTTTTTTTTTTTTTTATAATTATCAACATTCAGAGTTAAACGCTATATACTTCAATAACGTGAAGCTTAAAAAAAAAAAATGAACAATATGAGAACATACTGGGATGAAATACATATTTACATTCTGAATTAAAAACAGGCCCTGACATTTACCAGATGTGCAATACCTAATTCATGGAAACCCTTTTATTTTGCTATGAAAGTTTCAAATCCCTTGACTGATACATTAGACGGCTCCTAACTGGCGCGAGCGCCCACACACAATATTTAATTCAGATTTAGGAGAATCCTTAGTTCAAATTATGATCATGAAGTAATTAGGAAAACAGACATACCTGAAGCGGACACGCTTGAGATCTTTGACACCTCCAGGCATGGAAACAAGGGTAATATATACACCAGGCTCATCTTGCTCAACCCATTCATCCCCATGTGTGGTTTCAGTTTTTGTTCCTCTGTTCTTATGCCTAGCTGTTGCTTCTGAATGTGCCACTTCAGTGTGATTTGAAGTGTGGTTGCTGCAGGTCCTTAGCACATTAGAAACCATCGGGCTGTTTGATACAATTGAATATTGTTCATGGGAACACAATGGACTGCTGGCTTTCTCAATGACTGCAGTAGAAACTTCAAGTGTGGGACTAGAAGAGCCTAATGGATGTGTATCACTGTTTCTTGCTGTTCCAATGGGTAACCTTTCAGCCATTTCCTTTAACTATCATAAATAAAGCAATGCATTAATTCAGATATCCTTAATGAAACATTTTTTTTTCAGCTACATGGAAAAGTGGCAATTGCATTGTCAAAAAGAATGGTATCTTGTACTGGAACTCAGAAAGCTATAGACAGAGTGAGTGGTGAAGTAACTGTACTTCAATAACATAAAGGGTCTTTAAACCACATAAAACTTGAAAGAAATAAGTATGAAACATCACTACATTACACTTGATAAGGACTGTAATGCGCTTCTGAAAGGATAAAGTTGTAGTTACTTAACCGAAGATTTATTTACACACCCTACATAATAATTATTACTTCTGTTTGCACTGGTCCTGCATTTATATTTCTAGATAAGACACGTCAGCCTTTTACACTCAGCTTTTAGTATGACAGTCCTGATAGGATAATATATTTAGGACCTAAATTATTAAAATATTTATTTATTGCTATTTGCCACATCATTGGTTAAGAACTATAAAATTGATCATATTGACCTTGCACCTAAATAAGCTTAAATGGTTTAAAGTTACTAAGTACAACAAATCTCCGCCAACAAAAAAAGGGCCTTGACATCTTCAGAATTTTTTAATTTGAATTGCATCTTTGATCTCCCACAGCATGTTACTTTACAAATAAATTATTGCCCTAACTGAATCAGTCAAATTGACCACAAAACCCTCTATGTTTCAAACACTAAACTATTTAAATGCAGAGTGCATCAAATTCAATGAGAATGCATCCTTCTTCCTGGTAGTTATTTACAAGTATAAGGGTTCTGCATAAACGCTATAAACATGAGTGTGAAACCTACTTGAGCAGTGAGCGACTTAATTACTTCCTTTGCTGCTTTGCATTTTGTACTTTCTTCCTCTGCTACTGTGACAGCCTCCTTCAACTGTTGCGTAGTTCTTTCAAGCTCAATGTCTTGAAGTTGAGCTCTACGAGTAAGATCTTCAACCTACATAAGATTAATAAGTTGACAACAAAAAGTTAGGACCTCATTCATGTGTTAAAATTTTAAACTCTAGATACTTTGCATATTGAAATAATTGATTTCAGGTGCTAAAAGTTGAGTGACAATAACCATATTGAAACAAAACTCATGGGAGACCAGCATGAATTTGTGTCTGTTTCTTTAAGGTTCAACTAGTGAATGTTGTTGAATTCAGAGAGATGAAGTTAGGGGGAAAGAGGTGGATAATTTGTGGGAGAGAGTTCGGTTTTGGGCCTCATTATGGGCGTCAATCACTCCAGCATTCAGGGACTACTCATTCTCTACAATTATGTCTAATTGGAAGGCAAATGTGTGTTAGGGATTCATCATTGCTGTTTTACTAGGTTCTTGAGCGTATTTGTTTTTCTAAAGAGTAATGTCAAGGATGTAGCAATTTCAACCCTCCATAGAGTGTGGTACAGCACACCAAGGATTCAAGTCACTAATCTAGTTATATTATGAACTAGCAGATGATAATGCACAATAACTATAAGTTGGGACCACTTTATACATAGCAAATGATGAGAAGCCCAATTAGCCTTTGGTCACATACTAAATGCTACTCATAAGATATGTTAGCATAATCTAAATGTCAATCTTTCATCTTATTAATCCAACAGTGTACCCATGTCAAATTCCAAGACATACCAATGCACAATAGCTTTGCACAAGAGCAATGGTGAAGAAGACAACACATAAAAAACTACTCTCAGTGTATAAAACTGAACCACAACCAAGATGCTGAGAATTATTTGCGCAACAAGCTATAATCAACATGGCAGGATGTAATATTTCGTTTCATGGTCAATTAGAGTAAAGAGATTTAGATATCACCTCATGATCTGCATACAAGCTCAAATTGTTACTCAAACCATCAGCCCAGTTATCTTAAACAAAAATGCAGGAATCTTATATGAAGGTAATCTAAATACTCAACAGAAAAGAAAAGTTTGCACAGACTATTTGACATTAAAAAAGACAACCAACATACCTGAGCTCTTAATTTAAGAACTTCTTCACTCATACTGTCATTTGTCCTTTTAGCATCATCCACAACTTTTGGCAAAGTAAGTCCCGAAAGAGCTGGGGTCGGAGTTGTGGCACGAGGTGGACTAGATCGTCTCAATGTTGGTGATGTTGCTCGAGATGCAATTCTTGATCCAGGAAGAGAAGCTGAGAAAAACTTTTTGGATGATCCAAACACTGGGTTGAAAGATTTAGTCCCATTCAATGCTCGACGCTCAGAAGCTCCATTTGAAATGGGAGTAACACAATTACTGCTAGAATCCAGTTTCTTGTTTCTTTTAGAAGATCCACTTTCCATTTCTTTAACATTGTTTTCAATCAGTTCATTGAATCCTTGATTCATACTTCCTCTTCTACTAAAAGCAGAGCCAGATGAAGTGTTGGTTTCGGTGGCCTTCCTAAGTTTTCCATAACAATTATCACAAACACGATAAGGTTTTTTTGGGTTTGGTGCCATGGAAGCCTTGAGACACTTTTTGCTACTACATGAATGGCATAACACAAGTCCACAATTATAACAATTGTGTCTTTTTCTTTTAAAATTAAATGGAAGCCGACAGCCAGAACACATTGATTGATCAACACCAGAGACCCATTTATGAAGACAGATAGCAGCCGTAAAGTTAGTGCCACAAACAATACTTTTGACTTGTTTGTCTTTTAAAGCTTCAACTAATGTTGGTGAAAATTTATCTTCTGTATCCCCAAGACCTAGTCGACCATTTGCACCCTTGCCCCAAGTGTAAACTTCAGTTCTTGAAGTTAAAACTGCAACATGATAAGCACCACAAGCAATTTCTTCGACAAAACTCTTCATTAGCTTTCCCTCAACACGGCTTGGAAGTTTCCCATCAGCTTGAGGGATCCCTAATTGACCAAAAGCAGGGCTTCCCATTGTGTAAACCTGGCCCGTAGTTGTAAGTGCAACAGTCAGACTTTGTCCGCAGGCAACTTGACAGAAGTTGGGATCAACCAAAGCAGCAACACAAGTGGGCACAAGTCTTGCTTCCTTATCACCATGCCCAAGTCGACCTTTATCTCCATCTCCCCATGTAAAAAGCTTTCCAGAAGAACAGTTGCTGGAACTTGATGACCCCACCATAACTTCAACAACTGCTGCAGTGTGCCAAACACCACAAGCTACTCGCACAGTGCGGAGGCCTTTAAGGAGCTCAACTTCCCTGGGAACCGAAATGCTCTTTCGATCCCCATGACCTAGAACACCAAAAGTTCCATCGCCGAAAGTAAACAATTGCCCAGCAGAGGTCACAACAGCTGTGTGCCATGGTCCACATGAAACCGATGAGACATGAATTCCCTCTAAGGGTCCACTTAACTTTTTTGGGACCCACTGACTTGATTGAAACCCATGCCCAAGGAGTGCAAAATTGCAACTACTGCCACCCCATGTGTACATGTCACCGGAAAGTGTTACAGCACAAGAATGGTACTCCCCGCATGCTAGAAATTCAATGTTGATATTTTTTAGACCATCTATGAGCTTTGGATGCGAGACATCAGCATCCACACCATGTCCAAGTCTACCTCCTAATTCTTCGCCCCAAGAAAATACCTCTCCTTGCTTGGTTACAAAAGCCGCATGTCGTCCACCACAAGCTATACTTTGAACATCAAGTACTACAGCAGATTCCAAGACTTTAGGCAGAAAAGAATCTGTCTTAAAACATGAAGAACTTCCAAGTCGATGTAATCCCCCACCCAAAAAGCAATCACCGATGCCTTCCCCCCAAATGAAAACATCCCCTAAAGCATCACCATCATCATGACCAGAGCCTTGACTTGATGAGCTAACAGCACTTGATAAACTGACTCTATAAGCATCCACACCTGCACCCTTTATTCGTCCATTCATTCCATCTGAGCCTCCTGATGACAGAGACTGGAATGAGCCACTAGCAGAATCTGAAGGAAAGGGAATTTTTGGAGGCAGGGCATATAACATGACATCTGATAAAGCCTTCTCCAAACCGATTTTAGGAGGGCTTTCAAGTGTAGCATGAAGATGAAAGGGTTCCACCCCATCCTGCATCAGTGAAGAAGACTATCTTACTTGTACAGTATAGTTACGTACAGTATTAACAAGAGAGAAAAAAAAAAAAAAAAATAGAACACCTTCTGTGAACTATCACCACTACAAAATGGAGAGCTCAAAGGAGAACTTCTTTGGGTGTGCGATCTCGGACTATTTCCTTCAGATGTAACTCCACTTTTTGATTCTGCTCTCCCCTTCTGGTGAAGGCCACGTGATATTAATGCTTTTAGACCAGTAAACCAGACTTCAGCTTCATCTTTATCCTTGCATATCTGGAATAAGCAAGTGACATTAAGAAAATACAAAATAAGTGAAAAGGTTAAATTACTGAAGAGCACCCAGGGGGTGCAAAACACAGGAGTTACACAAAGCAAAGGTAAGAGTGTATTAAAGAAGGAAAATATTTGACAAGAGAAATAAAAGATGTGAAAGCAAAAGATCATTTATAACATAATAGGTTATAAATGATTTTCAGCAAAGGGGAAGACTGAGTGTGGAAAGCAGAATATCCAAGAATCAGATATAGCAGAAATCACCACCAAAGAAGATGCTTACCAAATCTAAAGACCTATCATTATATATAAGAGAAAAGGACTGATATTCCTTCTCAGGCCGAGGATACCTCTGAAACGTTGGCTGCAGTATTATCAAATTAAAGAATGTTTTGTTACTATGTCATAACCAATAAACAAATGAGAAAGCATATTAAACAAGTATTACAGCATTAAAATCATTATCGATATGAAACCCATTATAGTCAGCAGGGAATATGATTTTAGAAAGAATTATAGATAAAATTCCCTAAAAAATCAAGCATTAAAAGAAAAGCATAAATCTAGAGTTTCGCTGGAAACATCTAAATTACAAGTTACACATTATTCATGCAAGTATAAGGTCTAAGCTTAGAACCAAATGAAAACACCAGGCTACCCCACCCCTTTACCACCCAAGCCAAGGTGAAACGTCCCTTTTCCAGTTTTTCCCCTCATGTATAAATAGTTAAATACGCAAAACGCAGCCAATCATGTAACCATACATGATAGTCCAGACATGCATAGGCAAACTCATACAATCACTCTAAATCTCTAAATGATGATTATATTTCTCTAACAAATCAGATACACAGATTTCCAGTACAAGTCTTCCATAATTGATGTACTTATGCAAGCAACAAATTTTTAAAGAATAATGCTTCACATTCAATCATAAAATTTAAAATTTCATACAGTAACATTCACCACAGAAATATGCCCAAAAACTTTATAAGCCTTTCCTCCTTTGCAGGTTGCCTAGTCACAATAGAAGCAGTAATTGAAATGTTCTGTCATGGGACATAACTCTTTTGACTTTTTTCCCTTTGAGGAATTGGGATGATTATTGATTAACAATATGGAACGGATACCATGTACGTTTTGTCTCCAGCCCTTGTTAACCTAATTGTAAATTAGCTCTCAAGTCATATGAAAGGAACATCAAACTCAATCATTTGCAAACTACATGAGGCCTGCTATAGCCATGCTACTAACTTGGTCAATGTTTAGAATAAGCTAAAAACGGCAAATGGATTCAAATGGCACAAACCTAAAAGCATCAGCTGCGAAGTTATCAAATGCTATTGATATGTTCTTGTCATCTATAATTGGCATATTTATTGAAGTATTCACCATTGAAGAGGTGTGGGAGATCTCAACATGAAGAACTTACAGTGCGCTGACCAGGTATAATTCTGGAGACATGGCTTAGTTTAACATATTTCTCCTCTTTCCCTGAGTACCATATTAGAGCAGATTCATCCTGAAAGAAGTAACATGGACGAACATTCAAGATCTTTGTAAAACAATGGCTCATAGAAACTTCGATAAATGATAATAAAAGGTACAAGGTCCATATAGCTAGGAAGAAAAGAACTTCAGATAAAGAAGTACTGCAACATCAAGATGGATAGATATAGATACATGCAAGCATCCAAACATTATTTAGGACCACAAAACATGAGGACAAAAATTTTCATCCTATTTTCAACTAAACAAGCAGCACATAGCAGAAGTAGCAGAATGATAACACTGAGCAGTACTGGAGAGTATGTTCCACATTGTCTAGACCCTCCGAGTGAACCAATGCCAGCTCTTTTCAAGTTTTTTCTTTTTATGATTTTTTGGATAAATCCCTCATTCTTTTGTCATTAATTTCATGCTCTTTTTTTCCTTTCAGTATCATACAAGTAGCGCACATGAGGGTTTGCATGGTGTTCAAGTGTATAAATCAAGCATTGGGGCCATACTGAAAGCAGAAAACTCAATGAAGGTTCCAAATTCCAAGGCTAGTAAAACCATAGATACAGGAGAGACATGCCGGAGAAAGTAATTAAGGAGAGGTACTAGTGAACCTGATAACCACTGCTTGGTTACTTCTCATAGGTTATATCCTACCCCAGTTCACTCCAGTATATTGTAACCATTTGTTCTGTAAAAATGAAAGAATTTCTGTGGTTTTTTCATTAAAAATTGTTCCACCTATACTGCTATCTGTTATCCTCTTTTGAGTACCACTTGTTGACATTACCATTGATGAAAATTGTCAGAGTATGAAATAACTCATTCAAGAAAGCAAGTTTCAAGCCAATCCAATATAGACACAGGTGAAAAGTATAAAAGAGTAGGAGTTTCTTATGCATCTGTATCCTCTCAAAGATATTGCCTAAAGCTCAGAACAGAGATAGCACATATTGCCTTTCACCTCATGTGGCCTGCCTACTTTACTATTGCAGCGCATCACCTATCAGGCTGCCAGTGTGTGATTAATGAATTGGAAACTTATAAGATCAATGGAACCTTATAAGATGCCCAGATGAATAAGAACATGTGTTTGGTTTGGAATCTCTTTTGGTAGTGCCTTACCATCAGCCTTGAGGTCTTTGCATCCTTGTTAGTGTTTCTTAATATACAGATATAGAGTCATTTTTTTTCTTGTCAGAAAGTATGACATGATATGTTTCTCTGTGAATTTAGGACCATTGGTTAGGAAGAATCATGTTTGAATGTGGGTCCTAATTCACAGCCTTGCAACATAACATGCCAAAAATCTAATAATTTTGTGATTTCCTTGGTTGATTTGACATTCTTTAGTCAATGAGTAACCCGCACGTAAGACAATCTAAGGCCATCAAATATTTCAACGAATATCCTTTTTGATATACCTTATAGTTATAGCACAAACTAAGTGAAGCAATAAATAATTAATGATTGATTGATCTTTATGCATTAATCAACATGAACGCAAGAGCAGCCAGTAGATTGATAAAAACTCAACCTTACATTTAAAAACCAACAGAAAGAACATGCATTAAAGAAAAAGAAACGTGAAAAAACCAATATATTTGTGTACATTACTCTTCAAATGCATTCTGACATACATTGGACAGCCTGAAAGGACAAAATTTCGGCTTTCCTCTGCGTCCATACTTGAGTAAATGTGCCCCTTTTTTCAGAGCAGTGATGGCCTGCTTTGAAGAATGAGCAGAGAACATGAATTAGAACAAACTACACATGTTCTCCGGTAATTGTATGGAAAAGAACAATATTATAGCACTGTAGAACAAGAAGAAATAGTGGGGATATAAGACAGCATAATGTTAATTACAAGGAAAAAAAATAAAAAAATAAATGTGAACATTAAACATATATAGCGCATCTGACAAGCCTTCCCTTTCCTTCTGAAGAGGCAGATGATGCCACATTTATTTAAGTGAAGTCACACAATTTATTTTGTTGTGCAATGACATATCATGTGACTTTTATTTGAGCATCCGGGAGGCCTTCCCTTTTATGCATATGTACACAGCTGTTCATAGAGTTTAATTTTATCAGGGCATCAAGCTAAACCTCCTACGTTCATCAAATTTAAGCCAAGAACTTCATTCGCAGAAAATGGTTGGAATATTAAACTATCATTTTTCTCATTCACTTTTTTTTTTTTTTTTCCTCATTCTCCTTGTCTGTGCACACACACACACACACACACACACACACACACACAAACATGTGCACATAGAGGGGGAAATGAGCATATGGAATTTACATGTAATACGGAAATGTAAACACAAACACTTGAGTTATCTAGTAACCGAATACACATCTCCTTAAGTATTTAATAAGACAATCCCACAATGAGATGACCAACAACAGTTTATCCAGTGATTGCATACAACCATGAAGAAGTATAATTGATTACATGAGAATGCATGTACCAACACGTTAAGCTTATTTGTATTATACCTCTCATAAACTTATTTGTATTATACCTCTCATAAACACATCTTAAGATTTTTTAACTATAAGACCTTGCAAATTTTAAACAAAAAGAACCAAAAAAAAAAAAAAAAGACTATCAAAACTATAAATATAAACCAATAAAAAAAAGCCTATAAATATGAATAAAATTAATAATTGACAAAAATGATCATTAATGAAGCTTCTCATTCACTTATCAACTGCGCTTTCAACTTCACAAAAGTCATAAGCAAAAATAAAAACAAATAAACAAAAAAAAAAAAAGTAAATGAAAAGTGTTACCAAGTCAATGTCCCTTTCGAGTGGGCCCGCCCTTGCCTGATCCGCAGTCATCCTCTCCATGCGCAACATCAACGATTCAATCTCCTTTCCCCTTCCGAAACCCTAACCTCCATTGCACCCAATGCATCTCCCGTTCCCTCTCTCTCTCGCAGAGACTCTATCAGGGCCGTTGATTAACCTGCTTCATCAATCACCGATCGAATTCGAGTTCATTTGCGAATAGGAAGTCGTCAATTCGCTAACGCTACGCAGCTCACGGAATCGAGCTCGATCGAAGAGGAGGAGGAATAACAACAATGGCGGCGAAACAACTCAGAGTTTTCCCTAAACGACGACGTAATGCGGCCAAAAAAAGACTGGTGATTTCCAAGATTCTCGGCTCGTTTACTTCGAGGCTCTCTCTCTCTGTGTTTGTACGGGAAGAGAGAGAGAAATTTGGGTCTGTGGAAAAAAATAAGAGGAAAGAAAGAGAGCGAAAAAGCGAGGGAAACAAAATAGTAAGAGAGAGAGAGAGAGAAAGAGAGAGAATCTGAGTGAATGAGTAAGTGATGGTGTCGAAAGTGATGGATTGATCCGGTGGGAGACTGAGACTGGTGTGGCGTTCGCTGCTTTCTATTTTTATTTTTTATTTTTTATTTTTTTGTAATTTTCCTTTTTCTAGCTGTCTAGTGTGTCTGGTCAAACTGCTGACTATTCTGGTCAACGACCCATTCACATCTTGCCACCACAATCAGGGGAAACAAAGAGTTAATTACATTTACACTCTTTGAGTTTTATCGTCTTTTTTCATACATTTTTTAAAGTTTCAACAATTACACATACACACTCTGAGGTTTCAAAACTGTTGCATATAACCCCTTACAAGAGAAAAAAATAAATAAACAAAAAAGAAAATATTTGTATTGAGGTTGTACCTTACACCTTGAGTAATTTTATTAGGCCATTTAACCCTTTAGCATGCCTTTTTGCATAATTTCTCATCATTTTTCGTCTCACTATAAGGGGTTATATACAACAGTTTTGAAACCTCAGGGGGTATATGTATAATTGTTAAAATCTCAAGAAGTATATATGAAAAGACGATAAACTTCAGAGGTGTAAGTATAATTAAATCGTAAAATAAATAGAGCCCTACTTTTTCTTTTTTATTATTATTTTTTGAATGGATTTTATTTCTCAATTAAATAATGTTGAAGTATGCGCCAGGGGCCACCATGCAATTTAAGATGATAGCTACTTCTGAGATCATCCTACAATTGGATCTACTAATCAATAGACACATAAATGAATGGAATATGCAGATTAGCCTGAAGATTAAATAAAAAATTTAATTGATTTGATCCTATAAGAAAATTGACTTGATTCCAATCCATAATTAAGGATTCCTAATACTAAATCATTCGTTAGATTATCATATATCCGATCTAAAAATAATTTTTTTTAACTATTTTTTTTTTGTCTGAAAAATATTTTATTTATGTTAAGTAATTTAATATATAAAAATTAAATCATATTATGTATGTAAGACCTTAGATTTTTCCGTATTTTAACTTTTGATTTATTTAATTAGAATTTGGTCTTATTTCAAGAGTTGACTAATTTTTTTTTTTTCTAAAGTCCAAGTGACTATGGTTAGACCTTGGTGACGTAGAGCTCATTTTTTCTGAGAATAACGACACTTGGCTCGTCGAAATAAGAGTTCAGACAAAGGATTTACGGATTTTTAAAATTAGTTAATTATTTTAGATTATTATTTGATTTTTTGAAATTTTATTTGGATAAGTTGGATTTTTCACAAAAATTCTAGAAGTCAAAATATTGTTTTGAGGCTATAAGAAATTAGTACTCAGCTTCACGAGTTTGTAGGATTTTTCGGAGGTCAGTGTATTTTTTGTGGATTTTTTAAATTGGAGAAAATAGGAAAAATATTAAAAAGGAAAAAGAAGTACACATGGGCGCTGATTGGGCCTGCCAGCGCCACGTGGCGTGCGCCAATTGGCTGGACGAGTTGATGAGGCGCCCAGCGGGCGGCTGCACTGAAGCAGCTTGAGCTGCGTCGCACCAAATCTTGTGAGCTGGATCTAATCACGACCGTCCGCCTTCATTAAACCCAATCGATCTTGGCTGTTCATCCCATAACCAGGAAAAAAAAAAAAAAAAGAGGAACTGGGACCCGTTTCGCCAAACCGGATCGCACACCCATTTCCTCTCACAATTTTTGACCCGCACGCCGACCCATGGTTTTTTTCGACCTGGTTCGCCCAATCAACCTTATTTCCCTTGTTTTGGCTAATTTGTAAGTGGGAACTAGTCCCACATTGGACCAATAAGAGAACTTCTCACCCCTACAAGCTTATAAATAAAGGATCACCCCCTTCCACACTCCTCACACCAAAACTTTGTGACTTTTCCAAAATTTTTTTAAGACAAACCACTTGTTGGGAGTCTCTTTAGTTTGAAATATTTATTTGGGATATTTTCTTAGGTACCCTTAAAGATTTTGCACCTACAAATATTTCAAGCAAATAATTTTGGCAAATTGTGGAGAAACTCTGCCAAATTTTTTGCTCGCCTTAGTAAGGTCTTTGGGTAAGACTCTTGAGTTCGGTTAAATTATTTTATTTCAAGGTTAATTACTTATTAGGCTTTAATTTTTGTTTGTGGAAATTAAGCTAAGGAAGTTTACAACCAAAGGCTTAAGTCTAATATTTGATGAAATATCACAGACTAATGTTTGAATTGGTGAGACCAGGGACCTGTTAGCTTTAGTATATATATAGCCTCAATCCATCACTGAGGTTGTTAGCCACATCCCACAAAACGTGGGATCAAGTAATCTTAAATTTTAACTTTAAAGTTGGATAGGGGTCCAACTATACATGGGAGATATCAGGGAGTGGGAGTTTTGTGGGGTTGCACGTTAAAATAATTCTAACGTGCAAAAATCTGTTGTGGCACATGGGCAACTAATCCAACATTCTCCCACTTGGTCCATGTATTACAATAGAACTTAAGAAAATTTAAAAAGATTATAATCAATGCATGAATCATGGCAGTAAGATCTTATAAGCAAACATCCCTTCCATGTATCACAAAACATTTACTATCTCTAAAAACTTTAACTTTATGTGGCTTAAATCTATATGAGAGAGCTAACCAATGCTCACTCAAGTCCAACTTAAAAGACCGAAAAGGATTATCTGTCTTATAAAATAAGCTTTATGTATACAAACTAGTATATATAAGACAGAAAACAAAATTGAATGCAGTACTTTATTAAAAACCATAGGTGATATCCAGATAACACAAATGATGTCTATCAGATAGGAGACAAAGTCATAAGACCCATTACGCTCCACATGATCCTTGTAAAGCTTTGGTGTTAATCCTTTTTGTAGTTTGATATTAGGTGGCACAACCGTCTAAATTACAGAGCTAAATCCACACTCAGTGTGCGTACCCCAATTTTTTGCTTATACGTTGACTTAAAGACTAATCAAACAAACTTAAATATGTAATATAGATTGACTTAACAAACACCCATACAAACTTACAGCCAATGTATATCAAATACATATAACACACATGTGACAACCTAGGCACTCAAAGGCTCTATCACAGTAGGCATCTCAGTGCTATCAACAACTAAAGTGATGTGCGATACAAGGGTCACGTGATAACCTAAGCACTCAAAGATCCATCATCATAGGCATCCTAGTACTAGAAATAACAAACGTGGTGTGTGATTGATTTTATGAACAATTCATACAAGTATTCATGTTGTCATGCTCATGAGTAAAGTGGTTGTTCTTGTATTCATGCTTTTAGTATAATAATAGATAACTCAAGAGAATCAAACACAAGAAGACACACAAGATTGTTCACCCAGAAAAATCATAACGGGTTTAAAAACTGAGGATCCTTTTTAGCTGATCAGACAATTCACTATCAAGAGAGTTTCAAATACAAGAATCACACAACAAGTTCAATCACTTATGTCCTAACACTAAGTGGCAGCTACATACTCTTGTGCATCCTTGTGCAAACTCCTTGTGCCAATCGACTAGTCAAACATGTTACTGGCAGCAACGTCATATGCTCAACAATACATGGCACCAAAGGTCTTCAAGCAACGCAATGGATTCCAAGATTATGTCAATGAAATGCAGTTGTGAGTTCTATAGAAATTAGCTCCTTCAAGCAATCATAACTTGAAGAAGTTGATGGAGAACCCAAGCTTAAAATCTATATGAGTGTTTGGAATTTTCTCAAGCTAAAAAACAAACTCAGATTTTAGCAAAAATAAACATTATAGATTGAAAAATCATTTTTCATTGAAAAAGCGTTTTTTACTCCAAAGAAACTCTCTCTTTTCAAAACAAACTTTTCTCACCTAAATTAACACAAAAATGAAAGAGCTCACCACAAATGAAAGTCGTACCCCTCTTTTGTTGCAATCCAAATCATGCTCAATTCATGGACACCCAAAGATGTAAGCAAGAGGACAAAGGAATCCTCTTGCTTCACACACTCAATTCGTGTGTGAAGTGTCCTAGAGGGGAATCCTAAGATGACTAAGGATAAGAATTGGTGATGTGGCTTTCATCAAAAGGGAAATGACACAAAGGAATAATTCTTACAAGGAAATATTCAGTGAAGGGTGAGAATGAGTGAGTTGAGAGAGATGATGAATAGTGCACAGTGTGTGTGAGTGCGTGAGAACTAATCTAAGACACACAATCCTCATGTGTACAACACATGACATTTAAATGTTAAAACTGCATGTGCAGTGCACTTGTGAAGAAAATTGTCCTTATGATCGGTGAGTGACTAGTCAAATAAACACAAAACTGTTTTTCGTGAAATGCATGAAGTGCATTATACCTTAGAGCCTTTTGCATGTAATGGCTTTGACAACTTGAGCTCTTTATTCCAAGACTAATCCAATATTGTTCCCATCTTAAATCTCGCTTAGAGCTTGTAGTGTGATTGACAAATTCATAATTTATACAATGTTTTAGTCAAGGAAAATGCCAATATTGAAAATCCTAAAACTAACAATCTCCCCATTTGGCTTTCCTTGACAAAACATATTCCATCAGCTCACAAAACTCTCACACATTCCCTCCTTAGACTAAGAGACTCAATGAGAACGTATTACCTGCAAAGAAACATGCTAACACAAAGAGATAGCAGTATAGATAAATAAGCAAGTACAACAACAAGATAATATGTGAATGAATTCCAAATTTTGTCCCCCTTTTTGACATGGAAAGACAATAGAGAAGAAAGGAAGCAGAAAAAAAATTATATTGAGAAAGAGTTCACACAAACAAAATACATGTCGAGCAAGTAGAAAACTTGCTAAAATTTGTGAGCAATCAACCAGAAGCAAGTCAGAAAAACATAATGTGACTCCCCTTAAATAGAACACTTCCCCTCAATACAAGCTCTCCCTAAAAAGGACACTCCCCCTAAATAGAACACTCCCTCTCAATACGAACTACCCATGACAGAACAATGAATGTTTGATGGGTGTGTAACCAGTCAAACTGTACTACATTTGGGCATGGGACAGAGAAAGATTTAACCAGAGATTACCCAATACTGGGAGACACACCAAAACAAAATCATAAAACACAGAAATAGACCTTTGGACACATAAATTTCACTTCCAATCACTTGTGCTTCAAAGCCTTATTTGAAAATGTTAGAGATGCATTTGACAAGATAACAAAGAAAATTAGACAAAGCACTGGACTGATTCAAACACATGCATCATACACCAATTAGATAAAAAAAAAAGTTTGCAATCAAATGAGCACATTTAAGAGATAAGGAGGACGTTGCTAGCAATCAAGACTTTTCCTAAAAGAAAAACGATGTCAAGGAAAATCAAATATGTTAAAAAAATTTCTAGCACAAAGTGAGATTAGAATTTGACCTCTCAAGATAAGTGCAAATTTGTGAATAAAACTTAAAAAAAATTTTGTTAGCTAATGACAAGAGTTGACACACTTCTTGTTTAGTGTAATGATTTGGTCCAATTTTGTGACTCTTTACCCTAGATCATCAAAAAACACCTTATAACTCCCTAGGGCCATGACTTCTTTGGTCACACTACTTTGAGAGAATTTTATTATCTCATATCATTTGGATTGTGACTACATTGGCCACATTTTTTTTTTTTTTTGATAAACAAAATATGAATTTAAGAGATGGCACAAATGAACAATTATCCTAAGAGATCAACACTCAGAATCAATCACATCATCTTGAAAAACTGCTTCAACAATTTTGAGTTACCTTGACAAGATTTTCTAAAAGAAAAGACTTCATAGCACACAAGTGACAAGAAAAAGGGTTATGCTTAATGATATAACAAAATTTATGCGCAAAGACCCTTTTTGACACCAAATGGAGTGAAAAGGCAGAGGTAAAATCAGCCAGTGTATTATGTAAAAGACAAACTGAACATATAACTTGAAAAAAAAAAACAAAGTGAATGACATTGAAGCACATGTAATTGAATAATAAATCACTCATTGGCACAAATACCAATCGACTTCCTAAGACCAATGTGCTTTGGATTCTCCAAGGCTTTGGTAAAGATATCTGCCAGTTGCTTTTCTGAGGGAACAAAAGTCAAAGTAAGGGTACCACTCTCAACAAGATCCCTAATGAAATGTTGTCTTATGTCAATGTGTTTGGTTCGAGTATATTGGACTGGGTTCTTTAAGATGTCAATGACACTCATGTTGTCACAATATATGACAAAAGTTTCCTCAACAAACCCATAGTCAGCAAGCATTTGCTTCATCCAAAGAAGTTGTGTACAACAACTTCCGGCAGCTATGTATTCAGCTTCAGCAGTAGACAAAGAAACACAATTCTGTTTCTTGCTATGCCAAGACACCAAGTTGTTCCCTACATAGAAGGCACCACTCGAAATGCTCTTTAGATCATCACTACAACCGGCCCAATCTGAATCACCAAATCCTACCAATCGTGTGTTAGTGTCCTGAGTATACCACAATCCATAATCAAATATCCCACTAACATACTTAATTATTCTCTTAGTTACAAGCAAATGTGATTCCTTTGGATCACTTTGAAACCTTACACATACTCCAATAGCAAAAGAGATGTCGAGTCTGCTGGCTGTGAGGTAGAGTAGGTTGCCTATCATGCTTCTATACAACGTTTGATCAACTTTTTTTGTCATTTGGGTCTCTATGAAGGTTGGTGCTTTTACTCATAGGAGTAATTGCAACCTTGGATGATTCAAGACCAAATTTCTTGACTAAATTCCTAGCATACTTAGATTGAGAGATAAACATACCATTACCCTCTTGCTTAACTTGCAAACCTAGGAAGAAATCAATTTTTACGTGAAAAGGAGAATATCCATATAAGATCACTTTGTGTTAACATATTGGAAATTCAAGCCTCATCAGCTGGCGTCGTCTTTGGGAAACGAAGAAATTTACTGATGGTGAACACTCGTAGTACAAATATGGGAGACACACGACATCCTGACCCGGACATGCCACAAGTGAATCAGTTCGAGACGATCCAAGAAACTCTTCGAACTCTAACAACCGGTTTGCAAAATGTGATTCAAAGGTTAGATCATATGAACCATGAAAGAGAGGAGCCTTCTCAGAACCAATGGAGTGAGGAAGGTCATCTTGAGGTTGAGGTAAACTTGACGGGAGAGAACCCTCATTTCTGGCAACCTGTGGATTTGAGAAGTCCTTTGACGGGAGAAATTCAGGCTTACCCAATGCTGCCAAGATTGAAATTCTCAACTACTGAACTCTATGATGGGCATACAGACCCAAAAGATCACTTGGAAACCTTTCGTTCACAAATGACACTTTATCTGGTGCCATACGCCATAATGTGCCGAGCATTTGTGACAACGTTGAAGGGTGGCGCAAGAGTTTGGTTTAGTAAACTCTCCCTAGGAACCGTGGAAAGTTTTGAGTAACTTGTTGAGGCATTTGAGGCCCAGTTCATTGGAAGTATGAAAAGGAAACGTGGTACGATCCATCTTATGTCTATAAGACAAGGAGAAAGTGAGTCACTTCACAAATACTTGAGGTCGAGGGAGTACACGAGGAATCTATAATCCAAGCTTTAATAAATGGATTACAGCCCACACAATTCACCTATTCATTGGGAAAAAATGAACCCTTGACTTTGAAGGAATTATTGGAATGCGCAGAAAAGCATATGAATGCTGATGACCTCCTGAAGGTTCATAAGGCAAATACGAAGACCACAAATTTCGGGGAGATGATATCAACAACAAACAATCAAGGAAAACGAAAGAACGGTGTGAATAGATCCGAAAAAATGATAAAAGAGGGCCCACAAATATGGGAAGCAATCGACCGAAAGGTTTAGTAAGTTGATACGAATCTTACACACTGCTCCGAATTCCCCGAGAGCAAATTCTCATGGAGATTTTTGGTAGTCAACTACTACAAAAACCTAGAAGAATGTCCACGGATCCTACCAAGAGACCACAAGACAAGTATTGCAAGTTTCATTGCGATCATGGACACAATATGGAGGATTGCTTCGAACTCAAGGAACAAATAGAAGGGTTGATTCGAAGAGGCCAAATAAGAAATTATGTAGCTGATTAACCTCGAGCACAACGAGATAATAGATAAGTGGCATTGCCAGCACCTTCCCCAAGGCCTGAGGGGGAAGTTATTCAATTCATTCACGAAGGGATACATAATGGAGGAGAATCTAGCAATGGGAGAAAGAATTACATGAAGCAGGCGCAGATCGAACAACAAGCATGAAAGGTCTTTTTTGTTCAGCAGCAGAAGTTCTAGCCTGTTAGCTTCGGCGACCAAGATATGCAAGGATTGCATTTTCCCCACAATGATGGATTGGTGATTACAACAATGATTGCTAATGAAATCGTAAAAAGGGTGTTCGTCGATCCAGGGAGTTCGGCTGATGTGATCTACTGGGAGACCTTGGAAAAGACATGGATTCCAATGAAAAAGATGAGACCTTCGGCCACAATCTTAAGAGGATTCGCTAGGGATAAGGCCGAGTCCCTAGGTTCCTTTACCTTACCCCTAACATTGGGGGAAGAACCTTGAACCAGCACTATCCTGGTGGCCTTTATTGTGGTCGATGTCCCAACAGTGTATAATGTGATTTTGGGGCAACCCAGCCTGAATGCTCTATGGGCTAGCATTTCAACTTATTGTTTGACAGTGAAATTTCCTATACCAATGGGGGTAGGGATGGTTCGAGGAGACCAATTGCAATCTCGGGAATGTTATGTGAATGCATTACGAGTCCAACAAAAGGAAGTGAAGACCCCAGAATCGACTTCGAAAGTGGAAAGGAATGAGGAAGGATCAACTTCAGGGAATAAAAAGTTCGGGGCAGAGGTGGTGGAAAAAACTTACACCATAAGTGTCTATCCTGACAAACCTGCAAAAACTGTTAGGATTAGAAAGGAGATTCCACACACATTGCAGAAAGAATTGGAGGAGTTCTTAAAGTAACATCGAGATGTGTTCGCCTGGACCCATGACTATATGCCTGGAATTGATCCAAGGGTAATTTTTCATCATCTGAACATTGATCCAGCCCACTCACCCGTGATTTAGCAGCGCAAAAACTTCACCCCAGATAGAAAATCGGCGATTAAGGAAGAAGTAGAGATGTTGAAGAAGGCTCCTTTCATTCGTGAGGCAAAGTATCCAAAATGGATAGCCAATGTGGTGATGGTAAAGAAGTCAAATGGAAAGTGGAGGATGTGTGTTGATTTCACTGACTTGAATCAAGCCTGTCCCAAGGATAGTTTCCCCTTACCTCACATAAATCAACTGGTCGATGCTACTGTTGGACATGAAGCCATGAGCTTCATTGATGGCTTTTCAAGGTACAACCAAATTAAGATGTACCAGCCATATGAGGAGAAAACTGCATTTTTTACAGATGAAGGGTTTTATTTTTATACAAAAATGCCATTTGGATTAAAGAATGCAGGGGCAACATATCAACTTCTGGTAAATGAGATTTTTAAGGATCAGATTGGAGACACAATAGAAGTATATGTTGATGACATGCTTACTAAGTCTCTTAAAGCTTAAGACCATATGAAGCATCTATCAAGGACTTTTGATGTTTTTCGGAAATATCAAATGAACCGTTTTGTATCAAAGGTAACAGACAAATACTTCCCGTTTTTCAAAGCCATTAAGAAATCAAAACAGTTTGAATGGACTTCAAAGTGCGAAGAAGCCTTTCAAGAACTAAAAAGGTATTTTCATAGTTTACTAGTCATGACGAAGCCTGAGGTACATGAAACGTTGTATCTATACCTCGCGATTTCTAGTTCGGCAGTCAATTCTATGTTGCTCAAACAGACAGAAAAGAGTCAAATGCCAATCCACTTTGTTAGCAAAGTATTACAGGGAGCAGAGGTGAAGTATGAGCCAATCGAGAAGCTTGCTTTGGCATTAATAGTGACATCAAGGAAGTTGAGACCTTATGTTCAGGCACACAACGTTAAAGTTTTAACCGATCAACCATTTCAACAAGTCATTCATAAACCTAAAGCATCAGGTCGATTAATGAAATGGTCAGTCGAATTAAGCCAATTTGATATCTTTTATGTGCCAAAAGCCTCAATTAAAGGGCAGGTGGTAGCTGATTTCATTGCGGAATTCACTATGTCAGAAAATTCAAATCAAACAAGGGACGAACACTGGATCCTGAACGTGGATGGTTCTTCAACTTGCCTGGGAGGGGGCACATGTTTACTTTTAACCTCCCCAGATGGTGTACAACACCCATATGCTTTAAAGTTTAACTTTAATGCGACTAATAATTTTTTCGAGTATGAGGCATTAATCGCAGGAATGCGTATGGCAAAAGAACTGGGGGTTTGCAGGATAAAAATCTTCAGTGATTCCCAATTGATTGTGAATCAAGTGAACTCTGAATATAAGGCTAAAGAGCCAAACATGATTGAGTACTTGAAGTAGGTGAAAAAATTGCAAGAGAAATTTGATACAATTCAAATTGAGCAGGTTTCGCGAACCCAAAATACTCTGGCCGACGCCTTGGCAAGGCTCGCTTCATACTTAGAAACGGCCTTTGCACTAAGTATATTAGTGGAAGAGCTAGACAAGCCAAGTATTGACGTCGAAGAAAAGACAGTAATCAGCTTGACCTTTCAGATGGAGATGGATGAAGGAGATCGTGGATTTCAACTTAAATGAAAAACTCCCCACATATCTAGAAGAAGCTTGCAGTTTAAGGAGAAGATCAACTCGATATGTTGTGATTGGTCAAGATCTGTATAAGAGAAGTTTCACCTAGGGGTGGGCGCGGTGCGGTTCGGTCCCGTTCTCCCCCAGAACCGGGCGCCTCGCCGGACATTCATACGCGGTGCGGTTCGGTGTTTAAAACCGTGAAGGGAGTAAAAAAACCAAACCAAACTAAACCATTCAAGGTGCGGTGCGGTTCTCCACTGCGGTTTTGGTCATTTTATGACATTTACATATGTTTTAAATTTTTTAATGTTTTATAATTTATATAAAACATATGTTTTGGGGTTTGGCCATGTTGGGGTTTCGTCTTTTTATTACATGTACATATGTTTTAATGTTTTGGGGTTTGAGCAATTGGATTTGGTTTAGGGTTTGGGGTTTGGTTGAGCAAACTAGTTTATGTAACTAGAATATATAGAGTATGTAGAATATATAAAATTTTAAACCTTAGGGTTTAGGGTTTTGAGAATGAGAGATGAGTTGCAACCAAACCCTATACCATAAGTTTTAAATCCTTATACCATAAACCCTAATATCCTATAGGATCTATACCATATCCTAAACCTTATACCATAAATTTTAAATCCTATACCTTATATGGCGTATACCCTACACACTTATATAGTATATAACTATATATTATACCCTAGAACTATAAACAATTAAAAATTTAGTATATAGAGTATAACTATAAATAATATACTAATTTTTTTTATATATAATATAAATAATATACTAATTTTATTATATAGGGTAATGGGTATAACTAAAATTATATACTAAAACATTATTAATTTATTATTATATTATATATCTAGAAAATAGGTATAGGGTTATATAAAATATATTTTAGGGTCTAAACCCTAAAATATAGCTAGGTTAATATTAATTTTAATAGTTTATTAGGTTTTAGGGTCTAAAGTATATAAAAATGTGTACAAAAAGTGTATAAAAAGTATATAAAAAGTATATAAATATGTATAAAAAATATATAAAATGGTATATATATATATGTATAAAAATATAAAAATATATATTTTTTGCAATTATGCAGTGTGGTTCGGTGCGGTGCGGTTAAATGAGGTGTGGAACCAGAACCGGAACCGGAGAGAACCAGTGCGGTTCGATTTTTTTGGCGGTGTTGACTTTTTTTAGTCAACGCAGTTTTTTACGGTTTTTTGGCGGTGTGGTTCGGCCGGTTTTGGCGGTGCACGGTTAAAATGCCCACCCCTAGTTTCACCAGCCCATTACTGAAGTGTCTAAGCCTATATGAGGCTAATTATGCACTTCGGAAGGTTTATGAAGGAATCTGTGGGGCACATTTTGGAGGAAAAACCTTAGCATTCAAGTTGCTTAGGCACAGTTTCTATTGGCCAAGGATGAGGTAGGAAGCTGAGGAGTTAATTCGAAAGTGCAAACAATGTCAAAGCGCGCCAACCTGCCGAGCCATTGGTACCACTAACCAGTCCCTGGCTGTTCGTGCGCACAATGAGGAATGGAACTCCTTGGATTTTTCCCAATGGCATCAGGTCAAAGGAATATGTTGATTGTGACAATCAATTACTTCACTAAGTGGGTCGAAGCTGAAGCAGTAGCCAAAACAACTAAGGAATATATTGAGAACTTTGTCCTTCGACATATTCTCTGCAGGTTTGGAATCCCCACGTTCGTTGTTTCAAATAATGGAACACAATTTGACAACAAGGCCTTCAAAGAGTTCTGCTCTCATTTTGGGATAAAGAATCATTATTCCTCGCCTACGCATCCTCAGGCTAATGGACAAGCTGAAGTCGCAAATAGAAGTATCTTGCGAGGAATAAAGAGAAGGTTGGGATCGGCAAAAGGTAACTGGGTAGATGAACTCCGCCATGTTCTCTGGGCATAACGAACCACTAAGAAAACCCCAACAGGCAAGTCACCATTTCCTTGGCTTATAGGACCGAAATTGTGATTCTAGTTGAAATAAGATCACAAAGCTTCTGGGAAATGATGAAGCTTTGTGAATGAATTTGGATCTATTTGAAGAAAGGAGGGAAAAATCACAACTTCGCCAGGCTTACTATAAGCATAAAATGGTTGAATATCACTCCAGGAAAATTAAGCCTCAACACTTCAAGATTGGAGACCTAGTTCTTCAAGAAGTAATGCCAAACAAAAAAGATTCCATAGAGGGTAAATTGGGCGCTACCTAGGAAGGTCCATACAGGGTCATTGACATGCGAAGGTCATGTACTTATTGGCTTCAAGATTTAAATGAGAAAAATGTACCAAGGCCTTGTAATGTCTTGCATTTAAAAAAATTCTATCAATAGGAAGTTCATTTAATGTAATATCCTATTATATGAGTTCAAAAACAAGATTTTAATGTAAGTGCCAGTTTTTCATTCCATAATAAGAGCTGAAGCCCAATTACAACTTCCTACATACTAATTGAAACTAAAACTAGAATCAAAATATTTGAAATAAAGTATTAAAACCAGGGAGGCACCTTCCCTGGGGTCTTACAAAGGTTTACTCGACACTGAGGAGAATGGTCTTGTTCATGGAACTAACAAAGGGGGTGTGAGCCTCGCCTGCTTCCCAGGAATTTATATCTTCCCAGGAAGCAGAGAACTCAGGGACCACAGGGACCACTATCTTGGTATAGCTTTAGAAGCGCTCAAAACCATGGTACCGTGGCGCTGCTGAAGTATGGTGGTGTCCAGGTCGTCCTTCAACAAGTCGAAACGGGCACAGAGCATCCTGAATTTGCTCCTCCAGTATAGGTAGCGTTCGTGAAGGTGAGCGGTGGTGGTATGAGACTCATACAGCTGCCTCTGTACCTCCAAGAGTTTGGTTTGGAGCTTGTTCACCATGTCGCTCTAGTTTTTCGAGACTTCTAGAAAAGAATTCAAGGTGGCAGCATTTTATGACGCAAGTCCATGAATCCAATCCTCATCTTCCTCAGAGTCGCTTATCCCGTTCAGGTAGGACCTATCTTGATTAGAACCAGCAGGGAGAGGAGCGGGTGCATGGGTATGAGGGGGGAACCTTGTCAGACGAAACCCCATTAGAGAGGTTGAAAACGCCATTGGCTATGGTGGGCATGTTGGAAGAATTAGCCATATGAGAAACTTCAAAGAGAGATTAAAAGCTTGAGTGAGGCATAATACTATTTCAGGTAGTATTTATAGACCTCACAATCTACTCATTACAAAAACTTAAAGAGCTATGATTAAAAGAACAAGCCTTCTTTTTCGCTGAACGTGGAGACAGGCGTTATAGCTTCCCAGATGAATTAATGGGGGGTCACGGTGGTTGGGTTTAAAAGAGGATTGAAAGGCTCTCCTTATCCTCGCGAAATAAATGGGAGTTAAATTTCTTTTTAAAAGAAATTGTTTCCCGCTAAAATTAAAAGAGGCTTTGATAGAAAGGTCTGGCCCCTTAAGCCCAATTTTAACAATAAAATTAAAAAGCTTGAGGGTCAGTCCACTAGGATGGGGCCCAAAGAGGCAAATACATGTTTTTTCTTTGGTCAGTTCTATTCCGACCACCCTAAATTACTTAGTTGACCACCCAATTTCAAAATTCCAACTTTACCCTTAAAACAAAAAATTTCAATTTTATTCGTTAGGTCATTCGACAGTTATCTACCGAAATATTTATGATTATTCGACAGTTATCTGCTGAACATTGGTGAATTATTCAGTGCATAACCACCGAATGGAAATGAAAAAGGCATTCGACAGTTATCTGTTGAAATATTTGTATTTATTCGACACTTATTTGTCGAACATTGGTGGATGTTTCGGTAGATGACCACCGAATGGATCTGGGTGATTTCATCATGTTTTTGCAATAAAGGGTAAAATAGGAAAAAATTTGAAAAAAATATATTAGGGTGGTCAACTCAGCAACTAAGGGTGGTCTGCATAGCCTCACTCTTTTTCTTAAAAAAAAAAAAAATAATCATGTTTATGGATCCAAATACTTGTGCACAAAAATCTACTTGATGAAATTCTATTTCATTAAAAAAAAGATGTCTCTGATCAAAGACATCTGCCAAAATGAAAATTACTAGATTAAATATTGTAACGCCCCGATCCTCGGGCCCATGAAAATACTGAACATCAAACTGTTAAATCTGTTTTCTCTTACTTTTGAGCCATGCACAACAACATGAGTAAATATAATTCTGTCAAAAACATTTTAAACAAACCACTGAATAAAAACAATTAAATAAATCTTTCTGGGTCCCACTGCCTCGTCTTCTCCCCACTGCTTCCTCAGCCTGCTTAACCTGCAAAACACAAATCCTACACCACATCCAAGCATCAAGAAAATCAAAATATCTCAAATGCACATCAAATCCCATCAATAATAATAATTATACTCTGACAAATCAATTGCATAATTATCAACCATTAACCTCAACCTCAATCATTCACATCCTAATTAATATCCTCAATGCATAGACACCATCATTTCCGTCCTCACGATTCAAGCCTAGATTTTACTAAGTCCTAGCAAACAAATGCAATACAAGCAACCCAACAACCATCTATCTAATTTCACACACTTCGTTTCTTGGAAATCCTCCAGCTTTATAACTACTTTCGAAAATCTCCTTTCAAAACCATTTTTAAATCCCCTCAGCCGTAAGTCAAACTCTGAACTGAATCTATCCTTGGAAGCTAATATCTCGAAACACTTATTCTTAAAACTCACATCATTCTCGTACCTGTACTGTAGACAATGTCCTGGCCACAATCCCGCACTCGGGCAGGCTCAAATCCTAGCCACAATCTCGTACGGATGACCCTTCCGCACGAGCAGGCTCGTATCCTGGCCACAATCCCGTACGGATGACCCTTCCGCACGAGCAGGCTCGTATCCTGGCCACAATCTCGTACGGAGGGGTCTCTCCGCACGAGCAGGCCCGTATCCTGGCCACAATCCCGTATGGAGGGGTCTCTCCATACGAGCAGGCTCGTATCCTGGCCACAATCTCGTACGGAGGGGTCTCTCCATACGAGCAGGCTCACCCAATCAGTACTCGCATTTCTAACTTACAACATTTCACCCACAGTTACTCCGAACTAAGCCGAATCCCTCCGAAATTGATCCCCGCTCATAAACCATCACTTGTCTGTCACTCGAAACATACTAACATTTCCTCAATAATTAATTTGATCATTTTGTATATAATAACTGCCTAATCATCAATCATTAATCTTGACTATAAACAATCTTTCTTTAATTTGGTGACTCTCCTCTAAGAAACTCTATAATTCCCAAATAATTCCTTCACCTCAAATCCTCGTCAATTCATTCTCCCAATTCAAATCCTACACCTAATCTTCTCTAGTGTAAAGCAGCAAATCTATAAAACAGACAATTAAACCACGTAAAAGACCAAAATACCCTTCACGGTGCCATTGCTCGGATACCAAATCCGGCAGCATAACGGCATCAGGAATGATATTTCCCGAGCCCCTGTACCTGTTAAGACCAGACAGCCAACTTAAATATAAACATAATTCACAATTAGTCGTTTAATCGTCCAAAACGGGCGGCCGCCACCATACACGGTGGCTGCCCGGCTTATACAACACAGAAATTTCACAGAACTCACCAAACAACCTCTAAGGATCTCCTAGAAGTTCAATGTGGGCAAAAAGAGACAAACGGCCGCTGACCCGCCGCCACAAGTGGCGGAGGCAGTGGTGGCTGCGGCGGCACAATCTAAGAAAATGATTTTTCAACTAAAAATCAACCCAAATTCAACCTAGGACCTTCAATTGGATGAAAAACAACTCAGAAATCATTCAAGTAGGTTCAATTCAAGGCAAACCCGAAATGGGTACAAGCCCTAAAATTTCAATTTTTTTAAATTCTCAAAATTGACACGCAATAACAAGGGGGAAAGAAGGCCCATACCTCGAGGATCATTTTTGACAACTCGGCCGACGGCCAAATCTCACCGGAAATGGCCGAAATCGGCGGCGGAAGCCGCCGGCTTTTGCATCGTCGATTCGCCGCCGTGAGCGATCACCGGAGCAAGGGGGTGACGCTGCTGGACTCGTCGGAGCCTGGGGAAGAGAACCCAAGTGGTCGTCGGCCTCGAACTCGCCGGAAAAATTGAGTCGCCGTCGAGAGCTTCGTTCAGAAACGGCGTCGCTGCGCCGCCGTTGCGGCTTGGTTGGCTGATCGGACCCCACTGGGAGGTCGGCGGCGTGGAGGCGAGTCCAACGCCGGTCGGATCACTGAAATCCGGCGCCGGACGACCGAGGGTCGAGGAGAGAGGTCACGGGGAAGAGAGAGAGAGCCAGCCGAGAGAGAGAAAACCAGCGGGGGGGAGAGGAGAGAGTGTGAGAGAATAAAAAAAGGGAGAGAGAGAAGATTCTAGAGAGAGAGAAAGTTCTAAAAAAAATCTGATTTTTAAACCCAATTTGTCCATTTTACGAAATTGCCCCTTGATTCAAACGCTCATATCTTTCAAACTGTAACTCCGATTGACGCGTGCCGCGTGTCTACGAACTCGTGAACTCGAGACCTATCTAACGGACCCAAAGTCAAAAATCAAAAGCCCATTTATTTTAAAAGTCAACTTTGGGTCGGGTCGTTACAACCTTCCCCCCTTACAAAAATTTCGTCCTCGAAATTTAGCATATATCGTAACAGACAAGTGATGCCCAAACTCGTACCTCCTATCAACCTCGCTGATCCCTCTATTGACCACGTGCCAACGTGATTTGTTTAAATCTCACCATGCTTCCGCTGCGCCACTCTGATTAACCCTCTGATCTCTTATTAATAAACTTACTCAACCTTCCAACTTTCCTGAACTTGCTGAGGAGCAGAGAGACGATGACAGTGCATGGGACATTTCTCAAAACTTTCTCAAACATTTTCATGGCTCAAGTAAAATAAATTTCTGAAATCACTTTAAAATCATTTTCTTTCTCAAACTAGCTTTCACAAACATTTTCTGAACTGATTTCCTCAAACTGGTTTCTCAAACACTTTCTCAACTGATTCCTCAAACTTTCTGTAACATCACCATTCCCCACCCGGGCAGTGTGGGATCATTCACTTCTCCTCACCTGGTAGCTCGCCACTGCCTCACGCAGCCGCCCACTCAGGGTCTTGGTCCCTGGGTCTTGCAATCCACACACTTCCGGCCGGGTCTAGCTCTGATACCATTCTGTAACGTCCCGATCCTCGGGCCCATGAAAATACTGAACATCAAACTGTTAAATATGTTTTCTCTTACTTTTGAGCCATGCACAACAACATGAGTAAATATAATTCTGTCAAAAACATTTTAAACAAACCACTGAATAAAAACAATTAAATAAATCTTTCTGGGTCCCACTGCCTCGTCTTCTCCCCACTGCTTCCTCAGCCTGCTTAACCTGCAAAACACAAATCCTACACCACATCCAAGCATCAAGAAAATCAAAATATCTCAAATGCACATCAAATCCCATCAATAATAATAATTATACTCTGACAAATCAATTGCATAATTATCAACCATTAACCTCAACCTCAATCATTCACATCCTAATTAATATTCTCAATGCATAGACACCATCATTTCCGTCCTCACGATTCAAGCCTAGATTTTACTAAGTCCTAGCAAACAAATGCAATACAAGCAACCCAACAACCATCTATCTAATTTCACACACTTCGTTTCTTGGAAATCCTCCAGCTTTATAACTACTTTCGAAAATCTCCTTTCAAAACCATTTTTAAATCCCCTCAGCCGTAAGTCAAACTCTGAACTGAATCTATCCTTGGAAGCTAATATCTCGAAACACTTATTCTTAAAACTCACATCATTCTCGTACCTGTACTGTAGACAATGTCCAGGCCACAATCCCGCACTCGGGCAGGCTCAAATCCTAGCCACAATCTCGTACGGATGACCCTTCCGCACGAGCAGGCTCGTATCCTGGCCACAATCCCGTACGGATGACCCTTCCGCACGAGCAGGCTCGTATCCTGGCCACAATCTCGTATGGAGGGGTCTCTCCATACGAGCAGGCTCGTATCCTGGCCACAATCCTGTATGGAGGGGTCTCTCCATACGAGCAGGCTCGTATCCTGGCCACAATCTCGTACGGAGGGGTCTCTCCGCACGAGCAGGCTCGTATCCTGGCCACAATCCCGTATGGTGGGGTCTCTCCATACGAGCAGGCTCACCCAATCAGTACTCGCATTTCTAACTTACAACATTTCACCCACAGTTACTCCGAACTAAGCCGAATCCCTCCGAAATTGATCCCCGCTCATAAACCATCACTTGTCTGTCACTCGAAACATACTAACATTTCCTCAATAATTAATTTGATCATTTTGTATATAATAACTGCCTAATCATCAATCATTAATCTTGACTATAAACAATCTTTCTTTAATTTGGTGACTCTCCTCTAAGAAACTCTATAATTCCCAAATAATTCCTTCACCTCAAATCCTCGTCAATTCATTCTCCCAATTCAAATCCTACACCTAATCTTCTCTAGTGTAAAGCAGCAAATCTATAAAACAGACAATTAAACCACGTAAAAGACCAAAATACCCTTCACGGTGCCATTGCTCGGATACCAAATCCGGCAGCATAACAGCATCAGGAATGATATTTCCCGAGCCCCTGTACCTGTTAAGACCAGACAGCCAACTTAAATATAAACATAATTCACAATTAGTCGTTTAATTGTCCAAAACGGGCGGCCGCCACCATACACGGTGGCTGCCCGGCTTATACAACACAGAAATTTCACAGAACTCACCAAACAACCTCTAAGGATCTCCTAGAAGTTCAATGTGAGCAAAAAGAGACAAACGGCCGCTGACCCGCCGCCACAAGTGGCGGAGGCAGTGGTGGCTGAGGCGGCACAATCTAAGAAAATGATTTTTCAACTAAAAATCAACCCAAATTCAACCTAGGACCTTCAATTGGATGAAAAACAACTCAGAAATCATTCAAGTAGGCTCAATTCAAGGCAAACCCGAAATGGGTACAAGCCCTAAAATTTCAATTTTTTTAAATTCTCAAAATTGACACGCAATAACAAGGTGGAAAGAAGGCCCATACCTCGAGGATCATTTTTGACAACTCGGCCGACGGCCAAATCTCACCGGAAATGGCCGAAATCGGCGGCGGAAGCCGTCGGCTTTTGCATCGTCGATTCGCCGCCGTGAGCGATCACCGGAGCAAGGGGGTGACGCTGCTAGACTCGCCGGAGCCTGGGGAAGAGAACCCAAGTGGTCGTCGGCCTCGAACTCGCCGGAAAAATTGAGTCGCCGTCGAGAGCTTCGTTCAGAAACGGCGTCGCTGCGCCGCCGTTGCGGCTTGGTTGGCTGATCGGACCCCACTGGGAGGTCGGCGGCGTGGAGGCGAGTCCAACGCCGGTCGGATCACTGAAATCCGGCGCCGGACGACCGAGGGTCGAGGAGAGAGGTCACGGGGAAGAGAGAGAGAGCCAGCCGAGAGAGAGAAAACCAGCGGGGGGGAGAGGAGAGAGTGTGAGAGAATAAAAAAAGGGAGAGAAAGAAGATTCTAGAGAGAGAGAAAGTTCTAAAAAAAATCTGATTTTTAAACCCAATTTGTCCATTTTACGAAATTGCCCCTTGATTCAAACGCTCATATCTTTCAAACTGTAACTCCGATTGACGCGTGCCGCGTGTCTACGAACTCGTGAACTCGAGACCTATCTAACGGACCCAAAGTCAAAAATCAAAAGCCCATTTATTTTAAAAGTCAACTTTGGGTCGGGTCGTTACAAATATAGTAAAAGTTCAAAAATACGATTAAAACCTTCTGAGAAGGAATTCATTACAGACAATTATTTTCGAAAAGGAAATTTCATTGAGAAGTATCATCCCCCAAGGTGGGGGTTATATGATCTAGGTTCTTAAAGTCAGGGAATTCAAGCTTCATCTTCTCCTTACAACTCTCAAAGCCTTCCAGAAAGCAGACATTGACTAATTTAATGTATTTTGGAGAATCCTCAACATATGAATTAGCAAGCTTCTCTTGCAGCTCTGAATTCTCCTTCTCTAACACACCAAGAGTCTTCTCATTCTCAGCCAAACTAGATTTGAAGATTGTGAGAGAAACCACATTCCCTACAGCTTCAGACTCCAAATTAGAAATTTGAGAAGTTTTGGCCTCGAGCTCTTGTTGCATTTCATTAATTAACAAGTAATTCCTTCATTTCAAGAAGAACTTTGGTATCCCTTTATTCAAGATTGCTTTTGTCCAAAGAGGAATTGACAGCAGCTAAGTCTTTTCTAAGACTTTCAATGGAGGCCCTAAGCTTAGATGCTTCTTCTTCGGAGGCACTTCGAACTTGCTGAAGCTCAACACAAAGTTTGTTCACTTCATCTTCAAGAACACATCTCAACTTCAGCATATGAAAGTATATGCTTGCTCTACTTAGCAAAGACTAAAATTAGAACATGAAAGGAAATCTCTCATAATTCGAATAGGAAAGATAATTTCAATAAATGCATTCTGAAAGGAGCAAAGTACCTGGGTTAGGGAAATGACATTTGCGGTGCAAGTCTTCTCTCTGCTTAGATCCTTCAAAGGTCTATCATAACAAGGCATTGGTAAATTCTGCAACGAGGGGTCGTCCAACATCTCCAACATGGCAGATTTTAGGTCGGTTGGAAGCTCACCACCTACTTTGACTTTAGGTTGTGGTTGCTGGGGAAGAGATTCATCCAAACTTATTGGAGGAGGGTTCAAAATCTCACTCTGCTGTTGGGTAACTCCCTTTTCTCCCGAGGAAGACCCAGATATTTGCAAATTTTTCTTTGAAAGAACCTTGAGTTTCTTCAAAGAAATCAAAGGAAAAGAATCCTCTTGTAATTCTAACTTCTATTTGCCACTTGTGAAGCAGGAACCATGATTCTCCGGGGAATAATCTTGGAAAGGATTGGATCCTCTTCCCTTATTTCTTACACGAAACCATCAGCTTCTTTATCTTTTATGGATTCCCTGCTTGTTTCTCGAATGCATGGTCCTATTCGAGCGATGATTGTCTTAATATCCTCATTCCAAGGCATGCATCCTTTAAGACCCAGGATGTTCGACATTCTTTTCTTTTCAGCTTCGTTTAGGATCGGGCAAGTTCTGTTGTTATTTGGAATCCCTTTGAAGTTCCATTTACAAGGAGTTGGGAATTGTTCGGAATCACCATCTCTGAATTCCCATTCACCAGCAACATGCACAAAAAACTCCTTCCAATCATGATTCGAGGAAGGATTATCGGTAATAATTGCGAGACTCTTCCTTGGGGTTAGGTACCAAAAGCTTCTCGCGACCTTTTCCATGGGATTGAGGGTGTAGCAGTACATAATTTCCCTCAAAGTAAGGTCGAGTTCTTCCTTGTTGTTCCATTCCTTTGCCCTGAATAAATTCTAACGGGCCAGAAGGTGAAGTAAAGTTCTCCAACTGTTTGGAACAAGCTGGGCATGAGGAAGATCGAAGTACCAAAGAAATTCTCTAATTGGGTGATGAAGAGGAAGTCGCAGTCCAAATTTGAAAGGTTGAAGGAAAAAACAGACATCATTTTCATAAAAGTATAAACATCTGGCTTTGGGGCCGGGCACGAAAAACGCGACCTGATAAGGACAATGAATTGTTTCGAGCTCTTTGCATTCCTTTTCCATTGCATGGCTCGGAATATCATCCACCGCAAGCCTTGGGTATTTTTGGGGCCGAATCACGTCGGCAACCGCAACGACTTCAATCCCTCCTTGGCTCGAAGGATCAATCAGGATGGCAACAGGGACATTGGTATCTTCCATTTCTTGGATTTTTTTGAAAGAAAATAAACCGAGGAAAATAGGATTTGATCTGCAAATTATGGATAAGAGGATAAAATTTACTTCTTCCTTAAGGTCAAATACGTTAAGGAAGAAGAAGGTAACTGATGGGCCATATGGCTATTCGGCTATATTTTAATTCACTTTAGAGGCCTAATCCAAAATATATTTGAGCCCAAAATCAATAAAATTTGGGGTGTTATAAATCTGTTGTTTTCTTTTGTTTTTTTGGTGACTTGAGATTTATTTCGTGTTTTGGTTGATTTTTTGTACATTATTTTGCTTGTTTTATTTTTAAATTGACTGAGATTTGGTCTATTATTTTGTTGCAGTTTAAATTTTCTGATACAATTTCAATTCATAGCTTTAGTTTTCTGATACAGTTTCAATTCGCAGTTTCAGTTTGCAATTTCAATTTTCTGATAAGTTCAGTTTCAATATTTTCAAGTTTACCCTTATTTTTTGTTGCATGACAAATATAAATGGTCTTAATTTAAGAGTTATTGTTTTTGTTTTGGACAGTACCATGCTATGGATAAGTTTGTTTAAATTTTTTGAAAATTAATTTCAAAGTTTTGTTCAATTTTAGTAAACTGGCATTCTTTGTAGAAATGAATTGTTTTTTTTTTTTTTTTTTTTTTGAAAAAAGGGATTGATTGATATTTTTAACCTTGAAAGTGTTTGATATTTTTAACATTGCAAAATGAATATCTACCTCTGAAATTGATTTACATTTTGACTTACTTATGGGTGGGTCTGACAAAAAAAGTGAAAAGATGTTTCTTTCGAAGGCTTTCTTATGAGAACTAAATGAATAGTAAAAGATATAAAAAATATATTTTAATTTTGCTATGTATGCTTTAACAAAAAAGAGTGATGACGTCATGAGTGTGAAGGGGCAATGTGGTTCGTGTGTATTGTATTTGCATGCTGTAGCTTTCATGAGTGTCCGCAAATAAAAATGGGTTGTTCGATTAGCTCTTGTAATAGTTGGCCTGCAAAGGAAGGAAGACGCATTGGATGAGTTTGGTTAAGAAAATAAGGTGCCAGTACCTGTTCATTAACGGACTCTATAAATTATTTGGAAAAAAAAACTTATCTATCCCCATATTGTAGTGATGTAGCATCCCTAGAAGAGAGAGATAGAGACAAGAGATGAAAGAAAGAGAGAAATAAAGAGAGTGAGAGAAGATAGAGAGCCAATGAGAGAGAGGGGTGATACCATGTTGGTATCACATAAGGGGATAGGTAAGTTCTTCTCAATTATTTGTGATAAATATAGAAAAATAAGTTATATATCAAAATTAAATTGGATTATCTTGTACTTATTTATAATTATGTGGTTGTTTACAATCTTATTAGTATTTATCTCTTGGGCTTTTTATCGCAAATAGTCCCTCAACTTTCACTTAAATATCAATTTGGTCATTAAATTGCATTTTCACTCAATAAGGTCCTCAATCTTTACTACCGCACATCATTGTTGTCATTCTATTATATTACGTCCAAATTTTCATCAAAAATTGTCTTGTGCAATGCATGTGACCCTTTTTTCAAGGCAAAAATGGTCTTCACACGTCCCATAAACACCGAAAAGACCCTACAAATTCTATAAATCCAAGTTTACCCTTAAAAAAATACTAAAAAAATAAATAAAATAATTAAAAAAACAAAAGAAAAAAAAGAAAAAAAACCATCCCCAACCTGAGTCTTAACACACCCACCCTCTGAAAAAAGGTAAAAATGTATGTCTTGGCAAACTCGATGCAGTCTTTCAATATACTCGGCCAATAGTAGCCATGTCTGTGGATTAGCCATCTCATCTTGTAATCTAATTGATGGGCACCGCAAATACCGCCGTGAATCTCGATCATAACTGCTTTAGCTTCTTGTTCACCCAAGCACGTACTTCGTCAATAACTCGTCCTTGCTTCTTCTGTACAAATCATCATTAACCAAAACATAGTTTTTGGCTTGATATCTTATCTTCAATGGATGTTGGCGATAAAGATCTTTCAAGTATTGGATGAGAGGCCATCTCCAATCATTGGTTTTGACTTGAACGCAACAAATCGCGTCGGACTTGGCTCTTTTAAGTGCATGCAGCAATTCTCGTAGTTCTATCTTGATTGTTCGTGACTCGGCACCTTCTGGAATTGTGACTCCGGATGTAATCTTAGCCATCTCGTCGGCTTCATAGTTGTCTTCTCTTGGGATGTGATTGAACGAGATCTCGGTGAAATCTTTTACCATCTGGATGATTACAGCCCAATATAAGCTAAGCACTGGATCAAGGCATCGATAATGCCCGATCAGCTGGTTGATTACTAGCAAAGAATCGCCGAACACAGCAACATGCCTTGCTCCAAGCTCTTTTAGGATCTCTAACCCAATCAGCAATGCCTCATATTCCGCTTGATTATTTGTGCATGCAAAGTCCACTTGGAATGCAAACTGGTATCTCATTCCTTGAGTTGACATGATGATTATTTCAGCTTCTGCCGAACCATTTGGGCTTGACCCATCAAACCAAAGTTCCCATGGTTCAACTCCAACGTAAGTAGCCATGGCTGTACCAATCTCGACCTCACTCATATCTTCAATCTCTTTCGAGGGATGGTGAGCCAAGAAATCAGCTAGAGCTTGGCCTTTGACTACATTTTGAGGGATATATCTCAAAACAAACTCAGATAAGGCCATTTTCCATTTACCAATCCGGCCGTGAATGATTGGCCGTGTAAGCATGTCTTTCACCATGTTCGTTTGAGAAATAACTAGAACTGTGTTGGCAGCAAATAGTGCCAAAGTTTAGTAGGGGCAAAGTATAAAAAGGCAAAACTTCTCAACTGGTGAATATCTTATTTCAACGTCTTGAAGGATCCGGCTAAGATAATGAATGACATGTTCCTTCCCCTCCTCATTATCTTGAGCTAACAATGCTCCAATTGAAGTCTCCGTTGCGGCAATGTACAACTTCAAGTGTCGATGGCGGCACCAAAAATGGGGAACGCACCAAGTATTCCTTTATTACCTCAAAGGCTTCTTGGTAGGGGTGGGCATTTAAAACCGAAATACCGAAACCGAACCCGTACCATACCGTACCATACCGACGTTATACCGAAAAACAATACCGATTATATACCGTACCGATACAATACCGTACCGAGTCTAAATCGGTATGGTATAGGTATGGAACTTTCAATACCGAGAAATACCGTACCGTACCGAATTTATTTTTTATTTAATTATTTAATTTTTTTTAATTAAGTGTTGCTGTATATATGAGTATGACATACGGTCAGTACATTTGATCTCACATAATACACATATTAGACTCAATTGGGCCTGGGCCCTGGGCTAGACAATACGTTCAGTAATCAGTAGTCAGTACTTGGGCTAGACAATACGTTCAATATTAGAGTATTACTGTATTAGACATTTAGACTCACAGGCTCACAGCAAATTTCAATTTCCTGTTCCAGTCTTCCAGAATCCACTCTCGGACTCTCCAATCCCTAAATCAAAAATCCCTAAATCAAAAATCCCCACTCCCCAAGTCCCCAGCGAGTCCTCTAATCCTCCCTCTAATCCTCATCTCGATTTCCCTCCCTCTAATCCTCATCTCAGTCCAATCCATCCCTCCCTCTCTCCATCTCATCTCTGATCTCTCAATCCATCCCTCTAATCCTCATCTCGATTTCCCTCCCTCTAATCCTCATCTCAGTCCAATCCATCCCTCCCTCCCTCCATCTCATCTCTGATCTCTCAATCCATCCCTCTAATCCTCATCTCGATTTCCCTCCCTCTAATCCTCATCTCAGTCCAATCCATCCCTCCCTCCCTCCATCTCATCTCTGATCTCTCAATCCCTCCATCTCATCCCTCACTCGGTAACTCCTCTCGGCTTTGAGTGAAGAAAACGCGACGACGCGACGACGAGAAGACGACGCGACGACGAGAAGACGACGCGACGACGAGAAGACGACGCGACGACGCAACGCCGAGATGACCTGTGAGGCTGTGACGACGGCTGGGTTCTGCAGTTCTAACTTGGAACATCATGGTGAGTGACTGAGTTCCTTATTTCCTCTGGGCTTTGAGTCTGAGGGTTTCTCTTCATTTTTAATTGAGCTGCGAAGGGGGCTTCAATGGGCGTAGATATAGGGATGATATGTTCACTGATATGTTCTGTACTTCTGTGATTTTGTTGATGCAGTCTCAAACTCAATCACAGCAGCATAGTGGGGTTGCTTGTTCTTCAACAGCAACCTCACCCTCACCATTGGGACCTCCAGCAACCTCACCCTCACCATTGGGACCTCCAGCAACAGTGGGAGAACCCATTCAATCTGCAACAGAAGTAAGTGAGCTGAATCCCCTTTCTAAACCTAGTATTGGTACCAAACGTAGTTGGGTTTGGGAGCATTTTAAACAGTATGATGTAATAAAAAAAGAAAAAAAAAAAGATGAATCAGGGAAGATGATAGAGGTAGAAGTGATATATAAGAGAGCTAAATGCATATATTGTCCTAAGGGTATTCTAGGAGATTATGCATGTGATCCTATTCTAAATGGGACATCAGGAATGAGTACCCACATTAGAAAACTGTGCAAGTATTACCCACCAAACCAAAACAAAAACCAAAAGATTATTTGTGGTGATAAGGGTCAGGGTAACAAGATGGTTTCTAAGGGGTTTGTGCAGAGTGATGTGATGGAGGCTTGTGTTGAGATGATTGTACTAGATGAGATGCCATTTAGTGTGGTAGAGAAGAAGGGTTTTAGGAAGTTCTGTAGTAGGGCTTGCCCAATGTTTGAAATACCTAGCAGGAGAACTATAGTTAGGCAGTTTCTGAAAATGTATGATGAGCATAAGGAGAATTTGATGAAAGATTTGAGTGCACATAGGATCTGCCTAACTACTGACACTTGGACAAGTGTCCAAAACTGCAATTATATGGTGCTAACTGCCCATTTCATTGACAAGGATTGGAAGATGCACAAAAGAGTTTTAAACTTTTGTGTGATTCCTAATCACCAAGGGACCACTATAGGGAGGCTTATTGAGGCATGTTTGTTACAGTGGGGAATAAAGAAGGTGTTGACCATAACTGTTGATAATGCTTCTGCAAATAAAGTAGCTTTAGACTGGGTTAGGTCTAAAATGAATATGTGGGAGAAATCACAAGCCGTTTTGGGTGGGAAGTACTTGCATGTGAGATGTGTTGCTCACATAACCAATTTAATAGTGGGAAGTGGGTTGAAGAAGCTTAATAGGTCTGTTTTGGCCATTAGAAATTCTGTGAAGTATGTAAGGTCCTCTCCACAAAGATTAGAATATTTTAAATCTTCTGTGGAGAAGGAGAAACTGACCAGCAAGGGTCTTGTATGCATGGATGTCCCCACAAGGTGGAATTCAACATTTATAATGTTGGAGGCAGCCTTGAAGTTTAAGAAGGCTTTCACAAGAATGGCGGAGGATGAGGGCAGCACCTTTTTGGCTTACTTCAAGGAACCAGATGAAGAATTTGATGATGATGGCAATGTGGTTCAATGTAGTAGTAGGAGGCTTACTTCAAGGAACCAGATGAATAATTATGTTGTATTCCATTTTGTGTAGAACATGCAAGTGAAGTCAAGGCAAAGGGAAAGGGAAAATAGCATGTTTGAGCTCACTGCTGGCCAAGACCTTGCAGCTGGCCATCACTGCTGGTCTGCTGTCCATGTTGCCTTATGTTGTGTTCTGTCAATTTATCAGTTTCTTCTGTTATGCAAATTTATATGGCCCTGTCTCAAGGTGATGTGTTATGCATATTAGTGCGAGTTATGTAGTGGTGAAAGAGGAAGGGAAAACAAAAGCTCTCTGTAGTTCCATTTACTACTTCCATTTACAACCAAACAGCTTATTGCCTTATGTTGCTTACTTTTACGTTCTAAAACAGAGATGCAGTGTGTTGCTGTGTGTTCATTATCATGCTTACATTTTCTTTATATGGTGGTTCCTGTTGTTTTCTTTATATGGTGGTTCCTGTTGTTTTCTTTGGCATTGATATATATATTTCTTTTTTGTTGTTAAATATTGTTTTTTGACAAAAAAAAAATAATTTTAAAATGTTGGTATATACCGAAACCATACCGAACCATACCGAATTTATAGAACACTGGTATGGTATGGTACGAGTTTTAAAAATGTCCATACCGTACCGATACCGTACCGAATAAAAATTTCGGTATGGTATCGGTATGGGGCTCATACCGTACCATACCGTACCGTGCCCACCCCTACTTCTTGGTGCACATTTTCCCACACAAACTCATTCATCCCTTTGAGCTTTAATAAAGTTGAGAACGACCGTATCTTATTGGCCAAATTTGACATGTATATATATATGTACTGGCTGGGTTTGTGGAAGTTCAATCCACTGTAGTCTGTATGTATATATGTATGTATAGTGGGATAAGTTGTTTTTTTTTATCTGGTAGCATAAGTTGTTTGATTTGTAGTATGTATATTATTTACTTTGTTGAATAAAAGTATTTAAATTAATTAAGTTGTTATTGCCAAAACAAAAAAAGACAAAATTAAGTTGTTATTGAATTAATCTTTTTTTAATTTGTTTGGGTGATATATCATGAGTAGGATTGAAGAAGAAGAAGAAGAGCAATGCAAAGTCGAAGTTGATGGATGTACCTAATGATATCATGGTTGACATCCTCATGAGATTGCCTGTAAAATAACTTTGTTCCATTCAATGTGCCACTAAGACCTTTCTAAACAAAGTTGAGTCTCCATTATTTGCTACACAGCATATTCCACGTTTACTTAATTTTGCCACCATTGAAGTACCTTAATTGATGCTTATTACTCTATCATTTCATTTACATGGTGGGAGATATGAATTTTCAATGGACTTGCAGTCATTGAGATACAATGATAACAATGACAACTCATGCAGTCATTGTTTGACAAAAACCAAACAGGCTCTTCTTGTCTCAAGGATTGATCGCTGCACACATGAGTACGATGTTGAATTTGTTTTCTGCAACTTGTTTTGCTTTACAGGGAAATGGACATTTGGAGGTCCATGCTTCTTACTCAATCCTCTTAGGGGGGAAGTTGTAAAACTCCCCAAGAGTGTCAAAGTTGCAAACTATTTCAAAACTTGGTACGGTATGAGATTTGATAATATAACAAGCAAGTGGCCCAAGTAATTTATATATTGGGCACAAGTTGGTCGTCATGGCAAGAGATACAGTCAATTCTTCCTTGTGATTTAAGTGAAAAGAATGCATCTGCCTATGGAGACATGCATTGGTTGATTGGTGGAGATGGTGGAAACAACCATAATCATATAATTTCTTTCGATTTCAAGAAAGAGGAGTTCGATTGGACACCTCATCCCGAGTTACAGGGTTTTGTTCACTCACTTGATGGCATACATTTGCTTAATCTGAGAAGATCTTTGGCAATTGTGTATCTTTCATCATCTGAGGGTAAGTATGTTGAGATTTGGGTGATGAAAAATTATATTACCAAAGAGTGGGCACTAGATTACAAAATTGATACACAAATATTTGAACAACGTCCTCATAATTGGTTTAGAAGATCAATATTGACTTGTGGGGAATGGGAGTATGGCATATTTTTCAATGAAGAATATTGTGAATTTTATTGCCTTTTTTTGGATCTGAGGCATGGTTCGATAAAACGCGTTAAACTTGTACCTTTATTATTCAACAACTTGTTCAGTTATAATTTTTGGAGTAGGTTTAGGCAACTTTATTCCACAGCTTCACGAAGTCCAATCGTCTTCAGCTATACCGAAAGCCTGATTTCCCGAAAAAGTTGTGGCAATTTGGTTAAAGCACAAAAAGAGGATATATGACATTTTGATTCAAGCAGAAAGGGGTGACATGTTGAAGGCCACAGACTCAATTACTTGGGCATCAACTTTTTGTATATGTATATTGGTAAGACTTGGGCATGACCCTACTATTTAACAATTATTGTTTGGGTCTTTTAGATGTAACACAATTTTGAATACCTCATTTTAGAGTAGGCCCAGTAGGTAAATAAATGTGTGTGGGGGTTTTTTTTTCACGTCAGATAATTGCTTAGGCATGAATTTGTGGATATTTACAAAAGATGTCATTGCTCTAATTTGAGCAATATTTAAAGATACATGATTTGAGGCATTTATTATTCCTAATTTTGAATGTTTTAATTGATAATATTTCATGATTCATGCATCTAATTTTTTTAAAAAATTGTTACCAATTATGAACATCTAACATATAAACACTCAAACATAAAAAAATTAAACACCCGATATACATATAATATAGATAAAAAAAATGAACACAGTAAACCTCCACTTTGGGTAAAAAAAATAAAAGAGAGAAATATCTAATAAAAATATAACAAATCCAACACAAGACAAACATAGCACGAAGATATATAAATACAAATACAAATACCTTGGACTCAGGTATATAAAACAAAAGAAGAAAAATAAGAAGATCTTTATCGCTTTGGTCAAGAAAAATATATAATTACAAACCTCTTTTTGAGGTATATATAATTACCAACCTTCTTTTGAGGTATATATACTAATGCTTTCATCACTTCTTACTTAGGTAAAAAAATGTGGAAGAAAAACAAGAACCACAATCATGGAGGGCTTGGTGTTGAAAAATAAAAAAATCGAAAAAAAAGATGGGAGGAAGAAGAAGAAGATCGAAGATTGATGATGAAGAAAGATAGAAGGATAGAAGATGAAGAAAAATCAAATAAGAAGAAAATAAAAAAAGAAAAAGAAGATCGAAGAAAAAGATGGGAGGAAGAAGAAGAAGATCAAAGATTGATGATGAAGAAAGATAGAAAGATAGAAGATGAAGAAAAATTAAATAAGAAGAAAATAAAAAAAGAAAAAGAAGATTGAAGAAACCACATAACCAAAGCAAAATAACACGTTACTTATTTGTAAGTAAGGATGAAAGGAAACTTGAAAAACACTGCAAAAAATGCTGTGTTGAACTTTTGAAATTGTTAACCTAAAGAATAGGTGATGATAGAAGCTTAATGATGTTGGGAAAACGTAAATGACGTTTCTTCTTAATCTTTGAATGTTGGTCGTAATATACTAATTTAGACAAGAAAACACCTATTTTGAAATTTGAAAACAAAATTAAAAAGGATATACTTAATTTTCAAAGTCAAACATAAATGGCAATTAATTACCAAACAAATAAATAATAAAACCTTGCAATAATACAATAATACATTAATACACACTAATTTGGAAAATGCAGAAAACTTTGAAATTTGAAAACGAAAATAAAAAATGGAAAATCTTAATATTCAACTTCATAAATTAATGGCAAATAATTACAAAATTTTTTCATGATAATACCTTGAAATTCCATATACCCCAAAATCCTAAACTCTATTACATACCCTAAACCCTAAGTGTTAGAAAATAATCATATAAACGCAGCGGGAAATAAATTTTACACGATCATGTTTTGGATTGAGATATGATACAATAATAACTATGAATTAGAAAATGAGATTCATACCTTGTTCTCTCGATTGGAAGCCTACCAAGGTGCGAATCCACAAGCTCTCCGCCAGTTGGTCCTTATAGTCACACAAAGATGTATGACCTCTAATTAGTTCACACTAGAAGGAGATGGAGGGAGGAGATGAACTCTCTGGAGAATGGGAGTGCTAGCTTTCTTCACACAAGTAAGATTGATACCTAGTTAAGTGTCATGACTACCCGGATTAACCGGAAGAAAGAAGAACCTATTCAGTCTTTGATTGCAATACAATATAGTCTCTTTATCATCCTATGTTCCTGATTATGGTCAGGTATGGAATTCCATCAACCTTAGCATAATCCTTGAGACCCAACACTTATGTATAGATTATATTCAACTATGAAACCTTGTTTCCATGATCTACTACTTTAGCCAAAGATTCCTAAATCTAAACATCTGTTGTCTCTTGAAACATCTCTCCTATTACCAGGAGTGATAGATCATGTGTTGAACACACACATGCCCTCATACGTCAGTGACTATACTTAATCTGTACCTTTAAATAGACTCTAGGAATCTAGCCTTATGATACAGTCAAAGGATAGCGACTAAACGCACAGGACAACTGTGGCGTCTCAAGTCTAGAGACCAGTTGTATTATCAAGACTTAACAAATTTCTGCTGACGTGTGAGTAATACTCTATAACAGGTGAACCATATATTGGCATCAATGATCTTCTCCTAGTGTCTCTACACCAATAATTTGAGACCGATTATCCTATACGTTAAGTAGAGATAGATCATGCTGGCTTCACTGAATTGATATTGTCCAGTTATCAATCTTGTAACCAAGAACTGTTTAGACTTCAAGTACTAAGAGATATAAGTCTCACTGTCCTATCTTCTTTAGGACATTATTCTCTTAACATGAAATCATGGACCTCTTTTATGCATATACACATATATAAGGATATAGTACGTATGTATGAAGGATGAGTCATAAAAGATAGGTTTGCCCATTAATATTAAAAATATACATAATACGTTTAATAAAACGATTTGCATAAATGCATATTTAGTCTATAATACGTATTAAAATCATATATAAACTAATAAATATATATTATAATAGGTGGTTTGTTTCGATTAAACCGAGAATCTCAAAATTACAAACCAAAATCGAGTTGTCTTTTCGGTTTGGTTCGGTTTTTTAACCACAATTAACAAAAAACCAAACTAAAACAAACCGATCAATTTGGTTCTATTCAAAACTCAGTTTTTTAGCACTTTTGCCCACCCCTAGAGAGTATAGGTAGGGTTTGAGAGAAGGAAAGAGAGCAGGGAGGGTTTGAGAGAAAGAGACAGAGCGACTGAAAAGGTTAAGAGGATTTTCGTTGACAAAAAGAAGGATTGGAAGAACAAGAATTTGGACTTGAACGGTGTCGTTTTATTATTTTATAAGAATAATTAGTTATTTGATTTTGTGACGCCCTCCTTGGCCATTACTATACTAAAAAACATTGCGACGGAAAGGCATGTCGTCGCAAAGCATTGATTGTTTTGTAACGGCAATGGTATGCTGTTGCAAATCTATCAAATCTTTGCGACGACAGATATTAGGGCTGGGCACGGGATGAGATGGACCTCATCCCATCTCATCCCGCAATTTTTGATCAGGATTGGGATTGGGATGGGATGATCATTTCAAAAAAGGTCCCGTGTCATCTCATCCCATATCCATACGGGACGGAATGAGATGGTGCCAACCTTTTAAACTTTTTTTTTTTTTTTTTGTCAAAATAACATATAACCACCATTTTTTTTTTTTTCAGTCAACACTCAAATTTAACAACTTAGAATTTCCAGAATATATGCAGATCAAATGTAATTCAAAGTTCAAACCAAATAAATAGAAATATAGAATGCCCAAATTCATAATATATGTAATTGGGGTTTCAAACTTTCAATTAAAATTACTACAGTATATGTTATAAGTTATATACTTATATATATTTCAATTGGGGTTTGGGGTTTAAAGCTACTATAGTGTATGTTATGTGTTTATGTTATATACTTATATATGTTACATATATAAATCATAGTATTATAAACTATCATATAGTATATGTAACATGTTATATGTTATATTATATATAGTACATACTTATATAATATATGTACGTTATATAGTATATGACAATATGTTATATAGTACTATATGTTATATGTTATATGTTATAAACTATAAATTATATAAAATATAAACTATATAAACTATAAACTAATATTTTTAGACTTTTTTGCAATGATAATATTGAAATAGAGATCTAAAATAATATATTAAAGTCCAAAGGAATGATATATAAAATATATTTAATTTTATGAATTCTTATATCAAGTCCAAATGAATATATATAATTTTTGTTCACACTTAATAAAATAAAATAAGAAATTAAATTAAATATTTTCGGTATGGTACGAGATGGTATGAGATTGAGATGTTGAAACCACTCTCATCCCATTGATGATCGGTACAGTACGGATTCGGTATGGGATATTGGTCGATATAATTTTTCGGCACGAAATTGACACGAAATGGAATGGAATCGGTATGGTTTTCGGTATACAGTATTGGTGCCTAGCCTTAACAGATATGATGTCGCACAATATTCACTTCTTGCGACGACAAATAGCTGCCGTCGCAAAATAGTGACAGAACTGCTATTCTTTCTTGTAGTGATATCCTTTGTTTCATTTCAGAGACAATATTTTAGATCGAGTTCAAAGACCTGAATACGAGTCTAGAATTTAGAACATAGCAGAAGTTGGACCTGTAATTTGGAGGGTTGGTTGAATTGAATGGTCATTATGTAGACTATCATGGTCAAGTGGTAGCAATCACTGAAACTATGGGAATCAAGATCATCCCTACATATGGTCGGTCCATTCGAATGTAATGATTTAAAAGAAAGGATTTGAATTTTGGCAATAAGGTTAAATTAGTTTTTTTGGTACATTAATATTAAATTAGTTTAAAACCCTAGAGGAATGGGAAAAAGAAAACTAGATACGATATATTTGAATGCCAAAAAGACGTTTTTGGTCCCTGTACTATGGATGAGTCGCACTTTGGTTCCCGTCATTTCAATTTAAAATTTTTAATGACTGTGTTTCTATTAATGTCGCAATCAGGTCCAATCCGTCAAAATTGAGACAAAAAATATATGCCGACATGGCACCATCTGATTGGCTCCGAAGTAGATGATTTTGATTGATTGGACCTAATTACGACATTAATGGAACCATAGTCCTTGAAAAATTCAAATTGAAATGACGGGGACAAAAGTGCGACTCATCCATAATAATGGACCAAAAACGTCTTTTGGCCTATTTGAAATGATTATATACAATAAATCACTTGAAGTATAGCTTGTCACTTGACTCTAAACATCACAAGGATTAAATACAAATCAATTACTGTGAATCAAACTTCGACCAATAAGGAATTATTTGGATGAATATAAATGACGTGATATATGTTGGAAAAAGAAGAAGAATAAAGGAAGGTAAGTATTACATTATAAATCAATTTTAGTTGTATACTGCAGCGCAACAAAGCCCACTGTAGCCTTCTTTAATTGGTTTAAGAATTTTAGTTATATACTGCAGCACAACAAAGTCCGCTATAGCACTCTTTAATTAATTTGAGAATTTTAGTTGTATACTGCAGCACAACAAAGCCTGCTGTAGCACTCTTTAATTGGTTTGAGAATATCTTCCGGGTTCGACTCCCGGTAGCGGAAAACTATTTTTTATTATTTTAATTATTTGTTTTTTGTTTTTTGTCTTTAATTATTTTGATTGAATTATAAAAATCACAATGATTGAATGCTAAACAAACTTTGAATCAAACTCCAACCGAAGTTAACTCATAATTTGGGAGAGGCACCAATGATCTAGAAAGCATGGTATATATGAAGTTCCTCTGTTTCTGCAAAAACTTGGAGAAAACTCATAGCTGGTTCAGTTGGAGTTGGAGAAATTATTAGGAAATTTAATGATGACTGATTGTTAGATAATAGATTGAATCGACTTTTGTAATTTGTATTTGGATAAGTATAAATGACGTGATATATATATAGTCATTCTCTAGAGTATGTCCGACAGAGCGTTGACACGATGTCGACACGAGCACATGAACTGGCTATAGCACATATCGACATCATGTCGGCGCCGTGTAGCGCTCTGTCGGACATCCCCAAATTTTGAAATTTGTGGATGTCCCTCTAGAGAAAAATCCTATATATATATATAGGGTTATGCTAGAGTGCCCTAATTTTTGGTGCCTTAATGACATTGAATTTCCATGTCAATTAGATCATTTAATACATCCAATAATATATTTGCCACATAAGCTTTTAAAAAGACTAATATAACCTCGTTTAAAATTCTACAAAACATTAATTAAATTATAAAAGGAAAAATATTTAAAAAAGGTTTTACGACAAAATTTAAAAATCTTGACACATACATTAATCTTCTTAAGAAATTTTTCCCCAATTTTAGAACCCTAAAAAGTTACTACATCATCTCTCTTATTGCATCTATGATTTAGAAGAATTTTATTCAAATCATGCGTTAAGGTACTCTTTAATTCACTACTTTTAACTCTCTAATGATTTGTGATAGAATCTTTTCATTAGACTTTACTAGAATTAGAGGATGTAGGGCAATGAGGCTTCCAAGTATGGTTGCTTCATTAAATCAGTATTTCATTTATTGATAACTTTTCTGCAATGAGTAGCCTAATTGGTATAATGGAGAGAGAGAAAGAGAGAGAGAGAGAGAGAGAGAGAGAGAGAGAGAGAGAGAGAGAGAGAGAGAGAGAGAGAGAGAGAGAGAGAGAGAGAGAGAGAGAGAGAGAGAGAGAGAGAGAGAGTTCTTTCTAAAATGGGTACATGTGCAGATGAGATGTAGTCTTTTATATGTGGATGGTTTGTTTTTCTCCCAGATAATTAGTCATGCAGAGAGGAGAGAGAGAGAGAGAGAGAGAGAGAGTTCTTTCTAAAATGGGTATATGTGCAGATGAGATGTAGTACTCTTTTATATGTGGATGGTCTCCCAGATAATTAGTCATGCAGAGAGGTTTGAAAACAAAACAATTCTTCTTATTCACTTTTCAGCTCGACGCAGAGTAAATGTATGGTAGTCAGTTTCATTGCTGTTTTGTATCTTTGGCAATCTATGAGAGAAGATAAAAGCAATCCAGGGGAGAAGATAAAAGCAATCCATGGGAGAAGAATAATTGATGTTCTATTTTTTTTTTTTTTTTTTGTGATCTGAACGTGAGTTTTCAATATGGAGAAGGTATAAAAATTAAGTATAAATTAGATTTAGGTTGGATAAGATGGTCTTTCAATAATTATATATTAATTTCATATTAAAAATAAATGGTGATGTGTATAATCACCAAAAAACAAAAGAATGATGTGTATTATTTAACTTGCCACATAGGATTAGGGTTGTGCCTTAATAGGGCACAAAATCTTTTCCCATATCTATATATGAGCGTTTATATTCCCACATTGTTCTATTTCCACACCCACTTTATTTTTACATCCTATAATACCATTTGAGATACGTACCAACTCAAAAACCCACCTACTAAACAATCTTCACACCCCCCCTTAACTATCATCTCACACACCCATCTTTTTCCATAATTCTTTTATTCCATAAACCTTAATTATACTATGTCACCAAAACTTAAAATCGATGATATATACTATTTGGTTGATGCCCATACATCTTTTAAAATATAAAGTAAATTACTAAAAAGTCCATTTTAGAGCCCTTTATACAAAAAAAAAAAAAAAAAAAAAAAAAAAAAAAAAAAAAAACCCACCTAAAAGTTGGAATGATAAAAGGTCTACTTTGTACAAATAAAGTCTACACTTTGTACAAATAAGTCCATGTTATGTTGTTTTTCATGGATTTTTTTTTAAAACTAAGAAAATTGCCATTGTCGCACTGTCCGGCCATGCCGCCAGCAATGATTGCCTCAGTTAATTGGAGTTAGCATTGCCTTGCACGACTCCATTTTAAAATGCTTCAACATGTCTCCAACATATTTCTTTTGTGAAATAAAGGTTCCATGACTAGTTTAGAACACTTCGATGTCAAACAAAGTATGACATTAACCCCATATCAGTCATCTCAAATGAGATGTCATGGCCTCCAGAAATCCTCCAATTAGCTCCGGATTATTTCCTGTAATTATCAAGTCATCCACATACAGACACAATAACAACATTTCCATTGACAGGACCGCCCCCGGATTCCACCCTGAAACCCGGAGAGGTCCTGCGGGAATCCAAATTCAAGGAAAATCCTACCGAAAATTCGGCAGAACCTCCCCTGAAAATGGACTAACCCAGAAATTCAAACCTGTTAAAAAGCACTTCTATACAGCAACCACCTCTACCACAACCAAATAGGGTCTCAGACCCAACAATCTCACAGAAATCCAACTTAAAATTTGTAGGGTGGTTATCAGAGCTGCTATTCTATTACATGGAATTTTTACAAAAATTAAATGGCGCCTACCGGGTCCGACTAAGGAGATGATTGCAACTGCCTCGACGTGTTTGGCTCGACCGCTCGTACCTGGGAAATTTTTTTTTAAAATAAATAAGACGTGAGAGAAAAATCTCAGTGAGTGGACATAGAAGGTTTAATAGCATGTAGATTTTTCGTAAACTCTAAATTTGATTTTTCCTTTAGAATTCCCCAGTTTTAAAACATTTTCATAAATCCCTTTCTAAACCATCTCAAAACTGTAAATCAAACTCTGAAAAACAATTTATACTCTCAAGCTGTAAAATTATTAAAATATCTAAAATAAAATACATTGCCTTAATGAAACTGTCGTTTAAAACGTTTACTGGTGTAATATATTTTCTCAAAATACTTCCCAACTGAAAACTCACGCCACACTAGTACCCGGGAAACTGCTGGTCATACACTGCCGAGTCACCTCTAGGCAAGTGCAGAGCAAATATACACCTGTGCTGGTCATACACCGCCGAGTCATCTCTAGGCGAGTGCAGAGCAATTATACACCTGTGCTGGTCATACACCGCCGAGTCATCTCTAGGCGAGTGCAGAGCAATTATACACCTGTGCTGGTCATACACCGCCGAGTCATCTCTAGGCGAGTGCAGAGCAATTATACACCTGTGCTGGTCATACACCGCCGAGTCATCTCTAGGCAAGTGCAGAGCAATTATACACCTGTGCTGGTCATACACCGCCGAGTCATTTCTAGGCAAGTGCAGAGCAATTATGTACCTGTGCTGAAGGGGGGTACTAGTATGACGGTTTAAAACTGCTCGTGTAACTTCATAAAATTCGTAACTCAAATCAATATTTCTAATTCAAAACTCATGATAACCAAAAAAATAAAATCATAATTTAAGAAAACACTTCCAATTCAAAAATCCAATTCAACTTCTATTATCTCTCAAACAAATTCAATAACCACACGAATAATTCATGAATTTAGAAAAATATTTGCAAAAATAAAGTCCACTCACTATCAACGAAAGATGAAGCTTCATCAACCTAACAAAAACAGACCACGCGTTTTAAGGTTCGAAAGATAATTATATATAATCTTTTAGGCATACTCCAAAAGGAAATTGTAGTAGCGAAAGTGCCCAAAGATGAATTCCTCAATACTAAAAACCCATTAACCTAGGCCTAATCTAATCGCGTCTATCCACTCATACAACATAAATATTCCAAATTTAGACGGATAAAAATTATGCCTTCCTTGCATTCCATATCCTTCGCAACTCGATTTATAATTCCGATAACCAATCTACACTAAGATTGAGATCCTCGAGTATACCCAATCTATCCAAACAACCAACTGTCACAATTTATTCCCCGCCGTTCTCACAACCTGTCTAATTACACAACAATCAACTGATAACCTAAAATCGGTTCAATAACTCTCGGAAATTTTCATTTTCAGTTCACAAATTAACAATTTATCCAATTTAACTCATCCAAATTTCCATTTAGTAGCTGTGTGGTCTCGGAGTGGCCGAAATCGACACTACCGCCACACCCAACGGCTGCCCAAACTTGATTCCCAACCAAACACAAATGTATCAACCTAATTTCAACTCCAATAGGCTCATTAATCTTAAGAAAATATAAAAACATTGAAGGGAGTCTGAATCGGCCACCACACGCGGCGAAGCTCGCGGTGGCCGTGGGTGGCTGAGTTGGGTTTTTAATTCCGGGCATAATCATACGAAATCAATCATACAAACTTGTAGAGGACGAAGAGACGATCGATTTCAATACCTGGGTCGAGGCCAACAGTGGCCGGAGTTGGCCGGAAAACACAAAACCCGCCGGAGGAGCCGCGAGCTTCTCCTCTTCGAATCGCCGCGTACGGTGGTCGTCTTGGCAAGGTGATGACACCTTCGTGCTCGGCTCGTCGAGTGGAAGAGATCTGGGGTGGTCGGAGGTCGCAATGTCGCCGGAAAAGCGAGATCACCGGCGGTGAGTCTCGGCTTCTCTCTCTTCGATATGCCGCCGGTGGGGGTTGACTGGTGAGAAGGAGGAGTGGGCTGTGATGACCGGGTGGAGAGGGTCATTTTCTGACCGGTGGGGTGGTCGGTGGTCGGCGAACAGAGAGGGATTCGGTGGGAGAGAGAGAGGATGAGAGAGGTCGGGGGTGTGTGCGTGCGTGCCCTGCAGGGAGAGAGAGAAAAAAATAATATAGAGAGAGAGTATTCCCGAAATTTCTAGAGAGCGATCCCCCTTCAAAATCTGGTTTTTGGGTATTAAAATCCCATTTTTTATAAATTTACAATATTGCCCTTCACTTCACACGCTCATATCTCTCAAACCGTAACTCAGATCGACGCGTGGTACGTGTCTATGAAATCGTGGGCTCGAAACCTATTCAACGGACCCAAAGTCAAAATCGAAAGCCCATTTATTTAAAAGTCAACTTTTGGTCATGCTTAAATTAAAACAAAAATAAATAAATCAAAACTTTAAATCAAAATTCTTTTTATTTTCCAAATAAATCTCAAAATCTTTAAAATACAATCCAACATCTGTTATAAACCTCATAAAAACATAGTTAGATAAAAATTTAAATTTCTAGTGAAAATTTGGGTCGGGTTGTTACAACCTTCCCCCCTTAAAAAAATTTCATCCTCGAAATTTAGTAGAAAACCTTAATTTAAGTAAATTGTTGTTGTAAAATTCTTATTGCCCATTAAGTCAAACCTTCTTTCAAAAACCATAAGTTGAAATATGCTTGAATTTTGACATTTCCTTCCGTTTGAGGAAACCGAAAACATTTAAACTAAAAAGATCACTCCATAACGAACCTAAATAAATTAAGTACGCCTCAAAAATAATAACTTAAAAATGTGATAGAACGCCAAACCCTAGATAAAGTTTTCAGGGATAAAACCATTACGAAGTAAATCAGTTTAAAACCTTTAAATCATTTGAAAAACCACTCTAATCCACAAATCGAGAAAGTTTATCTCTTATCGAAAATATCGTATCATGCTCAAAGATGGACAACGTACTCATGATGACGTCCGGTAAAATCAACGCGTCCTGTCATGGCAAAGACTCTGCCCTGAGCTCTGGGGCGTCCTGGCTGACCCCTCTGTTGTTCTCCACCTCTACTGACATAGCTGGACTGGGCACCACTACGCTTCCGCTGCGCCACTCTGATTAACCCTTCGATCTCTAAATGTATCCAACATAGGATATGATCGCAACTTCAAGTATAGTTAATTACTACGTCTTCCACACCATTCCTTACGTATCCATGAAAATGATAAATAAATTATGATCATGAACTAAAGGGTCACCCTGAAGCTCCTATCATTTCCTTTAAGTCACGTCAATAAAATAAACTATATCCCCCAAAACTTACCACAATCTTCTTTGAGGTCGGCCACGTCGAGGAGGCATGTCCACACAAGCTGAGGAAAACCTTTCCATACCTCGAAGGATGCACACAAGGTGCCGAGTCTACAGAAATCTAAAACCTAATGCTCTGATACCAAGTTGACAGGACCGCCCCCGGATTCCACCCTGAAACCCGGAGAGGTCCTGCGGGAATCCAAATTCAAGGAAAATCCTACCGAAAATTCGGCAGAACCTCCCCTAAAAATGGACTAACCCAGAAATTCAAACCTGTTAAAAAGCACTTCTATACAGCAACCACCTCTACCACAACCAAATAGGGTCTCAGACCCAACAATCTCACAGAAATCCAACTTAAAATTTGTAGGGTGGTTATCAGAGCTGCTATTCTATTACATGGAATTTTTACAAAAATTAAATGGCGCCTACCGGGTCCGACTAAGGAGATGATTGCAACTGCCTCGACGTGTTTGGCTCGACCGCTCGTACCTGGGAAATTTTTTTTTAAAATAAATAAGACGTGAGAGAAAAATCTCAGTGAGTGGACATAGAAGGTTTAATAGCATGTAGATTTTTCGTAAACTCTAAATTTGATTTTTCCTTTAGAATTCCCCAGTTTTAAAACATTTTCATAAATCCCTTTCTAAACCATCTCAAAACTGTAAATCAAACTCTGAAAAACAATTTATACTCTCAAGCTGTAAAATTATTAAAATATCTAAAATAAAATACATTGCCTTAATGAAACTGTCGTTTAAAACGTTCACTGGTGTAATATATTTTCTCAAAATACTTCCCAACTGAAAACTCACGCCACACTAGTACCCGGGAAACTGCTGGTCATACACTGCCGAGTCACCTCTAGGCAAGTGCAGAGCAAATATACACCTGTGCTGGTCATACACCGCCGAGTCATCTCTAGGCGAGTGCAGAGCAATTATACACCTGTGCTGGTCATACACCGCCGAGTCATCTCTAGGCAAGTGCAGAGCAATTATACACCTGTGCTGGTCATACACCGCCGAGTCATCTCTAGGCAAGTGCAGAGCAATTATGTACCTGTGCTGGTCATACACCGCCGAGTCATCTCTAGGCAAGTGCAGAGCAATTATGTACCTGTGCTGAAGGGGGGTACTAGTATGACGGTTTAAAACTGCTCGTGTAACTTCATAAAATTCGTAACTCAAATCAATATTTCTAATTCAAAACTCATGATAACCAAAAAAATAAAATCATAATTTAAGAAAACACTTCCAATTCAAAAATCCAATTCAACTTCTATTATCTCTCAAACAAATTCAATAACCACACGAATAATTCATGAATTTAGAAAAATATTTGCAAAAATAAAGTCCACTCACTATCAACGAAAGATGAAGCTTCATCAACCTAACAAAAACAGACCACGCGTTTTAAGGTTCGAAAGATAATTATATATAATCTTTTAGGCATACTCCAAAAGGAAATTGTAGTAGCGAAAGTGCCCAATGATGAATTCCTCAATACTAAAAACCCATTAACCTAGGCCTAATCTAATCGCGTCTATCCACTCATACAACATAAATATTCCAAATTTAGACGGATAAAAATTATGCCTTCCTTGCATTCCATATCCTTCGCAACTCGATTTATAATTCCGATAACCAATCTACACTAAGATTGAGATCCTCGAGTATACCCAATCTATCCAAACAACCAACTGTCACAATTTATTCCCCGCCATTCTCACAACCTGTCTAATTACACAACAATCAACTGATAACCTAAGATCGGTTCAATAACTCTCGGAAATTTTCATTTTCAGTTCACAAATTAACAATTTATCCAATTTAACTCATCCAAATTTCCATTTAGTGGCTGTGTGGTCTCGGAGTGGCCGAAATCGACACTACCGCCACACCCAACGGCTGCCCAAACTTGATTCCCAGCCAAACACAAATGTATCAACCTAATTTCAACTCCAATAGGCTCATTAATCTTAAGAAAATATAAAAACATTGAAGGGAGTCTGAATCGGCCACCACACGCGGCGAAGCTCGCGGTGGCCGTGGGTGGCTGAGTTGGGTTTTTAATTCCGGGCATAATCATACGAAATCAATCATACAAACTTGTAGAGGACGAAGAGACGATCGATTTCAATACCTGGGTCGAGGCCAACAGTGGCCGGAGTTGGCCGGAAAACACAAAACCCGCCGGAGGAGCCGCGAGCTTCTCCTCTTCGAATCGCCGCGTACGGTGGTCGTCTTGGCAAGGTGATGACACCTTCGTGCTCGGCTCGTCGAGTGGAAGAGATCTGGGGTGGTCGGAGGTCGCAATGTCGCCGGAAAAGCGAGATCACCGGCGGTGAGTCTCGGCTTCTCTCTCTTCGATATGCCGCCGGTGGGGGTTGACTGGTGAGAAGGAGGAGTGGGCTGTGATGACCGGTTGGAGAGGGTCATTTTCTGACCGGTGGGGTGGTCGGTGGTCGGCGAACAGAGAGGGATTCGGTGGGAGAGAGAGAGGATGAGAGAGGTCGGGGGTGTGTGCGTGCGTGCCCTGCAGGGAGAGAGAGAAAAAAATAATATAGAGAGAGTATTCCCGAAATTTCTAGAGAGCGATCCCCCTTCAAAATCTGGTTTTTGGGTATTAAAATCCCATTTTTTATAAATTTACAATATTGCCCTTCACTTCACACGCTCATATCTCTCAAACCATAACTCAGATCGACGCGTGGTACGTGTCTATGAAATCGTGGGCTCGAAACCTATTCAACGGACCCAAAGTCAAAATCGAAAGCCCATTTATTTAAAAGTCAACTTTTGGTCATGCTTAAATTAAAACAAAAATAAATAAATCAAAACTTTAAATCAAAATTCTTTTTATTTTCCAAATAAATCTCAAAATCTTTAAAATACAATCCAACATCTGTTATAAACCTCATAAAAACATAGTTAGATAAAAATTTAAATTTCTAGTGAAAATTTGGGTCGGGTTGTTACATCCCTGCACATCAGTTTTGACATACAAAGTGTGTTCATATGGACGTCTTTGAAAACTATGCTTCAGAAAGTAAGAATCAATTCGGTATATCATGCCCTTAGTGCTTGTTTAACCCTATACAAAGCCTTTTTTCAGCTTGTACACTTTGTGAGCTTGCCCTTCCTTAACATACCCCGCAGGTTGCTCAAGATATACCTCATCCTCAAGAGTTCCATTCATGAAAGCAGATTTCACATCCATTTGAAATATTTTCCAAGAGTTATGGGTAGCAAGAGAAACAATTATTATAATAGTGTCAAGCCTACCAACAGAAGCAAAAACCTCAAGATAATCAATACCTGGTCTTTGCTTTTACCTTTTTTCTACTAACCTTGCCTTGAAGCAATCCACCTTTCCATTTGACTTGTACTTCGTCTTATACACCCATTTTACACCAATGGGCTTCTTTCCTTTAGGAACGTACAGTAGTCAGCTCGATAAAATGAATCTCTTCATCCATAGCCTTCACCCAATGTTGATGGCAACATGCCTCATTGAATGTGATCGAGAGGGTCACAATCTGCATATAATGCAAAATTCACCAATTCTTCATCTACATTCGACTGTAATTACCTATCTCATAATCTTGAAAGGGAGATGGCAAGCGATGCTCACGTCTTATATGTTTAGATACAACTTCTTGTAGAGATGGAGCTGCTGAAGATTGTGTTTCTTGCTCCTTGGTTGTTTGATCATCAACATCGTCATCTAATGGAACAAATGTTACTGATGTGCTCTCTTTCAAAGACCAATCCCAAGCTTTTTCCTCATCAGTGTTTTCAGACGCAAAAGCGTCACGCGAGGCGTTTGCAGTCCCGCAAGGCGAGGCGTAAGCCTTGACGCGTATAGCGTAAGCCTTTCCGGGCATAAAAATATATAATTATAAAAAAATTATAAAAAAATTTTATATAGCTAAAAAATAGCATTAATTGTCATTCATATATAGGTAGTCTTGTTCTAGATCAAAATTGCAGAAAGAAGTATCTTCTTTTGTAAAAGCAAGAACAACATTCATAACATTCATGAAGTTGTCCATGTTCCCCAATATAAGTATTTATCCATATGTGTTTAGTTTACAAAGAGACATAATATAAAATAATATAATGTAAAGTTTTGAGAAATAATATAAAATAAAACTGAATGGCTCTTAATGTTAGTCTTGCTATATGAAATTTTTGTTCTTTACATTTGCACTTTATATGATTACAAGAGACATGCTAAATTGGTTAATCCTTTTTTTTTCCTAATTAATTCATGCCAGAAAAAGCCATTCCTTCTTTTTTTTTAAAAAAAAAGAGAAAATGAGAATTTTATTTAGAGATGGCCGGTAATCCTCATACAAAGAAAGGCCAAGCCAAGAAGGGTTGGCATCCACGTGAAGCCAAATCTTACAACCATGGTTTGATAGAGCAAACTTAGCTAAAGAATGGGCAGTTTTGTTGGAGTCTCTTGACCGAAATTGACAACTGTCACTGTCATCAAAACTAGCCAAGAGAGCTTTTATATCTACGAGCGCTTCATCCGCCGCCAAAGAAGGAGAAGGGTTATTTATGCGATTGACAACCCCTAAAGAATCCATCTCTAGAAAAACCCTTCCCAGCTGCAGGTCTTGGGCTAACTGCAAGCCAAAAATCTCTGCCATCAGTTTCGTTTCGTCCACAGAGAAGCCGCCAAAAGTGGTTTTAGTTGCAGCCACAACGAGATGCCCCTCACCATCTCCAATAACAACTCCAAGGCCGCGGCGCCGACTGCTATGACAAAGTCCTCCATCAGTATTGATCTTGAATAAACCTGCACTTGGTTTTTCCCATGAGCGTCGCCATTCAAGCCTTCAACGCCTTGCCGTCGCGAGGCTTACGCTATCTGCGCCTTGCCGTCGCCTTTCAGTCATTTTACACAGTCCGGCGACGTCGATCGCAATCGGCTGCCGCCTCGCCATGACTCGCGCCTTGAGGCGCGCTTGAAGCGCGCTTTTGAAAACACTGTTCCTCATCAAAATGGAACATCCCGGCTCACAATAATCTTCCCTGTTTTTGGATTAAAGAGGTTGTACCCTTTTGTAATAGTACTATAGCCAACAAATATGCACTTCTCAGCCTTTTCATCTAGTTTTTTTCTCCATTGGTCTAGAACATGAGCAAGACCAATCGCAAGTAATATTGGGTTTTCGACTGCTCCACATCTCATATGGAGTTCTTCCTTTAACACTGCTACATGGTGATCTATTTAAAATATATATAGCACACATAACAGCTTCTGCCCAAAAGGATTTCGGTAGATTTTTCAACTTCAACATACATCACACCATATCCATGACTGTTCTATTTTTCCTCTCCGCCACCCCATTTCGCTGAGGAGTATACCGGGCTGTCAACTGATGTTTAATACCATTTTTCTCCAAACAAATCATCACAAACAATAAATTCTTGGCCACAATCAGTTCCCAAGACTTTAATTATTCTCCTACTCTCTGTTTTTCAACATAGGTTTTGAAGGTTTTGAATGTACTTATCACAAGCATTTGACTTGTTTTTCATAATATACACCCAAGCCTTCCTACTAAAATCGTTAATGAAGGTGATAAAATACCTTCCACCACCATGAGAAGGAACTTCAACTATACACAAATCAGAATGTATAATCTTCAGGGGCTTTTTAGCTCTAAAAACAGTTCCTTTAGGAAAAGGGTCCCTGTGCTTTTTACCAAGAACACAAGTTTCACAAACTTCGGTTGGAGCATGAATTTGAGGCAAAGACTAACTTTTTCCGAGCAAGATGACTCAAACTATTAAAATTTAAATGCCCAAAATGCAAGTGCCATAACTAATTTTCTTCAACCACCATAGAGTTAAAACATGGCATATCTCCACAATTAACATATAAAGGAAACAAACGATTTTGAGTCGTGTTTACCTTAGCTACAAGTCCCTTTTGAGCATCACTAATGGTGCAAACACCATTGTAAATATCCCTCCTCGGACAGCTGCTCCATACTCAAGAGATTGTGTCTTAGGCCAGGAACAAAATACACATCAGAGATGGTGTTGACTGAACCATCCTTCATCTTGATAGAAATTCTGCCTTTTCCCATCACTAGCATTTTTGTAGCATTCCCAAATGTAATCTCAGATTGCATGCTCTCATTTAATTCAACAAACAACTCCTTGTGGCCACACATACGATTACTACACCCTGTGTCCAAAAACCACTTGTTTTTCTCAATAGCACTTACTGCATTGAAAGCCATTAGCAGGGTCTCCTATTTTTCATCTTCATTCTCTGCAATTTTGGCATGAGGATCTCTATTCTCAGAGTTCTTCCACCTGCACTCATTCTTGTAGTGGCCATATTTCTGACAATTGAAGCATTTGACATTGGATTTATCATGAGGTTGTGTCACGTTCTTCTTATTTTAAATTGTTATTTATTTTGTTTATTTTGGTTGGAATAACAGACTCCTATTTTAGATTAGATAAGATATGGGGGTTAGTATAGGATATGAATAGTGGATTAGTGGAGAAGCAGTCTCCTCCTATTGTCACTCCACATCTGGTTGTTTTTTCCACCTATTTAAAGGTGTCAATCTCAATAAGAAAGATGTCAAGAAAATTCAAATTTAACATGTTATACGTTTTGGAGGTCAAAGGCTCCTCAATCAGCCTTATCTTGGGTCATAGGCTCGTCAATTAGCCTAATCTACCCAACTATTTATTATTTTCCATTATCCTAAATACCAAAAATAGGTAAAGGAAACATGTACGTAGTAGCTTGGTATCGGATCCTCAACATGGACGAAGGCATAGAGAAGTTGGAGGTTGATTTTAGCTCTCTAGCCACCGGTCAAAAACAACTCCATGATCAAATAGGCAAGCTGCTTTGATCAAGTCCATGCCAAATCGTGAAGATGGGGAGAGTTCTACAAACAAAAGGAAGGCTGATGGAAAACAACCCATTGGAGGTCGTTCAAATGGGTCAGATTCTTCGTTTACACCCAAGATAGTCAAACTTTACTTCCCTCGCTTCAAGGGTGACGAAGATACTACTAGTTGGGTTTGTCAGGTGGAATAATTTTTTCTTTTCCATCAAATTCCAGAAGAGTATAGAGTGGCTTTAGCATCTTTTCACTTGGAGGGTGATGTTCAATTATGGTTTCAGGTGCTAAAACAAGAAGGGGGAATGGTCTCTTGGCGTGAATTTTGTGATGGATTGCACACTCGTTTTGGTCCGTCCCAATTTCAGGATTTCTTTGACGATTTAATTAAGTTGCAACAAACTGGGTCCGTTCACGATTACCAACTTCAATTCGAGAAGTTGTTGTTTAAAGTTGGCCATCTACCTCAAGAAAGATAGGTGAGCATCTTTACTAGTGGGTTAAAAGACCCCATCAAGGCCGATGTGTTGGTAGGTCGTCCTACCATTCTTTCGGCAGCTCTTGGCTGGGCTAGCCCTTCTATATAAGGCTCGTGACTTGTCTTAATCACAAGAGAACATGTCACCAAACAAGATAGCATCACCCTTGCCATTGGTTCAAGTGAAGCAACTCACTGTGACTGAGATGCAAGAGCGGAGAAGAAAAGGGTTATGTTTTAATTGTGACAAACAATTCAAGCCAGAACATCGGTGTAAAAAGTTGTTCATGATATCACCTTATTGGGAAGAAGAAGATGACAACGTGGTTACGGAACGGGACATGTGTTGAAGTCGTATCCTTGAGGACAAGGCTGCTTGTTAAGGGGGAAGGAATGTTACGTTCTTCTTATTTTTAATTTTTATTTATTTTGTTTTTTTTGGTTGGAATAACATACTCTTATTTTAGATTAGATAAGATATGGGGGTTAGTATAAGATAGGATTAGTGGAGAAGCAGTCTCTTCTTATATTTACTCCACGAAGGTTGGTAGTGGGTAGATGAATCTGCTCCTTCTTTAATTTTCTCTAGTTGATTGTTTTGTTCACCTATTTAAAGGTGTCAATCTCAATAAGAAAAATATCAAGAAAATTCATATTTAATGTGTTATACATTTTGGAGGTCAAAGACTCCTCAATTAGCCTAATCTACCGAACTATTTATTATTTCCCATTATCCAAAATACCAAAAATAGGTAAAAGAAACCTGTACGTACCAGGTTGACTCCAAGTTCTGCCGCTTCCTTTTCCTCTTCTTCCTCTAAAATTATTCGATCCTCCTCTCTTATAATTAAAATTCTGATCTCTCGGCTGCGATCTTGGCCCATTACGGCACTCCACATTTTTCTCCCCTTTCAAATTCACATGGGTCTACAAAGCTTCTTCAAGGGCAACCTCTAACTTCTCATTTAGCCTTTGTTCATAGGCCTACAAAGAACCCATTAAATCATCAACATATATGGCCTCAAGATCCTGTGACTCTTTAATGGCAGTGACCTTGCCTTCAAACCGGTCCGTCAAGGTCTGAAGAATTTTCTCCACAACCTATAGATCTTTTATATCCTCACTAATGGCTTTCATCTAATTCACATTAAGGATAAGTTGCATATTGTAAAGCTAGAAGTAAATTGCAAGTGAAATAATAAAGCCCATAACCCAAACATGAGACATGTTTTCAAACTTTTAAAACCTTCTGAAAATTATCTAGCATCGCATTGTGAAAGTTTGAAGTCCCTTCACAATATGATCATTTCATTTGTTACCTCCAATCATTGACGCTTCAGTTTAGTATGCACCTTGATTTTCATCATAGTTCTTCTACCAAATTTTTAGAAATTTCTAATGTCAAATCTCGATTGACTTTCATGTCAACCATCCTAGTGACCACATTGAAAATTAAATTACTTCTGGATTCAAAACTATTGGACTTTGACTAAATTATTTAAAAAATATCATGTCTATTAGAACAAGTTTCAAGTAGTTCCTCTTTACGTGTAGCATGCAATAAACCTCTTGTTCTGAATAGAAGTTTTCAAGCCTAGGGTCAACTAGTTCATCAATGCCATATTCTTCTAATAATTGATGTGCATGTGTTATGTGAGACCCCGTAAATTTTTTTCAAATTTATTTGGAAATTTACTTTGAGATTTTTGGAAAATTATTTGAGAAACAAAAGATTTTTGGTTAATTTTAAATTTTGTTTCAAAATTACTTTGACCCAAAGGTTGACCTTTTGTTCTAATGGGCTTTTGATTTTGACTTTGGGCCCGTTGGAAAGGTCTCGAGTTCACGAGACCAGAGACGTGAACCGTGCGTTAATCGGAGTTACGGTTTAAGAGATACGGGTGTTTGAAGTGAAGGCAAATTGTAAATTTACAAAAATTGGGTTTTAAATACCCAAAATCAGAAAATGATTTCTGATTTCTCTCTCTTTCTCTCTCTCTCTCTCTCTCTCTCTCTCTCTCTCTCTCTCCTCGACATCTCTCTTTTCTCTCTCCCTGCGTGTGGCAGCTCCAGCTAGAACCATTCATTCCGGTCACTCCCTCAGCGGCGCAAGCCCATCGGCATGCTCCCTTCGCGCCGACCATCTATCCCCGAGCTTCCCCTCCCCAGCTGCTACTATTGTGCGAAAAAATCACCGAGAAAGCCAAGCTCCACCGCCGGCAATTTTTGCTGATTTCGGCCACCTTCAAGCTCCGTTTGGCCTGATTTTTGGTGGGTTGCTTTCCTCTTTTCATGGGCTTTCATTTCCCCTTTGGTTGATAATTTTGAGAAATTGTGAAATTGAATTTTAGGGCTTTTAACCCAATTCGGGTTTCCCTTTGATTTTCAGATTTCTGGGTTGTTTTTTACCATTTCAATTGGATTGAAGCCCTTGAGTTTTTTTGAGTTAAAATTTGTGGAAAATTGTATATTTCTAGGTTGTGCTGCCGCTACCTCCGCCAGCTCCGCCACTTGTGGTTGCGGGTTGGGTGGTTTTCTGTGTCGTTCAACCTCCCCAGGATCCTAGTATCTCAATTCTAGGTCTGGTTGTGTTTTTGGGTGAGTTCTGTGTGTTGTTTGGGGCCGTCCAGCCACTGTGTGTGGTGGCAACCACTCGTCTTAGCCGTTGAACTAGTTGAACGGTTAAGTTTGTGAATTATGGTTTTGATTGTGTTGATTGTCTGGTCTTAATGGTACGTTGACTTGGGAATTCGTAACCTGATGCCATTTCGATTGTTGAATCAGAAACCCGAAACCTTAGTTTGGTATTTTACCGACGAGGGCATTCATATTCATTCCGCTAAATCTAATCGATTTAGTTTTGAGATAACGTTTGAGTAAACCTTAGACTTTCAGTTAAGTCATAAGGGTAGTTTAGTCATTTTATGTGACCTTCAAGGAACGGAACGGTTAAACGGTGGATCTCATGTGGTGGTGGTCGTGTGGTACGAGCTAAGTGGAGCTTTGCTTGGAATCCAAGTAGGTGATTCTTGGTTTCGGTCTTGTGGTTTTGTTGTTAGACCTTTGTTGTCTAATTTGTGTGATTTAGTGAATTGTTATTGTTCAATTAAATGTTACCGTAGCCGAACAGTACACAAATTGATTGTGATGGCACGTTTAGTTGCCGATGATGCTCGTTTGAGCTGTATTATTATTGTGTTGTTGTTGGCCATTGACGACATTTAACTTGTTATTAATCAAGTTAAGTTATGAATTTCATAATTATTATTGAAATTCTCTGCTGTTAAGGTTAATATACTTGCTTGGTAAGATAAAAATGAATTGATTAAGACACTTAATAACCGAATTAATAAAAGGGTTGTTACGAGTACTTGTTAATGAATTAAAATGAGTTAGAGTACTCTAGAGACTTAACGTAAGCTCTTGTTTGTTGAGTGTATGTGACCCTATTGAAACTCCTAATTGGATATCATAATTTGATTAAATAGTTACTCGGTAAAGACAATTAATGTATGTTAGAGAACTATTATTTATATGTGTCCTTGTTCAGCCGTTTGAGCCGTTTGAGCCAAGACACAAAGAATGTGCCAGGTTGGGCAGATATATAATTTGGTATATGATTTTAATGAGAATGGTTTGTATTGATGATAATTGATTTGTTGCCTATATTGCATAATGAATTGGCATGGCAACTGAGCATGATAATCAATAATTAATAAATTGATTATGTAGATGATTATTGGATATGCTACTTAGAGTGCATTAAAAGTTGGCATGGCATTGAGCATATCAATATTTGATAAATTGATTACACTAATGATGTTTGAGTGTTTGGACCACTAACTTGAGATGAAGGGTCACATAGTAATGACCTTGAATTCGATCCCCTAAATCCACTGGTGGGTTTACCTAGTGAGCTGTGGCTTCCCATGGACGGTTGTTGTAATTTACTAAACCGTGTGGTTACTACTTTTATGAGTAAGTTAGGTTGTTGTGATTTAAAGATCAAATGGTTAGGACGTCTCGTTACCTGTTTAGTTTTCACTGACAGTGAGGTAGTTGATAAATTTGATTATTGATTAGTGTGGGTCTACTGTCATTTGTACAGATATACAGGTGTTGCTTCTTCTGCAGGCCAGGTACGCATGCATTGGTGTACATATATGACATATAATTCATATAACATCATGATCATTAAAATGTGAATATGATTATGAGATGTTGATTAATAGTTAAATTATTGATTAACTATTAAACTATATGGTGGATGCGTGATTTGTAATGAGCTTAAGATGCCATTATTCGTTTATTGTTGATAATGATGGTTGTTGCCACTATTTGTGTATGATAACCTGGATGTTAATTCCAGGATTGATGTTGTAGGGTATTTTTATATAACATACTGCAAAGTTATGATATTTGTTTCTATTTTCTTGTAGGCTGGTTTACCCATACGAGTTTTCAAAAGCTTACCAGGTTTGTTCTTTAACCCGATGCACCATTTCACGGTGTAGCGGTTGGTTTTGCAGGTTAAGTAAAATTGAGGAAGCAGCGTGAAGGAGATGTGGCAATGGGCAATCAAGAAGTTGATTTCTCTTTTGTTTTTACGTAAAAAGTATCTTTGTATTTATTTCAACTCATTAACATTCGAAACTGTTTATGAAGATTACGATTAATTTATGTAATCTTGGGGGTTGGTTTAATCTAAAGTATTTGGTTTTTTTTACGTTGCAACATAGTTTATCTCTGATTCAACCCAGTATTTTGTTTTAAATCTAAGCCTTACATTGATTGTTTGGTTCTAAAAGCGGGTTACCGGAGCTTGGTAATTCCTTTTAAGACTAAATAGTCAATGTGGCATTGTCATGTGCCCAAATCTTCTACGCCGTGGTTTGGGGCGCGACATGTTAGAGCAACAATTATAAGCAATAGAGTAGGGCAACAACATAGAAGAACAAAAAATGAAACTTTAATGATCTTTTATATCAGTCTTATTGGCTTACCAAAGCTTTTCATGTTTCTCAACAATTTTATATAGATTAAATTCTTTTCATACTAAAATTAAAAGGCAAGCTCATGATTGGAAAATAAATATATAGTTTAAACTTGCTTATTCATAATTTCATACCCATTTAGTGAGACATTTTTTCACCAACACCAAATTTGAGGCAATCCATATTTTATTTCAATGCCCATTTTCCTAATGCTCCATGAATGATTTAGCTGGCTACCCTGCATTAGTTGTTTTGTGTCATTTGATATTACCGTATAATTAAATGGATTTCACAAATTGTGTCTTGTTATTTCCTTAAAAATTAGTTCAGTCATGATTGAATTTTACATATATATATTTTTTTTTCTTAAAGGAAGAATTAATGCCAAGGAATTTGCACAGTATATAGAAGCAAGAAGGGAAATTTCCGAGAGGAATGCTAGAACTTAGCATTTTCCTCCTCCTTGATTACTTCAAGGGCTTTCTCTCTAGGGCCATTGAACTCAATGGTCTCCCTAGATATCAAATCAAGTTTATGTAACCTTATAAAGCAAGTTGAAAGATCATCAACATGTCACCATAGATATGATTTCTTTTTCAAGGTTATCAAATAGCCAATTTACATTCCATAAGCACACAAGCATGCATATGCATACAAGTCCTTGTATACTATCATGGCAATCCGGAAAACACACAATTGAAACCAAAGATAAGATTTCACAATAGCAATCTAACAAGGCAGTAGGCACAATAAACACCGAAAGCATTTTAAACATGCGCAAGCAATACCTTGGTTTCTAGTCTTTTATAGAAAACTTTGTTTTTTTTTTTTTTTGTTGGGCAAGCACTACTCCCCTACCTATTTAAGTAGCTGCCCCCAAACCAAGAGCTCTCCCAAACGAGCAGTGTCCTGTGTTAGAGCACAAACACACAAGATTACAACCAAGTCCAAATTAGGGTTCACTCAAGTAGGCAAACTTGTTTGGCAAGCAAAAGGTTATTTGAGGCTCCATAAATGTGAATTGACCTTAGAAATCTCTTTTCAAGGTTGTAGTTGCAATTAGAGGACACCACTAAGAATTATACTTGACACAAAATATATAAGAGAAAATTTTGTGTAAACAAAATAGTCATCAATAGGGTAAAATGAGTTTCACAAGGCTTTGCCCTTCCTCGAGAGTTCGGGATTTGTACCAACTAACTAACCCAAAGTAAGGAGGCTTTAACATACTTTAAATAGCCTTCAGGGAATGCTCTTGTGATGTACAAAACACTATACAATTTCTTTAGGAGGGTTTGAAAGCAGAATAAACTATTGAGTATATACTAGGTGCCAGCAACTAGGCGCACGAAAGCAGGACATGTTCTCTAATTTATTGACAAATCAATGTGACTCTGTTTGCTCTGAAAATTAGTAGGATAAGAGTAGACATATTGAGGGTTATGCTAAAAAATATGCAAGTGTTTTGGAGCTGTGGTTTGGTACATTTTTAATATTTTCTCAAGCCTAAGATTTGAGAATAATTGCTAAGGTTTTATAATTTCTTACGGTTCCAAACCACAAAGTTTTTTAAAAGAAATTGGTTACCTTACACACCCTATTCGTATCCCAATAATCTCAGTCCAAAATAAAAGTCACAAGGAAGTACTCAGGACAAAAGAGACAACGAGTGAACAAAAGACATGCATGGTACTGCCAGTTGTTCAGAATTTCAGGGTTAACTTAATTAGAAATTGCATAAAAATACATCCGAGGTCGGATTGGAGTAATTCTTTGTCTTAAAACGGCCATGAGGATGTCTACTTTTAACTTATTGTTGTAAAATTTTATTTACTCGCAAATATACGAGTCTAGTAGTATATTAACGAGGTCGAACCTCAAGGAGTGATGAAGAACGATACACTAAGCTTAAACTTAAGTTAATTTAAAGCTAATCTAGTTTGAAAATTTTGTTGGTTTGTGAGTCAACTTAAAATAAAATGCAACTAAATTAAAAAGCAAATAAAATAGATGAAAAGAGGATAAGGTAAATAAAGGTGCAAGAATTAAAAAATTAAATATAGAAAGGAAAATAACAACTTTTTTTTAGTTATAGAAGCTAAACAATGGTATAAGAACCAAGGTTAGGGTTCCACACCACTTATAAACATATTAAATGAGATTTTTAGTAATTTTCCCAAAAAGGAGGGCACCCAAGAGTCACTTGATGCCCTCTTACAAAGATAAATATAAATTAAGCACAAGAATTGAATATTAATATGGTAGATCTTGATTTTGCTTAGAAAGTACAAATTTTAAGCAACTCAAGTGAACCAAAACTAGGGAACAACTAGAGTTCAAAAAGTTTGTGTTTAAAACAATTAACCATAAAACTAAGATGAGGAAAGAGGATCTAACAACCCATAATATATGACATTATGGGTGAAAGAGGATCTCTATCTCATTTTAATATCAAAATCTAGAGCTTGTAAGATCTTAAACAAGGGGAAAATTAACATAAAGACCTCATTTAATAATGTTCATGGTGGTGCTTCCCCCTTACCTTGGTAAGGGGGTTTAGTGACCACCTATGATCTTATATCTTAAATAAAATAAAGAAAGAAGTAAATGAGTATGGAATTTAAAGAACAATAAAATAAATAACGTACACTACTAACAATAAAGTAAAGGACTACATAAAATAAAAGACATAAATAAATAGAGGATTAGAGAAGAGAGAAGAGAGACATAATATAAAGTTAAACGTAAAATAAAGAAATACATAAAATAAAAGACATAAAGTAAATAGAAGAAAAGAGAGGAAAGAAGAGAAGAGAGACATAATATTAAACTTTCATTAATTAAAATTGTAAGAGAGTTACATTCCTATTCTCTCTCAAACATCATAGCCCAATGGCTTGAGAGAGAAATCCTAGGAGAAATACTAGAAAAGGCAGAAATTAAAATTCTAGAGTAAAAAGATGTGGTCAAGGGGCTGAATGTTTCCTTATATAGGCAAAACTTAGGGTAGAAAATATCAGAAAGAGGGAGAGCTAGTGATAGCTAGGATCAGCACAAGCACAAGAGGCGTTGGAACAATCTGGAAGCAGCTGGAGAAGTCTAGACACGTGTCGCCTGCTAGTTGGTTGAATGCTTGATTAATCAAGCACATTGATGGGCGGAAGAAAGAGGGGCGGCTGGCTTGCGCTGTGCTGAGTTGTGGCTGCTTTGAAATGCGTGAGGGAGAGAGTAGATAAGGGAGCTCGGCTTGCGGCTTGAAGGCTTGGCTGGCTGGCATGGGAAGGCGTGCAATATCAAACCTAAGCTTTGCTGCTGGGCGGACGAAAAGAGAAGTAGCCGGGTTGATTTCAGCTGCACCACGTGTCGCCTTGCCAATGGATGAGAGCTTGATTAATAAAAGGGCATGCTTGCGGAAGGTGTTGACGCGTGGAGAGAGAAATGAAACAGCTGGGCCATCCGCTGGGCAAGTGGTTGTTCGGCTTCCACTGGACTGGGCCTCTGCGAAAGTGGGCTTCCCCTCCTTCATTTCTTGTTTGGGCCGGCTGCTTCCTTTATTGGGCTTTTGTGTTCCTTTTCTTTAATTAAGCCTACAAAATCAAAATTAAAATAAACAAAATAAAATCTAATAGACAAGTAAATAAAACCTAATAAATCCTAGGTAATAAGACAAAAACTATAAAACCCATTAATTAACTAAATAATAAAAATAAGATTTAAAAACACTAAAAATGTTCAAAGACATAGACAAAAATGTATGGTTTTAAGGATAAAATATATATATAGAAAATGAGTTCAACACTTATCTAAAACCAACTCAAGACTCCTTGACAATCAATACAGTTTTCAAAAAGAATGTAGCAAGATCAGGGACTACCATTTTTAAACAAGCTGAGGTTTTGAGTGAAAACTTATAACATCAGATATCCTTATCATTGTCAAACAAATAGACATACTTAACACAAGGGTTCCACAAGGTTCACAACAAGGTTTAAGACCTTTTACCCAATTGTTTGACTTGACTTTGAGAAAAAAACAGGAACTTCCCACCATGCAACCTTTAAGCTCTCCCCTTGGAATTTCAATGGCTGCAAACATACAAACTAAAGTTTCAGGGGTCTTTAGGTTCTTACACTACAAATTGATAAGCAATCCAATTCAGTTACTCATGATTCAAATTGAAACTTTAGTTCAGTTACTCATGATTCAAATTCAAATATCTTTTAGTTTAGTTACTGATGATCATTTGTATAGAGATAGAGTTGTTGATCCTTTGTATTAATTCAAACTTGTAAATGAAACACTATAAATAAGACATACTACAGCACCTTAAGGGTGTGCATTCAATTATACTTCTATGCCTAGCTTTATGGTATCAGAGCTCCAAAACATTAAACGATTTTAACGATCCTTAAGTTTTCATCTCTTTTTCTCTCAAATGGCCACCCCAGACTCCGGTTTTATAAATGTCAACGCCCCACCTGCTCATCTCAATTCCTCCTACTTCTTCTGGTGTTCTTTCACGATCAAGTTAGATCACATTAATTACTCCTTATTGCTCGCACAAGTGGTCCCTCTCCTACGTAGTTGAAATCTCAGGGGCTTTGTTGATGGCTCCACCACATGCTCACCTTGCTTTCTCATGGATGATGATGGTCAGTTAACTGCTAATGTGAACCCTGCCTATGACAAATGGATCCAATAGAATCAAATGATCTCGAGCTGGCTTAATTTCTCTCTTAGCCCATTCGTGCTGCCCACCGTTGCCCGCTCCACCTCTAGTCGCAACACTTGGGTTTCTCTTGAATGCGGTTATGCCTCGCAGATCCAAAATCGCATTCTTCAGCTTTGTGGGGAGTTGCTTCGTGTAATAATTATTTATATCAATGCAGTAGTTTACATTCCGTAATGTAACAGTTGACATCTCATATGGCAATTACTATAGCAATCGAATGTCAACTGGAAATCAAATGCCAATTGAAAATCAAACTCCAGTTCAGATTACTTACTGTGCGGAAGTGTCTTGAATTAGTGTAACCACCTCGATGTTACGGCCTCGACGTGCAGTAATCTACCCAGCTGCTGTGGAAACGCAAACCACAACTTCTGTGCACGTTCTTGTGTCTCCAAGGTAAGGAATTTGCTATGAAAGTCAGATCCCAAGATTTCCACGATCCCAAAGCTCCCAGACTCTTTTGGTGAATTGTCTAAGGTTGAGTTACTGAAGAGTATATGCACGAGTGTTTATTTATAAGTCTACCATCAGACTTTCTCTTTTTCTTGTGGTTTCTGTGCGGAAGTGTGGTGAGATTGGGTCTCTATTTGAATTCAAATTCAAAGATCACAATCCTCATCTGCCATCCTTATCTCTTAACTGAGATATAGGTTTTATCCAATCAGCAGAGACAAGATAGTATCCACCCCAAGTGGGCGGATAATTATTGAAATTACATGACAATAATTTCAGATAATTGTAACATCTCCCACTCGCCCACACAGGGCATGAAAAACACATAAGCATTCTCAATCTCTTCAGTACTCAATCCCTTCATACAGGAGATGGGACGTGCGACCTAACGAGAAAGAACGTACAGCTACGGGAGCAAGATTATTAAGTCATCACCTGACTAACAAAAATGCTACACCCAGAAGCATCTCGTATATATATATATACCCCAGATAACTTGAACTACACCAAATGAAACATTCTTAATCCCTCATAGAAGCAATGTTCCATCCCTCAGTATGTAATGTACTCATGACATACGTCGATAACTAATACGACGTATTCGCTGGCCAGCAATGAGTCACAAGACATGGTGTATTATCACAATTATCTTCCTTACGCACTCATGTCAATTCAATTAGACTTGACCACTTTCCTAGACATGCCCCTTAAGACCATATTAGTGAAGGTCCTAGTTAAAACATGCTAAAGTAGCGTCATCAAGTATCCTCTGCATGACATATGCTTAAGTAACAAAGGGTAAAAATAAGATCAAAATAATGATCCAAGTGGCTCACACAGTGATGAAGTAGGGATTCATTCATCACTCCCACTATCGGTCAGCTATTGCATATATAGTATGAAATATATACTATGACGTATTCTCATAAAAAGAGCATGTCACGTGTCTAGATGATAGACGTACGCCATACAAACCTTAGTCTAGTCGCTATACAAGCGTCTAACCCGAGTTTTTTCAGCCCAGTCGCTCTCTAAGCGCCTGCCTGAAATCTCACGTTCGGCTCCAATAAGGCAACATAGAGTCATGGACAAGATCTCTATGATCGACCTTTGGTTAAGGTCTCATCTTAGCTCTGTCTAAGGCGACATATGATAAACATAGGTATATTATTATTGCTTGCCATCTTGGCGCCAAAAATATATACACGTCCTAATGCGCTACCTCCGCGCTCAAGGACTTAGATGTCTCATCTTGCTCGCTACCTCAGCGCCAAGGCGAATCACCCGTGTGAGCAGGCTGATCCAAGCCTTGTGACATTTATCTAAAGTGCGTAAAATGATTATTCAAAAACAACACAAAGTAATGAATAACTTCTTATTAACGAACAAATAAAGTCAATTACAAAGAGGCAAATTAAAACACATCAAATCCTACGTAGTCCCATACTCCTAATATGAGAAAGAAATACATCCCTGGCAATGGGCTTAGTCAAAGGATCAGCAACCATACTACCAGTGGAGATATGTCTCAAAACTACCTCACCCTTCGCAACCTTGTCTTTAATAAAGTGATAACGGATGTCAATATGTTTGGCTTTTCCATGATACTTAGGGTCTTTTGCGTATGCTAGAGCAGAAGTGCTATCTGAATAAACAAGTACAGGCTTCATAGCACGAGCAGTAATACCTAATCGTCCAAGGAATTTCCTTAACCAAACAGCTTCTTGTACAGCAGCCGAGCAGGCGACGTACTCAGCCTCCATTGTGGATAGGGCCACGCAAGTTTGTTTCTTGCTACTCCAAGAAACAGCTCCACCTCCAAGGATAAATGCATAACCTGAGGTGGACTTGCACTCATCTCTATCATTGCCCCAATCTGCATCGCCATAACCTGTAAGTCTTAGGTTCCCATCATGGTAGCAGAGAACGAGGTCAGAGGTTCCACGTAAGTATCGTAAAATCCGTTTCACCGCTTTCCAATGAGCGGGACCAGGGTCACTTTGATAACGGCTGACCATACCAACTGCGTAACAAATGTCTGGACGCGTACACAACATAGCGTACATCAGACTCCCAATCGCAGATGCATAAGGCACTGTGGACATATACTCTCTTTCTTTATCGTTCTTAGGACATAAATCAAGGGATAAGACGCATCCTTTCTCCATAGGAGTGTCAATGGGTTTGGATTGACTCATGCGAAAACGCTCAAGGATATTCTTAATGTAAGTCTCTTGAGACAAACCCAGAAGTTTTCTCGAGCGATCTCTCATGATCTTAACTCCCAGCACGTAATTTACTTCTCCCATGTCTTTCATTTCAAATTTAGAAGACAACCACTTCTTAGTGGCGACAATGGAGTCCATATTGTTTCCAGCTATGAGAATGTCGTCAACATACAAGGATAGGATAACAATACTTTTCTTGGATCGTTTAGATACACACAGTGGTCTTCTTCAATCATCTCAAAACCAAAAGAGACGATTGAATCATGAAATCTAATGTTCCACTGTCTAGACGCTTGTTTGAGGCCATAAATAGAACGTTTTAAGCGGCAAACTTTGCGCTCTTGTCCTTTGACCTCAAAACCAGTTGGTTGATCCATATAAATCTCCTCGTCTAGTTCTCCATTGAGAAATGCAGTCTTTACATCCATTTGGAAAAGTTCCAAATCCAATTGTGCGACAATAGCCAGAAGCAGGCGAATGGAGACAAATCTCACCACTGGGGAGAAAGTCTCATCATAGTCTATCCCCTCTCGTTGGGTATAGCCCTTCGCCACAAGACGCGCCTTATACTTGTCAATTGAACCATCCGCCGTGCGCTTAATTTTTAAGACCCATTTGTTTCCAATGGTCTTGCGCCCAGGCGGTAGGTCAACTAACTCCCAAACCTTATTCTTGTCCATTGAGCTCATCTCATCCTGCATAGCAGCCATCCACTCATTACTGGCTGAGGAAGACAGCGCTTCCTTAAAAGAAGCAGGCTCATCTACGTCCATTGGCAAACATACGAAGGCAGTCCCTTCAACCTCAAAATGTCGTTTGGGAACATTTCCTCGTTTGCTCCTTCGTATTTCAGGATCTTGAGAATCTAGTGGTACACTCCCACTAGGAAGAACACTCCCACTATCTTCAGCGATCATAGGATTAGGAGTTAATTCCCCACCCTCGCTTGAAGATGGTAAAATGTCATTGCTTACCTCCAACTCATGGAGATCAAGATCCTTTCTAGTGTCACCAATACCAGGAAAATCATTCTCAATGAAATTCACATCACGGGACTCTATTTCAGTCATTCCTCCATCAGGATGTTCACCAAACAACAGATAGCCTTTCGAGCTGTCACAATACCTTATAAAGATATGTTTTTTAGCTCTTGGGCCTAACTTCCCATATTTATGAGAAGTGTTATGAACAAAACCAGCTGAACCCCAAGGGCGCAAATGCTCCAAATTGGGCTTTTCGCCTTTCCATAATTCATATGAGGTTGAGGAAACTGACTGAGAAGGCACTCGGTTAAGGATATATGTCGCAGTCAATAAAGCATCTCCCCAAAAAGATATTGGGAGGTTTGCCTGCGCCATCATCGACCTAACCATATCTAATAATGTTCTGTTCCTTCTCTCAGCTACACCATTTTGTTGAGGTGTATAAGGAATAGAAAGTTGTCTGCGTATCCCCTTATTTTCACAAAACTCTTTGAACTGCTCAGATAAGTATTCGCGTCCTCAGTCAGTGCGAAGAGTCTTTAAACTCTTCTCTGTCTGATTCTCAACCTTTGCTACAAAACGCTTGAAACAATTCAAGGCTTCATAGCGGTGAGCGATCAGATACACATAACCATATCGCGTATAATCATCTATAAATGTTAGAAAATAAGAGGCGCCATGACGTGCCTTCACATTCATAGGTCCGCAAATGTCAGAGTGGACTAACTCTAGCGGTTGAGATGCTCTTACAGCCTTACCAAAAGGCTTTCTGATAGCTTTACCAGCCAGACAACATTCACATATTGGTAGGTCGACCTTAGCGAGTGAGCCCAAAAGGCCTTCTCTAGCTAATCTAGTCATTCTATCACGACCTATATGCCCAAGTCTAGCATGCCAAGTAACTGAATCAATACTAGCATTAGCTACATATGATAAAGAAGAGTTGGAATTATTTAAATCCAAATAAAATAAATTATTCCTTAGAAAACCATGACCAATTATTGTTTCATCTAAAGAAATAGATAAAACACTGGAAGAAAAATTGAAACAATATCCCTTATTCAAAAATGCTAAAACTGAAAATAAATTATGTTGAATTCCAAGAACATATAGAACATCATGCAAAAGCAATTTGCGCCCAGTGCGCAGCTGAAGCTGATATGAACCAACTCCTAATGCCTCCAAATGATTTCCATCACCCATGAACACGCCATGGGTACCGCTTGGAACTCGACGATAATCTATGAATCCTACTCGATCTCGCGTCACATGTCTGGTTGCTCCTGTGTCTACAACCCAATCAATGGATGTATAAGCAACTAAAACATGAGAACTTACACAAATGTAGAGAGAGTTTGGATCAGAATGTACCTTCTTCGGCTCAGTACAATCACGAGCGAAGTGGCCCATTTTCTCACAGTTATAGCATTTGACCTTGGACATATCTTTCTTCCCACCACGCTTGCCTCTGCGCTGCTTGGTGCCTTTATTAACCTTAGCAGCAAAGGCCTTCGCCCCACCCTGCTGGAATGCCTTTCCTTTGTCATTTCGCCTAGACCTATTTGTCTTACGCGAGCCACCTTGGGCGACAAGTACAGTAGCATTGGCAGCCTCTTGGCGCTCTGCTTCCAGCTCAACATGCCGAGAGATATCAGAAAAATTCTTGATACTCTCATTATGGGTCATGATCTATTTCATAGGCCCCCATGATTCAGGCAGTGATCAGATGACAGCTTGAACTTGTTGCTCATCACTGAGATTGTTTCCAGCAGCTCTGAGGTCACGAATTAGACCAGACATCACCCGAAGGTGTTCAGCCATCGAGTGCTTAGGGTCCTTTCGGTACACCTCAAATTTCAGCACTAGGCTTCTGAGCCGAGTGGTAGAAGTACCACCAAAAGCAAATCTCAGCTGGTCCCACATATCCTTGGCAGTTTGGAAGTTCTCATACTCTCCAATAAGATCATCAGACATGCTGCTCAACATAATAAAGCGCGTGCTGCGATCTTTCTTAAACCAAGCATTGTAGGCCTCAAGTTCACGGCGGTGCTGGGCTGTTGTCCCAGTTTCAGGTTGGACAACAACATTGGTCAAGGTGTCCAGAAGCTCTTGCTCATTAAGAAGATACTGAATCTTCCTATGCCATATGTCATAGTTGGTTCCAATGAGCTTCTCACCCTTAGTGAGATCAGCAACAACATTTTTTGCAGCCATTGTATCTAGACAATATGCGAAAGATTTGACATTAGATTTGTTAAAAATACACACTTTCTATTTATTCTAAAGTTTAATTAAAACAACTTCTTTTCCTATGATTTGAGATCGAAAAATTGCTGTGCTCATAATCATCACTCAAAAACATAGGTCCAAAAACAATTTTAATTAATCTTTGAAATAAATATCTAAGCATGAGTTTTCAAAAAAAAATATGCTTCTGTCCATATAACTTATTTAGAATGCACATTCACAATAGCATATGAGTTTAAGATGAGCCAAGCATGAGCACGACATAAAATTAAATAGGGTATGTAATACATCATCAGTCAAACAGATTACTACATTTCAAGTTTTGCTCAGCACCCATCAAAAAATAATTTCACAGAGAGTATGGAAAAGAAGCTCTTGAGGAAGTGAAATAACATATAACATATATATATAAGTCAAGATCTATATATATATATCAAAACTGCACAGAATCCTCATATTTAATAATCTGCTAGCATATTTCATAACAGATATCATATTTCATTTCAGATAGCATATTTCATATAGCATATATATATATCAAAGATATGCATAAAAGAAAGACTCGATCTGATGGTTCTTCACAGGAGGAAAGCCAAAAAAAAAAAATATGCATCTTATTAAAGAGGCGAATCATCGAAGATGAAGCTCTGATACCAATGTAATCAATGCAGTAGTTTACATTCCGTAATGTAACAGTTGACATCTCATATGGCAATTACTACAGCAGTCGAATGTCAACTGGAAATCAAATGCCAGTTGAAAATCAAACTCCAGTTCAGATTACTTACTGTGCGGAAGTGTCTTGAATTAGTGTAACCACCTCGATGTTATGGCCTCGACGTGCAGTAATCTACCCAGCTGCTGTGGAAACGCAAACCACAACTTCTGTGCACGTTCTTGTGTCTCCAAGGTAAGGGATTTGCTATGAAAGTCAGATCCCAAGATTTCCACGATCCCAAAGCTCCCAGACTCTTTTGGTGAATTGTCTAAGGTTGAGTTACTGAAGAGTATATGCACGAGTGTTTATTTATAAGTCTACCATCAGACTTTCTCTTTTTCTTGTGGTTTCTGTGCGGAAGTGTGGTGAGATTGGGTCTCTATTTGAATTCAAATTCAAAGACCACAATCCTCATCTGCCATCCTCATCTCTTAACTGAGATATAGGTTTTATCCAATCAGCAGAGACAAGATAGTATCCACCCCAAGTGGGCGGATAATTATTGAAATTACATGACAATAATTTCAGATAATTGTAACACTTCGCATCACACGTGGCAAACTTTCCATTTCAGATTTCCTTGATTGCATTAATGCGGTTGCAGACAACTTGGCTCTTGTTAGGAATCCTATCTCTGACGGTGATCTCGTCACTATAATCATGCATAATGTTGGTCCTGCTTACAAGGCCATTATCAGCTCCGCTGTAGCTCGAGATACTCCCATTACCTACGATGGCCTTGAAGCTCCCTTGTTATCTGTTGAGCCCCGAATTAATGAACAACACCCGCCTTCTATAAACAATCCGCCCATTGCTCTTCATTCTCAGGCTTCCATTGCTCGGTCTTCAATTCGTGGTGTTTCTTTTGGTCGGCGTGGTGGTGCTCATGGCCATGGCGCTTCATCATCTTTCGGTCGTGGTTCACTACGTGGTGGTTCTGTCCTTGGTGCTACACCTTTTTCTAATTTTTCCCAGTTCTCTATCGAGTCTTCTAATTCGGATGGTGGTCGTATTATTTGTCAAATTTACTCCTGACCAGGCCATTCTGCTATCGATTGTTACAATCAGGTTAATTTTTCATATGAGGGTCATGTTCCCATAAAGAAACTTAGTGCCATGGTTGCTCAAACTTTAGTGTTTGATCCAAATGCTTGAAGTACTGACAGTGGTGCCAACACACATATTACCACTCCCCATTTGCAGAACCTTGCCACTCTAGTTGAATATCATGGCACGAAGAATGTTGATGGTATAGGTAACAGCTCAGGTTTGCACATCTCCCATATTGGTTCTTTATCCGTTTCATTATCTTCAAACTCTTTTAAACTTAATGATATTCATTTTTGCCCATGTGCTTCTGCTAATGTACTATTAGTTCATCAATTTTCTTCAGCCAACTCTTGTTATTTTTTTTTTTACCCCACTTATTTTCTTGTGAAGGACATAAAGACGGAGTGGAAGCTTTTTCGACGGACGGTTAGGAATGGCCTTTACCCGATTCGTTTCACCATGCCTCCCTCTTCCCCTCGTCGTTTGTCAACATTTCTTGGCGAGAGTGCCATGGCGTTCGTGCGTCCATTCCAACATGGCACTCTCACCTCAGGTATCAATCTAGTCAAGTTTTGTCTCATTCAATTTCTAAAAATAAATTGACTGTAACAAACCCATCTCGGCCTTCCTTTTGTAATGATTGCCCTCTTGGCAAGAGCCATCGGTTACCATTTCAATTATCTACTTCTGTTTCAAATAAACCTTTGGAACTAGTCCATTCCGATCTTTGGACTTCTCAAGTTCTTTCCAATACTAGATTTAAATATTATATTATTTTTGTAGATGATTATTCCCGATATACTTGGTTGGTTCTTTTACGTTTAAAATATGGTGCTCTTACTATTTTCACTCATTTTAAGTCTTATGTTGAAAATTTATTATCTTGCAAAATTAAAACTCTTCAAGTTGATGAAGGCGGTGAATACACCAGTCACCGTTTTCGTTCTTTTTTACGAAATCGTGGCATTGGTTTTTGTTTCTTCTGTCTTAAACATCCCGACCAAAATGGGATGGAAGAACGAAAACATCGACATGTTATAGAAACTGGACTAACCATGTTTGCCCATTCTAAAATTCCAGCTTCTTTTTGGGTTGATGCTTTCTAATTTTCTATTGTGCCAATTATTTAATAAACAGTATGCCTTCTCGTGTGCTTAAATTTATTTCTCCTTACAAAAAATTATTTGGCAGAACTCCTGACTATAGTTTTCTTAAAAAAAATTGTTGTTCTTGTTTTCCCTTTCTTCGGCCTTATAATAAAAATAAATTACAATTTTGATCCACTCGTTGTGTTTTTATTGGATACTCTTTAGATCATCAAGGATACAGATACTTGGATGTCTCTATGGGCTGAGTTTATGTTTCTTGTCACATTATATTTGATGAGGATTCTTTTCCTTATCCAGACCTCCAGGCCAATTCTTCCGTCTCTGCGTCCTCTCCAAGTTTAGGTACTGATGTTTCTTCCTCTTTTTTACTTTATTTTCCTTCAACTTTCTCTCCTGCATGTGTTTCTTCTAGAGGCACAGTTCCTATGCCTATTCCTTCTCCAGAATCTAGGTCGCCAAACCCAAGCCCAGTATGTTTTCCTTCAAGCCCACCTATTGGGCCACCAAGCCCAACCCATGACCCACAAAGTTCACGTCATATTATTACAACATCAAATACAAGCTAGGTCTGCCACTCCCAGATTGCGTCAACACTCTCTTGACCTTCTTGCCTCTCCAAACATGGTATCTCAACCTCCTCCTTCCTCTGTCAATAGTTCTGCATCTCACTCTCCTGCCCATATATTCTCTCAGTCTCCCTTACCTGATCCCTTCATACTCATTGCCTCTTCTTTGTCTGTTGTTACTAACAATTGCTTGCAAGGGTTCTTACCTATAGCACTGCCTTCTTCTTTTGTCATGATACCAAGTACTGGCACGGTTCTGCAAAATAGGCATTTGATAGTAACTCATAGCAAATTGGGTATCATCAAGCCTAATTCTAAATTTGTCTTAACTGCTAATGTTTCTACTAATGCTATTGAACCTACATGTTTTAGCACTATAATTAAACGCTTTGAGTGGAGGCAAACCATGGCAACCGAGTTTAATGCTTTGCAAAATGTGGCATGTGGACCCTTGTGCCAGCCCTTCCGGACATGATCAATATACCTTCGAATAAATGGGTTTTTCGCATTAGGCAAAAACCCTATGGTTCCATTGACATGTATAAGGTGAGGTTGGTCACCAATGGTTTTCACCAGCAAGCTGGAGTAGATTTTTCTGAGACCTTCATCCCGGTCATTAAGCACACAACTATTCGCCTAATTATTGCTCTTGACGTTACCAACAATTGGCCTATTCGCCAATTAGACGTGCATAACGCATTTTTGCATTGTTTTTTAAATGAGGAAGTACATATGCAGCAACCACGTGGGTTCATTGATTCATCTTATCCTACACATGTTTGTAAGTTGCAGCAATCCTTATACAGTCTCAAACAGGCTCCACGTGCTTAGTTTCAGAGATTTTCGGACTATACCTTTTGGAACTTAGTTTTCATGAATCTAAGTAGACTTTTAAATTATTTTAAGGTCCAGGCTATTCCGACCACCCTAAATTGCTGAGTTGACCACTCTATTTTTTAATTTCAATTTTACCCTTAAAATAAAAAATTTCAATTTTATTCATCAGGTCATTCGACACTTGTCTGTCGAAATATTTGTGGTTATTCAACACCTAATTGTCAAACATTGGCGGAGTTTTCGGTAAATAACCACCGAATGGAAATGAAAAAGGCATTCAGCAGTATTCTGCTAAACATTGCCATTATATTCAGTCGTAAGCTACTGAACTACTTAGTATATTTCAGTGGCATGTTACTGAATGGGTCTGGGTGATTTCATAATTTTTTGCAAGAAATGGTAAAATAGAAAAAATTTGTCCAAAATATATTAAGGTGGTCAACTCAGCAATGGAGGGTGGTCGGAATAGCCTCCGCCTTATTTTAAAAGTTCAAATAAACAATTAGCTAGCCTGGGCTCGAATTAAACAAGGTAGTTGGGCCCAGCCTTTATTTGTCCTAGGTTGTTAAGTCCAAGTAAAGCTCCAAGGTTTAAGGAAATTAATTTGGGCCAACCTTAATGAGCTAAAGTCCAAACTGAATTTAATTGGGTTGGGTTTGAAAATAAATAAAGTAAAAAGAAACTATTTGGGCTTCGAACAAATGGGAGAACCGGTCTTTGTTTGCCACGTGTCACTCTCTCCTCCCTCATGCTCGGTTTTTCTTTTGGAGGGTTTAGGATAGAAATTACCAATTTTCCCTTCCACACTCACCCTCGTTAGTTACCTCCATTTCACACAAAAATACAAGCTATAAACTAAATAAAGTAAGGGAAATAGGTACAAACAAAGCTAAGGTACGACACCAAGGGTAGTTTAGTCATTACGCACAAGTAAACACCCAACAAACAAGCATACAAAACATAAAGTTACTTTCACTTCTTAAGAACAAAAGGTGAGTGGGTTTGACCTAACTTCGTTAACTATAGTCAAGTGATACCGCAAAAAATTCACACTGAATTTTCATCGAGTATCACACTACGCCACTACCAATTAGCCAAATCTTTAAAGCATTTAGAGCAGTCGAAAAAGCATTATACCAGTCAATTTCTGACCCTAAACCTGACATGGACATTATCACGCAAATATTACCTCCATGTTTTTATGCAAAACCAGGTTCATGTGATTGCAACCCATACATCAGCATAACATTGGCTCGCATCAATATGTAAGACTATTAGCCTTGGCATTTCATCTATAAGCATAACGGGAAGCAATAAGTGGTTAAAGTTACTCCTAAGCTACTCTTTGATTTAATTTGGTTATCTTAGTTAGTTACATGTTACTAGCAGCAATAATCTCCAGCAGTTCTCTCCCAAGTTCCAATATTTAGCATAAATACATTTGGAAAAGTGGCATGACTTTTGCATTGATTTCCTCAGTGTTCCACCAGAATGGTTTCCAAATAAAGTTCATAACCAAGCATATTACATACCAGTTTTTAACAGGAGTAGATGATATTGTCACTTCTGTAGCAGTATATGGGTGGACGCCGATGATTGAACATATTCATAGGTTTCGAGGATGAAAACTTGTCCAATTTGATAATTACAATGACATTCATCCCATGCTTACACTCATAGGAAAAGAAGATTATATGAGCATTTATAGTAAAGAAAAATTTCTCAACAACCCCTATGGACCTATACTTAACATGAGCACAGAAACGCATAAAGCTTTTGGAAAACTCAGTGCACATTTTGAGCAACAAATACAAGCAAAAGAAGAGAACGATACTTTTTGGTATAATCTCACTAATGGGGAACTCCATAACATTGAGAACATATAGAACCATCTAATAATAATGGAACATCTATTTTTCTGGACCATCTAGTAAGAATCTTATCATCTTCCCTTTTCCAAAGCAAAATGAGCAATACGAACAAACTTCTCACTATTTGAAAGGACAAGTGCTGGACCACCTCACAAGAGTCCATAGTCTAAATTTAAAAGCTTTACCCTTCTTAGTCATTTCACAAGCAACTTGCCCTTCTTGTTAATAAAAAATAAGTCAAAGCCCTTATAGTTAAAATATGCTTGGTAAAGGAGTTGTGTTTGTGTTACTATATTCAAAATCCATATCTCACCATATATGGACTATTAAGAGTAACTCCAATCCTCCCCAAACTTTTCCCCAAATTTAAATTTGATAAAAATAACTCAAACGTCACATCCAACCCTTCTCCAAATTCTCCCCAAATTTAAGATTTTCAAAAACTTTTCCCAAATCAAGTTAGATTGATAAAGATCCTCAAATCAAGTTGGTTTAGATTTTTGAAGAAAAAAATATGGAGGGAAGTAAATGGGAAAGGAATAAATAAATAAATTATATTTTTGTTATAAGATGGGCATTTTCAAAAAGATTTGGGAAAAAATTTAACCTTGCCATTGGATGTCTTAAATTTAATCGTCAAATTTGAGCGATATATAAGAAAATGATTGGATATGCTCTAACACAAAGAATAATGCTAGGTAAGACTAAGAAATACCAAATTTGTATACTAAATTCGAAAATGTATCTGTATATCAATCATGTGCACATTCACACCTTATCATTGTCCCTTCCAAATAATAGTTTTCTCCTGGAAAATCTGTCCATTTATAAAATCGAATATTTCCTTTGGTACATTGAATACCCCATTGATTAAGCCACCAAGAAGGAAGCCAAGAAAAAAATAGTTAAATACTCCATTGATTAAGCCACCAAAATTGAATGAAAACTTTTGTTCCCGTTAATTTACAATTAGATCTAAATTGTAGATTTCTGAATATAGCTCTTACTTTTTCCTTGACAGAACCTAAATTCCTATACTATAGAGCCTGTATGTATAATCAAAGCTTGAAATTAAAAGAAAAAATAGAAAATAAAAGAGAGAAAAACATGCTTATCAATTGCTCATGAAAGCACTTCCAAGCCATTATATTTTGTTCTTGTTCTGTCAGGTGATTGAGTTTGTTCCATGCCCTTTCTCTTGTTGATGTTGGGTTGGTCTTCCACAGTTCTACTACCCTTCAACATGTGGGGCCTAAGCTTGTTCACATCTGACAATTGCACTGGTTTTAGAAAGAACTCTTCTGCTCCTTCCTCCAGGCATCTGATGATCCATCAATAAACCATCAAGCCACGTCAGATCATGATCATTAATTGAATTATTTCATTCTAATTTGAGGAAAATTCTACGGTGTGAATTCGTATATCGTAACCCATTTCTAACCCTTAGATCTGACAGGTTCGGTTTTTCACACTAAGATGTAGATTTGTGAACCACCAGATCTGTTCGTATGGCATACGAATTCATACCGTAGACGAATTCCTAATTTGAAATAAATTTGAAATTTCAGTGGGAACAAACTCAAACATTCCCCTAACCTGTTGATCCTTGATGGTTCATTCTCTGAGGACATGATAACAACTGGTATGTCTTTAAGAACATTAGATTCCTGCAAATCAAGTAAATATGTGTTCAGATTATAGCCTAAATTTTGATAAAAATGCAAAGTTGTTTATTCACATATTATCCCATCTCCTCCCTATTGAGCAAAATTTTATAGACATCAGATTCATTCATTGGTTTTGCATAATCACAAAAAGGATTTGGAAAATCAACATATATGTGTGGACTTGAAAGTACAGCCTACATTTGTATTTCGAAATCCATACAACTTGGAATTTTGAAGATCGAATCCTAGTTTTCAGATGATGCACCAATTTTAAATCATTGATTAACAGACAATAAAAAATTCCAATTTAAATTTTGCAGGATTGTAATGATTTTGTGCAGGAAATTATGCCAACTTTTGAATTTGAATTTTTATCCTGATAGTTTACCTTAATCCTTCTGAGGAGATCATAGCCTGTCATTCCTGGCATACAGTAATCTGTAATGATCAAATTCACTTCTACATCCTGTAGGAACAAAAAAGGGAAAATGAATCAGAGATTGATAAAATACATCACAGAAAATTAATACAATTAAATATAAATAAAATGAGTGAAATTAACAACCATCTATACCTGATGATGGTTGTTTGAAGACACAGAGGGAATCTCTGCATCACTTTGATCATCTTGATCTTGTAAACCCAAAAATTCCAAAGCCTTGCTTCCAGAATCTACAGAAGTAACTGCAAAAATTGAAAGACAAAAACCCAGATCAGATTTAGCACTCAATAAAAACCAATATATTGATTAATTTAAAGTAACTACAAAAATTAAAAAAGAGGGAAAACCCAGATCACATTTAGCACTCAATTAAAACAATAAAAAGAATTAATTTGAACCAAGTTCTTCAATTAAGATTAGGATATGATAAAGGGTCGATTCCTTCCAATATAATCAGAAAATAAATTAATTTAAAAGCAAAAACATAATCCAATTATTTCATTAAAGACATCAAACACTTCTTGAGCATATATATCAGTACATAAATATATATTTACCTTGATAAGAAGAAGTCTTGAGAAGTCTCTCAATCAACCTTCTGTCAATGATGCTATCATCAACAGCTAGAACATGAAACTGAGCCTCTGCAGCTCCCAAACCCATAATTGCAGTACTCTTGTAATGTCAAAAGCAATAACAAGAAGAAGAAGAAGAAGGAGAAGAAGAAGAGCACAAGGGGATGTGAAAAAGATGGTGATGAAACCCAACAAAGGTGGTGCGGGTTTTTAAATGGGAAGCCATCGGAGTCAAAGAGATACAGAAAATCCTCTTCGAAATCTGACAGTTTGGAAAAGAAGATCCGACAGATTTCATCCAGAATCTCCAGGATCTTCTAGGTTGATTTTTGAATTAGCGAAGAAGCAAAGAAGGTGCTGTTTTTTTTTTATTCCTTTTTCAATAGTATTCCATTTTGACCCTTTTGTCATCTACTCCTTTTGCTAACCGGACGTGGAAATGTCAACTACACCCTTATGAATACAATATTTTCTTAGGTCATTTATAAATAAATGGATAAAACTTTTCAAAATTATAATTCTTCAATGCACTTTTTTATAATTCAATTTTAATTATTAGTAACTAAAATGAAAAAAAAAATTATAATATATCAATAAACATAAACTACTCTGCACATTTATATTTGTATTAGGTTTATATTTAATTGCTACACAGCAAAACTATTTAGGATTTAGCTTTTGAATTTTGGGCATAGACCTAAACCATAAATTATAAGCTCTATAACTTCAATTCTTGACCTTAAATCTCATTTCTAAACCTTAAATCTCAAATTTAAATCCTAAACCAAATCAAGGGCAATGTCATAATTTCACACTCATAGGTAATGAAAAAAAAAAAGAATAGGCAAATAGGTATTTTCTCGCGCATCAAAATACATGACATTAGCAAGTGAATTTGGCGAATTGACTGGTGAGATAAAATTTCAAAACCTATTGACTTTTAGGAGAAAAAAAAATCATAGTTGTTATTATATAATATTGAAATGGTTTATTGATTTAAATAGAATTTGCTTTTTTTTTTTTCTTTTTTATTATTAACAATTGGCGTCATGAGATTTAAACTTAGGATCTTTTCTTGAGAAAGAAAATACTAGATGTCATTACTAGACCAAATGGTCATTGACATTTTTTCTTTGCCTATTTTTTTTTTTTGGTATTCTTAGGTGGAAGAAGCTCCCTCGCGATCGTCTTCTATCCTAGATGAGGATAGAACTTATCTTACCCATGAGCCTTAATATGAGTTAACTCATTTTCTACATATGTCCTTTTGAGTAATATAATCTGTAATCTATGACTTATATATAAAGGACTTAAATGAATTATAATAAGAATAATGCTATACTTACCACATTTCTTATACCACATTCTTATACCATCTCACGTGTCATTACTTTATTAGACAGAGTTTTTTTTTTTTTTTTGGGTTTTTATTTTTATTTTTTAGTATCCAATGTATGAATGCCATGTAAGTTGCCACATAAGGTGGTATGAAATTATGGTATAAAAATGTGGTATATCTAGCACTATAATTAATAATTACAAAACTTTTTCTTGCATATTATTTTATGGGTTAATTACAAAGTATTTCTCCTAAGTTTGCTGCCATTTTCAATCCTTCCCATAGGGTTTCAATTTGTTCAATGTAGTATATATAGTTTTTTTATTTAAGTTAATGTCACTCATTGCTAAACTTTCATTTGTCAACCATTAAGTAGTGACATGACATACATAGGGTTAATTTTTTTCTTATGTAGAAACTTAATTGGCACTATGTGGACAATAACAACAGATAATAATTTAGAAATAGAAATAGAAGGAGAGTTTGAGCGAGGGTGGATTTGCAGAAGAATGAGAGAGTTAAAGAGAGAGAAAAGAAGAAGGGTTTGAGGGGGTGGATTAGGAGAAGAAGAATGAGAGAATGGGAGACAGAGTAAAAGAAGAAGGGTTTGATGGTGGGTGGCTCTGCACAATAAGAGGGGAATGAGAGAGATTCAACTCTTTGTGTTGAGTCCGCATCAATTGAGAGGCGGACCCAACAAGAGCCACGCCTATTAACGATTGACTAACTGGTTAAACTTAACGGAAGAGTTGCATTGGTCACATTGACTTAAATTAAAAACTACAGGTAATACATTAAAAAAATTGAAACCTTATAAGGAAAATTGAAATTAAAGGCAAACCTAAAGGGATATTTTGTAATTAGCCCATATTTTATTTAGTACTTGTCACTTTCTCTTTCATCTCTTTTTTTTTTTTTTTTCTTTATATAATAATTATCCAACTTATGAGGTTGGCAATTAGCTTTGCCCTTTCATTAAAGTCAAAGGGCACAGTGAGAATCTAAGTGGCTTCCCAAGCACGTGCATGACCAATAATAATATTACCACTTTCTTCGCAATTGTTGTATGTCCTTTGCTACCTTCGAAGGGGCAATCCAGGGAGAAAAAAAAATTTATATTTTATATATATATATTTGTAAGGGGCAACGTATCAGTCATGAAATCATGAAGATTATTTGTACCCATAATGAAGATTTGTAGACCACAAATCCACGTGTATAGATGGATTTGATGGATTTGAGTGGTTTCTTTAAGACTTAATGAAATTTATCTCCCTTCTCCCTTTTGTTTTTATAAGGAGTTATAATTCTTTCTGGTCAAATACTATTAAAAATGTTTGAAAAAAGAAAATGCTATTAAAATTTGACTTTGATCCTAAAATATAGTTTGCCATGGTGTCAGCTACTACTTCAACGATTTCAACTCATTTTTTTAAGGCTTTTTATTACCTCCGTCTACTTTAACTTAAACATCAAATTAGTCCCTAAGATACATTTTTAATCAATTTCATCCCTTATTTTTGCCATCAAACATTAATTTAGTCCCTAAACGCACTTTGAAAATTCGTCAAAAATAGCTCAGGATGCGAAAAAATTCCCCAAAAATTTCTATAGACTCATCTTAACTACTACTATTTTTATATGGAGTAAAATTATCAAATTGATTTTTCAGAAAATTTAGAATTCACAAACTAATTCTCCAAATTTTTTGGAAAATACAAAACGTCAATTTGATAATTTGATCACAGATAAAAATAGTATTAGTCAAGACAAGTCCATAGGAATTTTCAGAGAATTTTTTCATATATTGAGCTATATTTGACGAATTTTCAAAGTGTGTCTAGGGACCAAATTGATGTTTGATGGCAAAGATAAGGGATGACATTGAGTGAAAATGCACTTTAGGGACAAAATTGATGTTTTGGTGAAAGTTGAGGGACTATTTGTGATAAAAAAAAAATTTTCACCAACTAACTATTAATATGGTGGTGCACATGGACAAATGTACATTCAGGGCTACCCCTGAAGATATTTTTCCTTTTTAATCTTAGCTAGGTAAGTTTTGTACCCAGCTCATACGCAATTTTAACACAACCCACCTATACCTAAATCTAACCCAAGCCTATCCGGCCCACCCTGACTAGGTGAAGTGAATCTTCTACCCAACTATTCCTGTACCAGACTATTCTCGATTTTAAATCCTTACCATCCAATAAAATCTAGGGTAATTTAATTAAATAGCCACTTTTAATCCATGTTAAGCTTTTTTGACCCCCTTGGCTCAAAACTTACTTTTATCGCTCTTTTGTATGTGAAATGTATGCTTTACCCTCGTAATGAATGTAAGAAATTTTGTACGAACAGTCTCATTTATCTCCTTCCTCACACACCTTCATCTCTGAATTCTCTCACCTTCACCCACCCATCGTCGGCACTTCGGCTGAGCTTCACCCACTTACTTCCTTCTCAGGCCCAATTCATCCCCAAACCCACTTCCTGCCTAAACCCACAGCGTCCATAGCAGCGACGGCCGCTTCGAATCTAGTGGAACCTCTTCAGCGTCCACTAATTTGAAAGGTACACTCCTTTCATTTAAGTTTGTGCTAGTTGGGGATTTTACTTTAGGGTTTATGATTCATTTCTATTCTCGCATATTAATAATAAAATCATATATTATTGTTGGAAATTTATGTTTTTCGTTTTTTAAGAGGCTGGGCAATTTTGAGTGTTGAATTTGACGGTTGCCCTGGTACAACCTTTATTTTGTAGCAGTCTGTATAATGTGCGACTCGTTGTGCTATAGCGTAAAATAAATGCTGCAGCACATTTTGTATATTTTGGCGTAGCATTTTAGTTAATTTCGTTATAGTTTGTGTCAGTTAACTGGTGAATGGTTTAATCGCTTTGCAAATGGACGTGGTCCGCGTTCTAGCTTGCTACAACGGCAGGTGGATAAAATCCACGAAACGGGCGAGCTGGTGTAGTATGAAGGTGGCGATGACAAATGAATCAGATTACTACGGAACACAAGTCTTTCCTAGTTGTACGAGAAGGCATATAAACTGTTGGGTATGGACTAAGAGACGCATGTTATATTAATGAGGTACTTGGTGACACTATCGGTTGATGGGATTGTTAAGTACATCAAGATAAGGGACGAGGATGATCTTGATTTTTTCCTGAATCAAGATAGTGCTACAATGGTGCCACTTTACATAGATTCAGAGCATAAACAAGGTGTAACCTCCGAGATTCCAGTTCAGCCACGCAGTGGACCATTGAGCAGTGAAGCCATCAATGTTTTCCAAAAGGGTTCAGTACCTCATGCAGGCAGTCAAGCGACCCTCCCCAACGATGAAGGGTTCTCTCGCTCAAGCACTTTTGATCCTATCGAGGTTGAAGTATTGCTTGGTGATTTTGATTACGATGACATTGTTTGGAACGCAGATATATCTATTGATAATGGTGTCCTACCCAGACGTTTGGGCGAGGAACTACTCACATCATTGTGCGATGTCGTACCTTGATCACCGAACATTGAACATAACATGGCAGCCACTAGTGAACGGGCCAGATCACCCTAAAATCTCCCAAGTACACCAGTGTATGTATGACAATCAAGTTCCCGACAAAGAGCAAGCACCACAGTCGGCAACATAACTAGCACATCATCCACTTGTAGTTATTGAATCGTGGCGTGGACATTTGTAGACACCCCATCCTCATTCTATAGTATCGTCACAAAATCCCACCATGCCTTGTGTGAATGAAGCTTGGCCACTTGATGAAAGTATCGAAGCGAACTACAAAGGATCTTTTTAACCCTCAAATTTTTGGGGTAGGCCTGATCAGTTAACGTACAGCTGATGATTCGATTACATGTATGGATCATTGCGTTGCAAACTGTGATGATGTGGTAGTGGATTGTGTATCTATGCCAGTAAGAAGCTTTTACGCCAAGTACTCAGCCTCAAAACTTTTAGGGAAAATCTGCAGTATAGAGTTCGTAGGTCCTCACCTCATCTATTTATCCATCGATGTTTGCACAAAGGGTGTAATTACTAGCTTCAGGCTATGGGGTATTCCAGCTCTGGTGTGTTCAAAATAACCAGAATGCGTGATGAACACCCATGTGGCTTGAAGTCTTTCCAAGAACATCACCCTCAAGCCACTGCCGGTGTGATTGCTAAAATGATAAAGGACAAATATGATGTGCCAAGACGGTTGTAAACACCCAGTGCAATACAACAAGACATGCAAAAGTAACATGGGTTGCTGTTGTTATACCACACTTCTTGGCGGGCCCGTGAGGTGGCTCTAGAAATCGTTTAAGGTTCTCCAGAGTCCTTATATTCACTTTTGCCCTCTCATTGTCATGAGTTGGAGAAGAAGAATCACGGCACTGTCACATCCATACTCAAGACTTATTCATGGTCATTGGTGCCTACATTAGAGGGTTTCAGAGGCATATTCGACCGGTTATAGCAGTGGATGGGACATATCTAAAATGCAAGTATCGTGGACACTTGTTGATTTCTTCCGCGTTGGACGACAGTGATCATATTTACCCTATTGCATTTGGAATATGTGACAACGAAAATGACGCTTCGTGGGAGTGGTTCTTCATTAAGATGTGGGCTGCCATTGATGATGTGCCCAATCTAGTGATTGTTGATGATAGACACAATAGCATCCGTAAAGCATGCTTCAAGGTTTTCTCTGAAGCAGCGTATGCAAATTGCATAGTGCACTTGAAGGCCAACATAAAGACGAAGCTCAACCTCCCAGAAGGAGACCGTGATCTGAACATATTCATTTCAGTAGCCAAAAAACCTCGCAAGACCTCATGTCTCCATATTTTGCCAAAAATACATGGCAAAATTGCGGACTAGCTTGCCAGCGATCAAGTGGGGTATGATTTATCGGCCCGATCATAGTGCAAATTCTCAAAGTATGACCAGATGACCACTAATATTGCCAAGTCCTTGAATAATCGCCTGAAAGATGCTAGAGAGCTTCCTGTCACCAGATTGGTTGAGAATATCTGTGATATGCTTCACTCGTGGTTTTACACACGTCGTTCACGGGCTAGCTTAGTAATTGAGCAGTTGACACCTGAAACAGGCGAGCTTGTACTTAGAAAACGTATAGAAGATAGCATACGCTTTGTTGTACATCCAATTAATGCAACAAAGTTCAATGTCGAAGATGGAAATGTTGGTGGATGTGTGAACCTTCAGTGGTCGAGCTACTCCTGCAATGCCTTCGATGTAGAGGGCCTGTCGTGCAAGCATGCACTGGCAACAACAAGATATCGTTGCTGGGACTTTTATGAGCTATGCTCTCGATATTACACGCGGGAGACATGAGAGGCAGCTTATTCAAAATCTATTTATCCTGTTGGGGGGACAAGAAGCGTGAGAATTTCCTGATGATGTGAGTAGTCGTGTTGTGTTGACCCCAATAATGAGACATGAGAGTGGTCGTAGAAAGAAGCAAAGGACCCTGTTTGCAGGAGAGGTCCGGAAAACTGTCAAGTGCTCTCGTTGCGGAGGGATTGGCCACAACAGGAAAACATGCAAGGCCCCATTCCATTCTCTCACAGGCCCTCCCAATAACTCAGGGTCCTTGCGTTCCGAATCTGAATCATGTTGTCCCAATGGTTTGCAAACACTTAATAAATGTTACCTTGTGTGGAAAATATTTCAAAGCTTGCAATTATCGTTATATACTAAACAATTATATCTTCTTCCAAACTCATTTTTATAAGTATATGTTTATTTTATTTGAGGACGATTATATTGCAAGTTTTTAACTAATGTTCAGTATTCTCTTAACAAATGTCGACTTGACACTCATTTATTGGCTTCAAGTTGAAAAATATTTCCAATAGATTGTACTCTTTAGTATGAATTCTTATTTGGCCCTGTGATAGCTCACACGTTCTGTTGTGCTTCTATTCAGAGTTTAGGCCTGGTTTGTAATTCCTTCTATATTTCAGAATGCATGGAAATGGTATTTCTTATGTGATCACGTACTCCAACCACTACGAGGTACTCCCCGAGTGAATGCTGTGTTTTCCATTTGTTGTGTATTTTGGAAGTTTGCCCATATGCTTCTTATTTCTCTCTCTCTCTCTCTCTCTCTCTCTCTCTCTCTCTCTCTCTCTCTCTCTTTTTATCTCTGTGTTTTCTGTAGTTTTACTAATGATTGAAATGGACGGTTAATTGGATTCTATTTATTTTTCTTGTTGTCTTTTCTTCGTTCCAAGTTTCAAACTAATCTCAATGATGTGAGTATGCTATTATAGATTGCATTTATTTTTTAAACATAGGTACGTACATTGAGTGTTCATGATGTTATCACCTTGAATGGAATTGACACTCATCTTCATTTGGCGATACTTTGTATATACTCTTATTGAACTTGAGTCAATTTTTCGTGGAAAAAAATACCATATTGAAGCACATGTAATGGCTTTCAATTAATTCGCACTTGATGCTTTCGATTATGAGATTTAGTACACTTGTGCATAGCTTCGCAATAGTGATAATAGGTAATGGGTATTTTCCTGACAGGATCGACCCCAGATTTCCACCCAGGAAACCCAAGGTCATCATGTGGGGTCCAACACCGGTAGGGTGTCAGCCCACTAACATCAAACATCCTTACGATCTTTATAGGGATGTCAATCTAAGTGGGAAATCCTATTGAAATTTCGGCAGCACCTCCCCTATAAATTTGACTATCCCGACCTATCAAACATGAAATACACTTCTACATTACTTCAACTACCCCAACCACAATAAATTAAGGTCTCAGACCCATAATGTGAGACCCGAAAATTTCCAAATTTATTTTTGGATTTTTTCTTATTTTCTAAAATTTTTATAGAATTTATTTGTCGGAAAATCTAATTTTTCCACCTTGAGCTTTAATTGTTTGACCAACTTTGACTAGGGTTTTGACCCAAGTTAGACCTTTAAAAGGTAGTACTTTTACTCACAAACCCAACAGTGCAAGTCTCGTATTATTCTGAGTCCGGGAGATTATTTTATGAATTTCTTAAATTTTCTTTTTCTTTAAAGCATTTTATCTTAGTTTGTGGAGTTTAAAATTTCTAAAATTTTCCTTAGGGCAAATTGGTAATTTGACCCCATAGTTAATTAGTACTAGTCGGTATGAGTTCGTAGTATTTTTTGGGGTATTTTAATGAGTCTTGAGCTATTTTTAATTAATTTTTGAAGTTGAGAAATATAGGAAAAAGAAAATAAAATAGGAAATCACCAGATCGCGCCACGTGGCACGATCTGGAGCGTCCATCGCTGCATGGCAGCAAGATCTGATGGTTGCATGTGCAGCCAAGTGTCAGTGCACACGCCACGTGTCACTTTCTCATTGGTCCAAGTTGTGACGATTGACTTGAGTCAACCCGGTCAATTCGGATGAGTCAACCGAGTTGACTCACTCTCTCTCCCTATAAATAGTGGCGCACCTCCCAGCTGATCCCTCACAAATTCAGCCGCACGATTCCCAAGAGAGAGCTTCTCTCTCCTCTCCCCTCTTTTCTCTCTTCTTCAATCTTGTTTTGAGTTTATCTTGAGTTTTGGAGCTCCGATCGACGATCCGATTTCACCTACGCGATCGTGGCGACGAGCTCTTCAATTCTAGTAATGTGAAGGCTATGTTTTGGTGAAGTTTAAAAAAAATCATTTTTGAGCTCCATAGGTAATTTCTTGATCCCTGTCGAACTTCTGCTAAAATTTTGTTAAATTAATCTCTTGTTCATTAGACTCTTTTAATCTTGTTACTTAGCAAGTCTAGTAGTACCGAGATTTTAAAAGGATGTGTCTGTTCTTTCAAACAGACACCACCCATCAGAAGATTGTGTCTATTCAAACAGACACTACATTTCAATATGATGTGTCTATTGCGAACAGACACTAGCCTTGCCTATAAATTGGAATCAAATTTGGCCAATTTGAAAGATTCCAATCTTTCATAAAAATATAAAACATACTTGCTCTCTCTGTGTTGAAGAAATTCTTTTATTTTCAGTTCACCAGGGATGTTATTTTCAGTGCAGATTAACAAAGCGAAAGACTGTTGTATCTTGGGTTACTTTTACCCCTTCACTGTGTGCACCAAAGCAGGGGTATAAATATTGTCTTAAGGAAATTGCATCGGTAAGTCTCAGTCTAATTTCCTTTCAAGTACTATAAGTACATATTTAATTTTCATTGATTTATTTGAACAAATTTATTTTATATACCTTTATTGCAATTCTGAAATTATTTGAGTCCACACAATTGTATCCAACAATATATGTGTGACTGCAACCACTTTTACCAAAATTACATATGGCTAAAGCTAATACCCACAATGCAGGTACAAATTTAATTAGCCTATATGGCCTGTCAGTCTGTTGCTATGGTGCATTTTCTCACACTTTTGTAAAATTTTAAGGTATATTCGTTGACTATCATCAACCCCAATACCCAGTTTTTCATCACAATTCTACAAATCTGTGACACTTTCTCACGGACAAGGATCCCCTACCCATTTTCCTACCATGCTTTGTACAAGGCTAAAATCTTAGCCATTGAACTCATCTTTCTCTCCCTTCTCTTTCTCTTTCTACTCTCTCTTCAATGGCTAAGATTTTAGCCTTGTATAAAGCATGGTAGAGAAAATGGGTAGGGGATCTTTGTCCCTTTCTCACACTTATACACTTTCATAACTAAATATTTTATATTATATTACCTAAAAGAGTCAAGCTATCAACCTTTTGTTGTCTCATCAGAAAACCTCCATCAATTTGGAATCTGTTAGACTGCCTCGATCATCTCTTTTATGATCTCAGGGTTAGGAACTTAGGAGAGTGGGACCTGCTTTTTGGCATTTCATATATTTCCCTTTTTTTTTTTTGTGAACCATTTTGGCATTTTAATGGTGAAGTCTTAATTTTGTGTTTTTGTTCTAATCAATGTGCACTCATTATGAACTTCTACCTCTTACATTTCTATGTACTTCTTTAATTATTGATTAATACGCTTCTCTAGTTCTCTTATTTATTTCATATCTAAGAAACATTACCTATATATAAGAAAGGCATGATCAATCCTTTAAGTCACTTGTGTTATTTAAAGCAACCTAAATTTGTGTTATAAGGGAACCTTCAACATCATCCATGGAAGAAGAACGACTAGTGTTGGGTAAGGACTCAATTGAGTTTTTCTGTTAGTCTCTTACTAATCCTTACATTTTGCAAAAATGGCCATACCCTGTTTGGAAAAGAATGAGATCCAGTCTCACGAGCACAACCAGCCCCAATGTTGAACAACCAAGAGTTTATATGGGGAAGTCAATCAAGCAGGTTGAGCATGAAGATCCGACGAAGCTGAATGACCTGCAACAAAGTCCTCCTCTAAAAAAAATGCTTTAATGTGTTTGTACCATATTTTAAATATGCCACCTGGCATCGATATTGAATTTACTTTGAATTTCTTTGTGAAGTGTTGGGATTGTTGTGTAAATTCTAGAGACCAAAAAGTTAGTTTTAAATTTATAAGAAATTAGTCTTCGTCGCTACGAATATGTAGCATTTTTTCGGGACATTTTTCAGAGCCCGGATGTATTTTTGGTGATTTGTTGAAATTGGAAGAGTGTAAAAAAATTGGAAAATGAAAGTTGGATGATGTGGCGTGATCATAGCCGTTTATTTTTTTTATTATTATTGTAAGTTGATTATCGGTGGAAAGTTGCCAACATCAAAGAGTGAAAGTTGAACATGTACGTGATGAGTGGAATGTTGGAGAAAAGTTGAGAAGAATGTAGAAGCAGTTGATTAATCAAAAACTCTCCACCGATTGGTTGGTTTGGTTGAGGAGATTGGTCGGCTTCCCACTTTCAATACCCCCTCATTTTAATTTTTGATTCTTTTTGTAAACCTCACCTGAAACTTCATCTCTCATTTCCTCTCATGCAACTTTCTTACTTTCTTTGATTAATCTTTCTTTTGATTAATCACTTCTTTTGGTAAAGGAGAATTCAAAAACAGATGGGTCTTTGATTAATCATTTCTCTCTTGTTAAAGAGAATTCGACTGAAGCTTGAATTTATTCACTTTGATTAATCTTTCGATCCTTTGATTAATCCTTATCTTTCCTTACCTTAAGAGAATTCGGTAGAGGATGTGGTTAGGACTTGGATTCATTATTCAATCCTTGGTAAGAAACTACAACTTATTTTAGCTATATTAGTTTCTAATTAAGGTTTTGATACAATTTGGATTTAGTTTATGATTTCTAATTAAGTTCTAATTTTAATTAGTTCTTAATTTGTTCCTTGGTAGAGATTATCTAAGGATTACTCCAGTTTCCCAATAATTGGACCCGGTGAAGTAAGAGATTATTTTGTTGTAGGAATCAAGCTGAACATAGGATTCCAGGTAGAGGGAATCTCACACCCTGCTAGTGGCCCTATTTTACTGCATATATTATACTAGTATATACTGAACGCATGAGAAATTTGCATAGTTTGTTATTGTCATATGTGGCATGGTTTTTATTTGATATTGTGATAACTGAATTGTTAGGATGACTTGAGAGTAAGAGGTCACCATAGTGTTGACCTAGGATTTCGATCCCCTGAACCTTCGGAGGCGGTTATGCAGTTAGACTGGTGGATGTCATTTCTTGGCTTATAGTCTATATTGTTATAGCCTGGAATAGATACTCTCGCTACCAAATCATTTTTTACTGATAACCCAAGTAGGTTGGTAGTTGGCCAATTATGAGTTCAGTCATCAGGTAAAGTTTTAGGAACGTTATGAAATGTGTTTTTATGACTGGTTGAGCATGTAAATGGTTTCTAACTGATATTGATTCTCTGGTTATTTAATAGTAAATATGTTCGTACTATCTTAAAACCTAGCCAGGGTCCCGTGAGGGGAAGCTATAATCGTATGTGATGCTTACCCCTACTGTGCTCTTTGAGTGTAGAGAGCGTACCAGTTGAAGACTTGGACTGAGGATGCAACTTTGCACTTGTCAACTCTCTGTTTTGTCGGATTTTGATCCTTTCTTTCTGGGCAGGTCAGTTGTGAACATTGTGAATCACTTTTGCTATGTAAATTATCGTGTTGTTATCTTTTGGGTTTGTTTTGTAAATTATCAAACAACTATCTTCGGATTAGTTACTTTTGTAAATTATCGAACATGTATGTTTGTATGTTCCTCGAGATTACTTTTGAACTATTATGTAACCTTGACAAGTTGGTTTAAACAGAAATGTTTTATTTTATATTTCCACTGGCAATATAACTCTGATCCAACATATTGTTGTTTAAATTCATAAGGCTTACCTATTTTATGAATATTTGAGATTATAATACTTGAGGTTGAGTATTATAGCCTTGAGTGTTCTCAAGGTAGGTGCTGCTGTGATGGACTCGGGTTTTGGGGTGTCACAGAAAAATAGTATTAGAGCATTTTTTTCTAAAAAATTGTTTTTAAAATGATTTTAGAATACCAACCTAGAGTCATTCGAAAATTATCTTTTGAAACTCTTCTTCAGTTCACTTTTTCGAATCTTTTGTGTGAGATATTCAACAGTTGATTTGTATTATGTTATTCCGAAAGCTTTGTTTCACTTCAGAATAGTTGTTGAGTCCTACCAATTGTTTATTTCAGTTTGTTGACAAGATGCCGCCTAGACGAGTCAACCGGGCACAATGCAACCAGGTTAGTTCGATTTTCAACAGTTTGTTGAGATGCTTTAGACTTTCTTAGCAAATCAGGCCGGTGAACAATTGTCAGTTGAGAAGCGCGAGGAGAAGCGCTAGGGTCACTATTACGGTAGTGCTGAAGCTGATCAGACTAAGGCAGAAGTTTAGATCCAGAATGTTAAAAAGAACACTACTACAATAATATAAATAGATAACACTATCTACACAACGGTTGTTTTAAAACTGTTGTGTAGTTTTAAAACATAACAGTTTTTAAAAAAACCGTTGTATTTATGCATGAAATACAGTGATTTTTTGTGAGATAGATTTTATGAACTTGCCTAAACAACACTTATTAGTCGTGACCGTTGTGTATGCGAAAGAAAATGAAGAAAACCGGTGCTACAGTATTTTAATTAATCCTCTCGATCTGTGTCCTCCTTTATCACTCACTCTCAAACTCTCTCACCCCTGGATATGCTCTTTCTCTCTCCCTCTCAAACCCTCTCAATTTGCTCCTCACACCCTCTCTCGATCGACCTCGCCCTCGCCCTCGCCCTCTGACCTCACCCTTGCCCTCGACCTCGCCCTCGCCCTCTTTTCTTTCTCAGTCTCGATCGTCCTCACCATCGAAACCCAAAAGCTGCCTCTCACCTTGCCCTATAGTTTAATGGGTATAAGCAAAACAAATTCCAGTTACAGGTAATCTCTCTCATTCTGATTTTTCTCTTTGATTACACTTGTGGTGATAAATGGTCAGTGAGGGTTTTGTAGTCTCATAACCTGGGTCCGTTTGCCCACCATTTTTGATCTATGCTTGGATCTTCTGTTCTTTCTGGGTTTCTCTTAGATCCGGTGATGAACCAAGGTCAAGAGCGTCGTTAAATACTCCTTCATCTCTTTCTCTCTATGTCTCTCTATTTCGTTTACTGATTCAAGGTTAGGTTATTATTATTATTTTTTTTTGAGTTTCGGCATCTTTTATTCTTTAGATGTTTTTTTATTTTCGTTTTCTAGGGCTTTTGATTTTCATTTTTAGGGCTAAGTTGTGATTTTTTTTATTTCTAAAATTGGAGAGGAGAGGCTATATGGCGAATAGAGTGGACCACGAGTACGACTATCTGTTCAAGATCGTGCTGATCAGAGACATGTGGGCAAATCGAACTCTACATACAAGCACTACAAGAAAAAACAGTTTGGGAGAGGAACGAAATTCGTCGCCCAAAGTAGAGTTTCGTCGCCCAAACGTTTGGGCGACGAAATGCATTCGTCGAGCGGTTGGACGCTCAAAAGGTGACGCCCAAGAGTTTGGGCGACGAACCCGTAAATTTCGTCGCCCAAAGAAACCTAGGGCAACGGATTTTTTTCGTCTCCTAAAACATAAAATTCGTCGCCCAAAACATGTTTAGGCGACGGACGGACAATTTCGTCGCCTAAAGCATGTTTTGGGCGACGAATAAGGGAGTTCGTCGCCCAAAGGGTGTTTGGGCGACGAAATTGTCCGTCGCCTAAACATGCTTTGGGAGAGGAATAATTAATTTCCTCGCTGGAACGTGCTTTGGGCGACGTCGCCCAAACCTTCTTTGGGCGACGAACCTACGTATTCCTCGCCCAAAATATGTTTGGGCGACGGACACTTTCGTCACCCAAACACCTTTTGGGCGAGGAATACGTAGGTTCGTCGCCCAAATCATATTTAGGCGACGAAATTGGCCGTCGCCCAAACATATTTTGGGCGAGGAATAAGGAGGTTCGTCGCCCAAAGAAGATTTGGGCGACAAACATGTTTGTCGCCTAAATATATTTTATTAAAATTTTTTTTATTTAAATTATATATTTGAATTTAATATTTAAAAGAAAAATCTTTATTAAAAAACTATATAAAACAAAATTAATAAATTTATATATCCAAAATATCCATACAAACTAGAAACAATTTAATTAATACTGTATGCAAACATAATTAATACATACATACAAATCACTAATGGCCCCCTAGGTCAGTAGCATCATCGACACCGGTGGAGGAGTCTGGCATGCACTGATTAATGTTGGGCGGCAGCACAAACCCAGGTACAATCCTGGCCAACTGGCCAAACATCTGCTGCATCTGCTGCACCTTACTCGTCTGCTCCGCATATGTCGCTCTCGATTCTTTTAGCTGACCTTTCAACAGCTGCACTTCAGTGGACAGGTTGACTAATTCTGCAGATGGCTGAGATGAAGACCCGACGCTAAGATCACGAACCCGACCCGCTCCCATTCCGCGTATCTCCCTACCACACCTAACACCCAGTGTCTCCGTCATAATACGAAGACCGGCATCACGATCGGGGACTGAGATCGACTCCATCAGAGTGTCCGGAGGGTACTGGCTGACCACCTCGTCCAAATAACTCGCCTTCTTGGCGAGCATCTCAGCTTTCAAAATATTATACACAAGTTAGGAATTAGGAAATTAAATACAAATATTAAAAATTGTGAAATAAAACTAAAATATAAAAAATTAACGTGCTTCGCCATGCCCTTGTCGTTGCCGGGTCGGGCATAAACATACCCGTAGTTGTCGAGCTCCGGAAATTGCGAACCAGCCTGAAAAAGAATGTAATATTGACAAAAACTCAAACAATACTAAAGAATATATATATATTAAATTAAATAATAGCGCACCTGACGATACGACTCCACCCGGTATGAGAAGGGCATGGAACCACCATGATGATCAATCCTTGCGGGCTCTTTCCGGTTCTTAAGATTGGCATTCGACTTCCTCTGTTAAATATTAAGCAAATTGTAAATGCACATATTAGTGCATACACAATAAAGGAATAACATAAGAAAAAAGAATTTTGAAGTCTTAAAATGATATAACATACCAAATATTCCGGACTCTGAAAATGAGTGCACAACCACTGCCACTGATCAAGCCGAGATGCCATCTCCGGAGAAGGGCTGGCCAATGCCTCAGCTGCCGATCCAAACATGTTATATTCCCTGTGTAGCTCGTGCTTCCATTGTGTGTAAACTTTTCTCAATAACTTCTCCATATACCCAGCTATATCCGGATCCTCCATCCGAATGTCATAGTTTACCTGAAAAAAATGCAATTATCAAATTGTTAGGAATGATCAAATTAATCATTTTGTATTAATCGAAATATACTCACAGAAATGGAGCCCATAATGCTCCTCTTGATGGCGTCATCAACCTTTTCCCAACTGGGGAAAAGCATGGGGCATTCACCACGGATAATCGATCCGACAAAGGAAGCGAAAGTACTATGGACCTCCTTACTCGGTCGTAGGTGATCTTGCTCAAGAACGATTCGAATCCTCTCGTTCGTCGTGCGAGTGATTCGGGACGCCTTCAACCCTCTACTTATCCCCCTCGTGGTTTTGGTACCTAGAAAAGCAAATATAACATATTAATTTCACAGTAATCTTATAACATCTAAATAAAATTAAACATAAACACAAGTGCTGTGAAAACATTTTTCTTACTCTCTGATGATGAGGCAGTACGAGTGGATGATGCAACATTATCATATGCACCATAACGGTGACCACGTCGGGCCCTCCGTGCCGACTGAATCGCAGACCCAGTACTAGATGAGAGATCTGGGGCTATCGCCAGGGTCGATTCACCCTGGGCTATGAGGTCAGGCTGTACTGCAGGGGCGGGCTGTGCTGCAGGGGCGGGCTGGGCTTGACTGCAGGGGCGGACATGGATGCTGAAGTGGACCTCCGAGATCCACCCCTGTTCGAGATCAAACTCATCTGCACAATTCAATAAATATTTATGTTAGTAAAAAAGAAAACTAAAGTAATAACTTACTAATCTGAATCATCATTATCAGTTACTAATATGAATCACCATTATCAATTACTAATCTGAATCACCACTAGAAATACTCATTTCATCATCATCATCATCGATACCATCAACATCATCATCTTCATCTTCATCATCTTCATCATCATCATCGATGAAATCATTAACATCAATTCGGGAAAGTGGCCCAAGATAAATTGATAAGGCATTGATCTCAATTGGAGGAACGTCATGTATCTCTACTTGTTGTATGATAACATCATTGTTGTATGGATTGGGTATGGTCGAAGATGAATCCTCTTGATAGGCCACGTCATCCTCATTTTCTTTTTCCGGAATATCCCATATATTTCGATTCTGAATCATCTGAGCTACTTTCCAACCCACACTCGCCTTAGGATCATCCAGATAACATACTAGTTTTGCCATTGTGGCAAGAATAAATGGATCATTCTCATACCATCGAGTGTTTGTGTTCACAGATATTAAGTCGTAATCGAGTTTAATACTGTTGTTCCTATTCGGGTCTGTATTAAACCAATGACACTTAAATAACACAACTTGAAAGCGATGCGAGTACAAGACTTGATGTACACTCGTCAGCTTGCCGTAGAAATCAACCGTGCCAGTCTCCAAGTTCTCTACACAAACCCCGCTATTTTGAGTGCTCAAGTTGGCATCCCGTTCTACAGTTAAAAACTTAACTCCATTCACATTACATCCGGAAAACGTTTCAACCCATTGAATGCCACTCGCCAAACTCATTAACTCCTTGTATAATGGCGAATTATCATCAGTCAGCTTTTCCATATGTTAAAAGACAATGGAATTAATATATTACAAAAAAACTTACAAACACATGAACTAACTGATCATTATTGTCAGTAATCACTTACATGTTCCTTAAACCATTTAGGAAACAATTCCCGATGCTTTTTCTGTACACGTTCCATGTCCCATCTTGGATAGTCGCGCTTCATTAGTTCCTCATGCTCAATGCGTAAAGAGTCAACTTCTTCGCAATTGTTGAGTATGAACCAATGAGCCACCTCCATATCGTGTTTCGAGAATTCAACAGCTGATTTAGGGGCTTCGCCAAATGGTTGTGTAATTTGAGAAAAGACAGAAAGTGTCTCATTTTTTTCACCACCGTCGTCGTTGCGTTGGGGGCGATTGAATGACGTCTCAACACTGCTGAGATACATTGCACAGTACGTGATGGATTCATTTGCAATGTATGCCTCTGCTGTGGAGCCTTCGGGGCGTGCCCGGTTTCGGACGTACCTTTTGTAATTACCCAACATTTTTCAAATGTAAGTACATAGTGAGAAAACTTTTATGAGTAGCATAAAGCTGAACTTGGAGAATAGTAATTAAAAAGTTTAGGAATTGTTACCTCTCTATTGGGTACATCCACCGATAACTGACCGGCCCAGCAAGAATTGCCTCTTGCGGTAAATGTATCATCAAATGAATCATTATATCAAAAAAGACAGGTGGAAAAATTTGTTCAAATTTGCATAGGATGTACACAATCTCATCTTTCAATTTTGACATGTCCGACACACGCAACGTCTTAGCGCAGATATGCTGAAAGAACCTCGACAACCCAACAATCGGTTCAACCACATCTTCGGACAAAAATTTTCGAATACCCACAGGAAGCAGACGTTGCAATAAAACATGACAATCATGACTTTTCAAGCCCAAAATTTTTCCAGAGTCGATTTTCACATTTCGAGAGATATTGGCCGTGTATCCATCTGTATATTTGACCGATGTAAGAAACTTTAAGAATTCTTTCTTATCCCCAGGCTTCACGGTATAAAATGGATGTTTCTTTATCATTTTATCACCCTTCTTCGTTAACCACAAATGTTTCCTGATGCCCATTTCTTGCAAATCTTGTCGAGCCTTAATTGTGTCCTTTGATTTTCCCTCAATGCCCAAAATTGTCCTCACCAAACTTTCGCACACGTTCTTCTCAATATGCATTACATCGAGATTGTGCCTGATTTTCAACTTGGACCAATACTCCAACTCGAAGAATATCGACTTGTTCGTCCAATTTAGATGTGCAGGTGACCTTGGCATATTTCGTTCTTTGTTAGAGGGTTGTTTACCAATCCGGCCAAATTCTAAGTTATTCAACTGCCTCAAGATGTCATCACCAGATAATTCTTTATGTTTCACGCCCATCTCCTTTTTTCCGTCAAAGGCCTCTTTACTGTGACGTCATTTATGATCCCCCGGCAACCATCTTCGGTGGCCCATATAACATACTTTACCACTATGCCAAGCGCAAGTTATATATTTATTACAAGTAGGACATGCCATATAACCCTTGGTGCTCCAGCCTGATAGATGCTCATAAGCTGGGAAATCATTTATTATCCACATGACTGCCGCATGCAAGGAAAACATTGTTTCGGTGGACTTATCATATGTCGGCACACCATTTTGCCACAATTCTTTCAGCTCATCAATCAACGGCCGCAAATATACATCGATCTTCTTCCCAGGGGATTGCGGTCCTGGAATTAATAGCGTCATAATTGTGAATTCTTTTTTTATGCATTTTTAGGGAGGCAAATTATAAGGAACCACGACCACTGGCCAAGTGCTGTGAGATGTGCTCATATTTCCGAATGGATTAAATCCATCAGTAGCAAGTCCTAATCTGACATTTCGTGGATCTGCTGCAAAATCCAGATATATCTTGTCAAATTCTTTCCATGCGCTTCCGTCTGCAGGATGTCTCATCACATCATCCTCAACCCGCTTATCTTTGTGCCACCTCATGTCACTTGCAGTATGTGTCGACATGTACAATCGTTGCAATCTTGGCTTAAGTGGGAAATAACGCAACACCTTTTGCAGAATCTGTTTCTTTCTCTCTACAGACTTGTTTTTATATCTCGGTTCATTGCACACATGGCATTTATCCTTCCCTTGGTGTTCTTTGTAAAACAATACACAATCATTCTTGCATGCATGAATCTTTTCATATCCCAAACCGAGATCTTTCGACACCTTATTCGCAAGATAATGGGTTTCAGGTATATGATTGTTCTTTGGAAGCATTCGTTTTAAAATCCCCATCAACTGATCATAACTTCGATTCGAATGTTGATTAAGTACTTTCCAATGCATTAACTCCACAACAGCAGTTAGCACTGAGAACTCTTCACAACCAGAGTACAATTTCCGCTGAGCTTGTTTCAACAATCTCTCGTACTTATCAAACTCTTCTCTTTGGACTTCGGGTAACCCATCATCTTCATCCATATTATCGCTCTCTGTATCATCCTGACTGACTTCGTGATCAAGCGATGCATATGGATAAGCATCGTTTATTATGCCCATCACTTGGTCATTATCATCACCAACAGATTCAGTACGCTGCAGAATTGTTCGAGCATCCGAGGAAGTCGAAGCATAAACTCTCGGTTCACCATGATAATACCATGTCGTATAGTTGTGTGACATCCCATATTTCACCAAATGAATTCTGACTTCACGCACTGTCTTCCATAAAGAGTTGTTACAATTTCGGCACAGACACCTTATATTATTCTGAGCATTGACATGTTCCTGTGCAACTTGGATAAATGACTCGATCCCATACAAATATTCATCACTAACACGATTCGTATTACGTATCCACTGTCGGTCCATGATGCCTGTTTCCATAGTACACGACAAACTGCCCTTCACTCGTCAGTTCTCAACACTACTATCAAACTAATAACCCCTACTACTATCTCCCGTGAAAAATGGCTCTGATACCAAAACTATCCCAGGTAAGGGGAAGGGTTTTAAAACCGAAAAATTAATCTTTTTTAACTTTAAAGATTGGCAAAGTCCAAAGATATAAACTAAGAAGTATAATCAGAATAAATTGAAATGAACAAACATATAGAAGAACATAAATTAAATTGAACATTCAAACTTACAGAATTGAAATGAATACTCCGGGATTGAAAGCAAATTCTCACACTTATATTAATATCAAGTCTTAACAGGAGACTTGTTTGCACACTTACACTTTTACAATCTCACACTTCAGAAAGCTTAAAATTCTTCGATGATTACAATTGAGGCTCCTGCCTCTTTAAATAGAAAGAAAGGAAAGATCCAGACCTAACAGCTGGCCCGACAAGGAATCTTATCCTTTTAAAAGCAAATAGTGAAAGATAGGGTGGGTACAACCCCCGTGAACAAAAGTCAAAAAGTAAATAGTAAAGTTTAATTATTTTACAAAAAGCTAAACCACCGAAAGATAAGTGGGACCATCAGAGATGCTGATAAGCATCACGGGATTTTTCTTTACTTTTAGTAAAGTTACTTGATTGGGGTGAAGACTCCGAAACAGTCATCCTCGTTATCATTGTCAGAGGTGATGTCAAAAGAAGGGGCTTCAGTGTCTGATCTTTTACCAGTCCTTCTAAGGAGTTGGTTTCTTAACTCGTTGCATTCAGCCTCAAGATGCCTCAACCTGTCTGAATCAGAGGAGGAAGATGATGAAGAGGATCTCAAAATATCTTTAACCCTTTTAGGTTTAAAAGAAACTCCCTCTATGGGTTTAGAATTAAACTTGTCCCACCACTTGACACAAATGGAACGGCGAAGATTGGGAATGTAGATGTCTTCATCTTCATTTGGCAGGGAGACAGTATAGGACCATTTGAGGATCCAAGGAACACTGTAAAAATATATGAACCACAACCCGATTTCCCAATTGGGAACAACATCTTGATTAAAATTTTTAAATCGGGTTAAGCTGTCCATGACTGGAGCAGGAATTATGTCTGGAGAATGACCCCAGACAGCATACCAGGCTTTTAGCCAGTTTGGTAAAGGCTTTTGGCCAGTTGTTTTAAACTGGAGAAACCAAGAATGGGTAAACTCTTGGTTTTGGTAAAGTAAAGAGACTTCCCAAGCTTTAACATAGTCATAGTAATCAAAACGATTTGGGATAAGCCCATGTTCCATATTGAAACGCTGTTTAGCGAAAAGGGATGTTCCCCATTCATCAGGTGTGATGAAATCACAAATGATGAAATGAGAAAAGGCAATAATCCCTCTATTTCTGAAGTGATGCTTAATTTGCACCGAACCACAGTCTATTAAGACTGCCTCGTACCATTCACGAGTTTTGTTGCCCAATGCAGGGCTGCAGTGATCCACCAGGTACCTTTTATCAACATTTGGTGGAGGATTAGTTAAATCCCGATTTTCAATTATTGCAACAGATACCTCCAAAGAGGGATAGTAAGGAGTCCTTTTAGGCTCCTCAGGCTGGGGCTCTCTAAGCCACTGGGTGTGCTGTTGAGCTTCCTTCTGTTGCCTCTGGTTCATTCTTGAGCCTGAACCTCTCCTGAAATATGAACCTCTCCTCATTCTTGCCCTGCAGAAATTCTCTTGTTAGAAAATTAGGAAGAGAGTTATCCTCCCCTTTTATGTATTCTATGTCAAAATCAAAAGCTGAAAGAATGGCCTGCCATCTGGCAAAAATTTGTTTGGAAGCTAAGTTTTTAACATCTTTTAGTAAAACTTCTTTGGCAGCTTTGCAATCAACACGTATTAAAAACTTTTGATTTAACAAATCACTTTCGAATTTGGTAACAGTTAAAACGATAGCCAAAATTTCTTTTTTAATTGTGGCATAATTCTTTTGAGCACTATTCCAGACTCCCGAAGTGAATCTCACTAATTCTTCCTTTTTTGAGTTTAAATTCTTCTGTTTTAGGATTCCTCCGTATCCTTTTTCTGAAGCATCTGTTTCCACAATTTTGAACATTCCTGGTTTAGGAATGGATAGGCAAGGGAGTTCTTTGACATGAGCCTTTAAGGCTTTTACAGCTTGGGTATGTTTTTTATCCCAAGGTGGAGGGTTCTTTTTTAACCTCTCGTATAATGGCTTGCTTATTTTAGCAAGATCTTGGTAGAAGTCTGAGACATAATTTAGACTTCCCAAAAACCTCTGTAATTGCGTTTTGTCTTTTAATTCATCTGGGAACTTATCGGCAAACGCAATAGCTCTGTCAATAGGAATAATTGTTCCTTGATCAATGTTGTGTCCAAGGAACCTTATTTTAGTCTGGAATAAGACTATTTTCTTACTTGAGACCACCAACCCTGCATTTTTCACTACCTTAAGAAAGATGTTAACATGTTTAAAATGTTCTTCCAGAGAGGAAGAATAAATTAAAACATCATCAATATAAGTAATAGTGAAAGAGGAATAAGGATTGAAAATATCATTTATGATATTTTGGAATTCTGATGGTGCATTTTTGAGTCCGAATGGCATAACATTCCATTCGTAATGCCCGAAGGGTACAGTGAAAGCTGTTTTGTACCTTTCTTCTTCTTTGATTTGGACTTGCCAAAATCCAGATTTCATATCAAATTTTGAGAAGATCACAGCTTCATGTAATCTATTTAACAAATCCCTTTTGTTTGGGATAGGATACCTAATCCATCTTAAGGCTTTATTTAACGCTTTATAATTAATTACTAACCTTGGAACTCCGCGTTCAATTTCTGCTGCTTTCTCAACATAGAAGGCTGGACAGCTCTATGGGGATTTGCTTTTCCGATTTAATCCCTTTTTTAAGAGATCCTCGATTTCTTTTTCACATAGCTCCAAATGAGCTTTATTCATTTGGATGGGCCTGGCCTTGGTGGGTATCATAGACTCTTTAAAGTCAGGTTCATAAGGAAGACTAACAATGTGTCTTTCCCTGTTCCAAAAGGCTGTTGGAAGATCAGAGCAAACTTCCATTGTAATAAGATCTTTTAGATCTTGCACTTTCTTCTCAACCTTTGGATCTTGCAACATTTGCATAATCCTTTTGTTTTTAATTTCTCCTTTTAATGACATTATAAACTTCTCTTTTCCCTTAATAAGGTTATTTAGAGAATTTACTTGCCGAACTAAGGGTTCTATCATGAAAGGGAAAGTTACATTTATACCCTGTATTTTACCTTTAATCTCTGTTTGATCTATAGAGAGAGGCCCTGACTGGTAAAGAGTGCTAAGAAAAGGTGTTCCCAAGATGCAAGCCTGGTTCAGATCTTTAACCAGGATGAATGGTGTGTCAAGACAAACACCATTATTACAGACTGCTGAGTGTGGTAGCTTGTATTTGATGTTCATCTTTTTTCCATTGGCTACCCTTAGCTCCTGACTGGTCTTGCTAAAGAATCTTGATGGAACCAGTCCTTCCCTCAGACAATTTGAGTCAGCTCCTGAATCAATGAGGGCAACAGTGAGAAAATAAAAGGTTTTTTCATTAACATTTGCTATTATCGTTACCTCTGTATACCATTTTTGGTATATAATTTTCTCAATACTTTGTATGTGTTGGACTAAGTCTTGATTTTCTCCTTGTTGACTAAGTCCTTCTCCAGGGAAGTATTGATTGAAGTCTTCTTCATTCACTTGGTGGGTTTCTAAGACCTCCACCCTTGTTTTAAGGAGTTTGACTTCTTTTTTGAGCTGATTGACCTCAGTCTTTAGGTCAGCAATTGTTACCTCCTTTTGTTGTGGTCCCTTAATTCTATTAAGGACTTCTTGAAATGAATAGGGTTCATAAGATTTCTTAACCTTATCGTGTTCCCTTTTCTCTTCTTGTTCAGGTTCCTCTTTTAAGGTTTCCAAGTATCCTTCCAAAGCTTTTCTTTTCTCGCCGGGATTTTCTATCCTGTCAATAAGGTCTAACAAAAATCATCTTGCTTAGTGATAACATTAATGGTTTTACAATTACAGTTATCCTGGCTAGAATCAGATCTTTCAGAGTCACTAAGGCCTGCAATCTCATTATCAGAATAATCAGAGTAAAAAGACAAATGTTTAATTTGTTCTTTAAGCTCATCAAGCTGTCCATGACTGGAGCAGGAATTATGTCTGGAGAATGACCCCAGACAGCATACCAGGCTTTTAGCCAGTTTGGTAAAGGCTTTTGGCCAGTTGTTTTAAACTGGAGAAACCAAGAATGGGTAAACTCTTGGTTTTGGTAAAGTAAAGAGACTTCCCAAGCTTTAACATAGTCATAGTAATCAAAACGATTTGGGATAAGCCCCTGTTCCATATTGAAACGCTGTTTAGCGAAAAGGGATGTTCCCCATTCATCAGGTGTGATGAAATCACAAATGATGAAATGAGAAAAGGCCAAAACCATTCCAAAGCCCATTCCAGAGCAAAAGAGGGCCTACCAAGAAAAGATATCCGGGTAAGGGTAGTTAGCCCAAACTGTTCACAAAAATCACCCATTTCTTTTCCTTTAAGAAATTTCTCCTTTTCAAGCTTCATGTCTATACATATGGCTATACCTTGAGCACAAATTTCACTGTGGAGTTCTCCATACGTACAATTTCTGAAGGGGATCGTTCCACCATACTTAGCTTTTAGCCTTTGCCTAACCTTTTCTCCGAAGAGCGGCGGTAATCCGGAAAGAAATTTCTCTTTCCAGAAATCAGAGTGACAGTCATCTCTAGTAAAGACCCTGGCCATAAAAACATCTTTATACCACCTGTATTCAGTAAGGCTTGCACATTTTAAGTTCATAAGAACTTCTTTAGATTTATTAGCCATTAACCTTCTTGTTCCTGCAAAATGGAGAGTTAATGTATAAATCAGAGTATTAACTGCATCTCCTTCTGCTGTTTGGGTCATGGTTTGCCCTTCAATCTTGACAACTGGTTTAGTTGCACTTAATATTGCTTGTTTATCTGCTTCTGGTAAGAAATCCCACCAACCTCTTAGTTGGCCTGCAAAACCTGCAATAATTGCTCCAGCAATTTGTTTTTCTGTATTGTTAGACGAGGCTCTATAAGCAGTAGCTAACATCATCATATGCTTAAAAGTATCAAGAATTTGGTACTCAGTCTTACCATCAATATTCCATTCAACAATGGAATTTCCATCATACCTTACAGAGTCATTGTACCAATTTTCTTCATACTGCATATCTACAGGTGTGGGCCTATGGTAGTAATTCCTTGTAGGGGCAAACTGGGGTTTTACTTGGAAACCATAGCTGGACCTTGAATTATAGGTGAGCCTATTAATATCTAAGGATTGAACATGATTTTTATCTTGTTCATTGTCAGAATCCATGAAAGCTTCTTTCATCTCATCTATCTCTGAATCAGATCCAGATTTAGATAAGACATTTATCATTTGTTTCTCTTTTGTTTTCATTTGTAGGTTATTTAACCTATTTGTGATTTCTTCAACTAATTCTGACTAGTTTCCTTTTGAAAGTTTAAATTCTCCTAAGTCTGGTGGTGGTTTAAAGATAGATTTATCTGTATCAAAGACCACACTAGGTTTTAAGTCTTCCTTTTTAGGAGCTAGTTCATTTAAACTATCCTTAATTCTACTGGCCTGTTCTCCTAAGGTCTGTAAAAACAGATTGGTATAATTGCTCTGTTGGACTAGGGCATCAATATGTTTATAATAAACTCTAGAGTCATCATCTACTCCAGAAAGAGATGAGGCTTTGGCTGGTGTAGCTATGCTGCCTGAAACAATTATAGGAACATTTGGAGGATGTACTGACCTTACTTTATCTCCTTCTTTGGTGGTCCATTCTTTAATGGAGCTTGTAATGGTGTTAATCGAAGCTTTTAGCTTTTCACTACCATGATTTTGGACCTTATGATAGAACCAATCCCAAAAGGGAATTTCCCTTTTAGTATTTTCCATGTAGGAAGTCCATTCAGCATGGAAAGAGATCCTTTGCATATTGTCAAAGTTCTCGTGGAACCAGGCTCTTTTAAGCCTATGCTTTGGGCTCATAAACTCTGCTTTTAAAGCTTTGAGATCGTACTGGAAATGGGATGGGCCTTCATCTTCTAAAACATTAATTTGTGGCCTTGTATAAATTGGTCCCTGCACATCAGAAAAGGTTGGCCCAACTGGGTCATCCTCTGCATTAGATTTTTCAAAATCAGTATAAATAAGCTTACTGATTAATCCTTCTCTCTCTGTTCCAACCATCAATGGTTCATCCATGGTTCTGGATGAGACAGATCTTGGCAAGGTTACTGGTCGGCTTGGTGGGTTTTCTGGATAAGAAAACCTGGAGTTTGTGGATGTTCCAAGACACGTAGATCTTAGATTGGAGAATCTAATTTGTACCTCGCCATCATCATGCTCCACGATCTGGTCAATTTCCTGATTTTGGAGAGGCCTTTCAGGTGCCTCTTGAGCTACTGTCCATTCTAGAGGGAGACTGACTTGATTCCAGCTAATTGTCCTCGGGACTGCCACATTAGATCTTTTTAGATCTGCTTGAAACATAATTGTTTTCCCTTCCTCATTCAAATCTTTTGCTCCTAGGCACAAGGTAGTCATTGCTTTATAATAGATCCTGTAAACAATGGCCATGTTCTCAGATCCTGAAATCATATCAAATCCATGGGACTTGATGTTTAGAGTTAAGGCTTTCAGGATTCCTTTGTCAGTTAAGGATACAGAGAAATTAGGAAAGCAATTAAAAAATATAGGACCTTCACTTAGAGAGGATTCAACTACTCCAAGTAGAGAATCAGAAAACTTGTTATGCCTTTGATCCCTTACACAGACCAAGACAGAGGTATTTAAACCTGTTCTTACCAAAGGTTTTACCGCAACCTGGACTACACCTATGTGTAGGTATTTGAATTTTTTAGAAATATGCTGATTTAGCATACTTGGTGTGAACAACTGGAAGTTGTCCTGAGCGTTGGAGATGGGCACTGTCCTTTCTGTTGTTTTGATAACATAATCTGTTCTCCAGTCGAATGTGCCTTTTCTGTATATCTCCTTGGTAGGAAAGGATGGTATGGACCAGTTCTGGAGCTGCTTTTCATAGTCGACAAAGACTATTTCTTCGGTATTGTTCAACTTCATCTTTCCTGAGGAACTAGCTTCGGAAGATCTGGAAAAACTTCTAAAGAGATTGGCCATAGAGGAGATTAGAAAATATTAGTGTTTGATTTCTGAACCTGAGTTACTCCCTGAGACTTACCAACGGCTAAACCTGCCTTCAACTGCCCTTCACTCGTCAGTTCTCAACACTACTATCAAACTAATAACACCAAGTATGCTAAATCAGCATATTTCTAAAAAATTCAAATACCTACACATAGGTGTAGTCCAGGTTGCGGTAAAACCTTTGGTAAGAACAGGTTGAAATACCTCTGTCTTGGTCTGTGTAAGGGATCAAAGGCATAACAAGTTTTCTGATTCTCTACTTGGAGTAGTTGAATCCTCTCTAAGTGAAGGTCCTATATTTTTTAATTGCTTTCTTAATTTCTCTGTATCCTTAACTGACAAAGGAATCCTGAAAGCCTTAACTCTAAACATCAAGTCCCATGGATTTGATATGATTCCAGGATCTGAGAACATGGCCATTGTTTACAGGATCTATTATAAAGCAATGACTACCTTGTGCCCAGGAGCAAAAGATTTGCATGAGGAAGGGAAAACAATTATGTTTCAAGCAGATTTAAAAAGATCTAATGTGGCAGTCCCGAGGACAATTAGCTGGAATCAAGTCAGTCTCCCTCTAGAATGGACAGTAGCTCAAGAGGCACCTGAAAGGCCTCTCCAAAATCAGGAAATTGACCAGATCGTGGAGCATGATGATGGCGAGGTAGAAATTAGATTCTCCAATCTAAGATCTACGCGTCTTGGAACATCCACAAACTCCAGGTTTTCTTATCCAGAAAACCCACCAAGCCGACCAGTAACCTTGCCAAGATCTGTCTCATCTAGAACCATGGATGAACCATTGGTTGG